>NW_027172855.1:1200000-1572500 GCF_018151085.1 Drosophila tropicalis
TTTCAACCCATCTTAAGTTGATGGAGCACTCACGAAAATATTGGTAAGTGGGAGTAGTTGGGTGGTTGATGAAGTGTAGAGCTAAAGAAAACGAAGCAATCGAAATGCATTTGAATTGTTAGAAAGAACACGGAGAATCAGAGCGAGAGCGAGTGAGAAAGAATATCGCGCTGATTGCTGTGCCTGCCTATGCATCTCTCCTATGTGTGTATTTGTGATGGTGTGGGTGAGAACTACACACAAAAAAAAAAGTTCTTACATACACGACAACACGGAAAAAACGGAAAAAAAAAGGGCCACACAAAACGATTTGCACGCCAAAAATTTCTCCTAAGGCGGTGACTAAAAATGGGTGGTGGGTGGGTGGATTGGTTGGTTGGTTGGTTGTGAAGTGAGGAGCGGGAAGTAAAAGTGAGATAGCAAGCATGCAAGAGGTAAGTAGGCTAGCTAGAGATGAAAGCGTGAGGAGTTATTTAAAAAAATAGATAAAGATTTGAAAATATTGGCATTGGTTTTTAAATTTTTAATTTATCAAACCAGTTGAAATTAAAGTTAAATTATATAAAACACAAATAATAAGCAAATTATATACCTACATATGTAATGAGACCAGATAAATTACAAATACATGTTAGAGATTGGTTTCCAAACCTTTAATACCGTTTTCACAAGTTCTTCATTTTAAACTATGCAGATTGTTCATAACTAAAACAAAATATTAAACAATAGCACCAAATTGTGTATATTACATACATACATACATATGTACATACGTATAGAACATTACTAAAACAATAAAATATTAAAGCTGTTAACACTGAAAACTAAAAAATTTTCTAAAACTTCGAGAAAAATAGTATTCACTTGTATAATTTAAAAACACGGAAATTAACGGTTATAGTTTCAAAAGTGCATCAAACTCCAAGTCTTATGATTTCAAACCATCCCATCACTAAGTAGTTTTGACAGCTTGCAGGAAGGTGTGGGTGTGTCGTCATATGGGCAGCCAGCAGGCCAACAAAAACAACAATGCGAGAGTGACTGGTCGCGGTGTTAAAGGCCGCAAAGTACCGTTGTTTTTTCTCCTTTTCATTTTTTTTAAAATTTGCATATGCTTTAAATATTTAATGTAATTCAACGAGAAAACCGAGGAGAAGGGGAATCAAAGCCAAAGAGAGAGACTGAAAGAGAGAGGGATCGAGAGCAAGAAAGGTACGAGGTGGAGTACCAGCAAAGACAAGAATTCTGGCAATTGGACGAAACTACAAGAAACAACAAAAACGAAAAACACCTGGAGAACAAGGCAAAACTCTGAAGCAAAGCGAAATTACAAACCCAAAAAAAAAAATACAAGACAAATATCCTTCTTATTTTTGTGGCGAAAAATCAATTTTATTCCAAGTGATTAAAGCGCAAACCAAAAGTAAGCAGAATAAGTGCAAATTTCGTTGGATTTATAATTTACCATTTCGACGCATAAAATAGCCACAATAACTAGTGTTAATTATTGACATAACAAAAATGCAAAGCCACCCAACACATTACTCCCCTACCACCACCCCCACCTTATGCTGACGACAATGCTGTCAGCTACCCAAAAAAACACACGCGAAATCGTTTAAATATACAAAAAGAAGAAGAAAAAAGGAAAAAGGGAAGCGAGAGAAAAAAAATAACTGGGGAAATAAACCTGAAAATGGTATGAAATGTCGAGCTTATAATTTAGTTTTCCACGTTTTCTGCTCTTTTTGTTTTCCTTGAATGAAATTTGTAGGTCTCATGCACACACACACACACACACACAGACAGAGGGAACACAACACGGAAACTCACACACACCCACACATTGGATAAGAGAGAAAGACAGCGCGAGAGAGAGAAATCATACCACAGTGAAAGAGAGAGAGTAAATCACGTAAGCTTACAAAATTTTATAAAATGCATTTAACTACATTAACTCATTGTTCCCTTTCGTTGCAAAACAAAACTATTTCTATTTGGTCCAGTTTTTACTGCATATTAATTGGTCTAAGCCTAAAATTCACTTGAGATTTTGCAATAAAATAAATTCACGTGTTGGTCTCTTTTTTTTCTTTGCACATACACACACACACACACACCTGGTTTGCCGGGTAAATGTGTAGAAACCTTCACTTTAGTTTAAACTTTAGCTAAATGTAAATCTTTGAATTCTCGTTTCTGCGTTTATTTATATTACAGTCTTTTATTTTCCACGTCCTCGCCCGTTTGCAACAGAAAAACAAAAACGCGACCTCTCGACTTGAAAACAAAAACAATACTGAAAAAAAACGTACGAGCTTTTACTATATACTATATGTATAACCCAATACAAAAACACATTTTATGCAAGTTTCACATACAGAGAACAATGTATTGTTTAAGTTTGGATATTTCAAACTGTATCAACATTTTAAAAGTCGATTTTTTAAAATTTAACAAATGAAAACCTGTTATAAATATACTGAGTCAAGTTTTGGGTCTGCTTAGTCTCTGTAAACTTAACAGCCGTTATTATCGGTGCTAGAGGTGGAAAATCTATAATCGTCAATAGGCATAAGCTTATAGTGAAAGCCGTGCAGCATTTTACTTAGAAATTGTCCGGATTGTATTAAAATAAAAACCGTATTAATATTGCATTTATTTTTTGTTTGTATTTATGTATGTATGTGTAGAATTGCAGTTGAAAAGCCAGCGGTGCTTACTTTTAATGGTGATTTTTGGTTTTTCGTTTGTTTAGAAGATTTTCTTGCTTTTGTTTATTTAAAGCGTGGGTGAACGCATTGTAGGCGAATAATGGTGCTGTCGCTATTGTATGCATTTTGTACATTGATTCCTCATTTTTTGTTTAATTGTTTATTATTGTGGCGCCAAGGCAGATGTTGGGCTCAAAGGTTCGATGTCGGGCTCAACGGTTGCATGTCAAATTGGTTGTGGGCAGGATTCAATAGCCCTGTTACATACACACACACACATGCACACACTCACGCACCCACACACACACAAATACACGCACACACATATGTATGAACCGAGGACACTTTGATTTTTTTTCTCCGTAAGCTTTTCTTTGCTGGTGTGTGTGGTATGCATAAAAACTAAATTTTTCACTATTTTTTCGATTGGTAGTTTCGTTTTGCCTTGCTTGCTTTTCAACTTTTTAAATTTATAATTCTCAACTATTTTTTATCCGTTTCTTTGCAAGCTCTTCGAACCAACTAAAACTTTACAGCATACTTTTGTGAGTACTGTAAATTAGCACGTATTTAAAGATTTTTCCAACACTGCTTTCACTTATCATCAGCTGTTGCCTTGAGAGCACTTTAACGGTAACCTTACAGAATGTTCGTTACGTAGGCCCGCGCCCATTTGTCGTTCTGTTTAGGCATTCTTTAAATTATATTTGAGTTCATTCAAAAAATCGGTAGATAGATTCTCATCAAGCTCCTTTTTTTTGTAATTTGAATGATCTAAAATAAAGTTTTATAGCTTTTGGATTTCAAATATTCTTATACATTGCTGTCATGGTTATCCAAGAGATTAGTTTCCCACTAAGTCGTTAACTTCAAAATTATTAACAAGGCTTTAGTGATAAATACTTTTATATACATATAACATTTGGAACATTTATTTTTGAGCTACTTAAACACTTAAAATTGGCGCTAAAACCTTTACATTTGATCAGGGCTTTAACTCAACTATTTTTTTTTTTAACTATTTCATTTAAGGTTGTTTCATAACTGTCCGTATATAACGCAAAGCGTCCGAATTCGACAAAATTTTCATATGATCGACACCCTGCAGGGCTAGAGTATTAACTTCTGAGCTTGAATAGCCCGACCAGTGTTGGCAAGCTCGCAATGATCGTTGATTAACAGTTCCGTCGCCTATACCCATTACCAAGTTGGGCGTGGTATTAGCTATATCATCCTTCTTGTATTGTAAACTGTGTGGAAAAGTGATTTTTACACTAATGTCTCAAAAAAATCGCCATGCCAATCTCTTACCTCTCCACAGTAGGTAGTCCATCACCATAGAGACAATGTAGTTCCACTTCTGGTGGACTAAAATTCTCCGAATAAGGCAAAGTATCCTTGCGCATTTCCCAGCCAGTCATATAATCGAGATCCTGAAAGAATTCCTTCATCTGTGACATGGTGTAATTGCGTGAAGGTGTGCTTGCCAACACTTCCGTTGGCTTCCAGAATAATGGTGATGGCAGCAACCAGGCAGATGAAGGATGTGTTATTTGCTCTTGTTTCAATATACTGGCAATCAATGCAAATGAATCCAAATCGTCACCCATGGCAAAAACTTTAACCGCCTTCATGCTACCTGCCCAGGCACCGGCTAAACTAATTTGTCTTCGAATATATTTCGATTTCCAGTCGGCAGTCTGTTGTTGTAGAAAGATCAATGTCATTGGGCTACCCATACTGTGTGAAATGAAGGTGACTGCACTCTGGTTATTCCTCTCGTAGGCATCTTCAACAAGTTCTTTTAGGTCGATAAAAAATTGCTTATTTTCATCTGAAAAAAAGCGAAAAAGAAAATCATTGAGTACATAAAAATTACAAAAAACAAAACAAATAAAGCAATCTACTCACCTGGAGCTTTGCGAAAATCATAGGGTGCTCCAAAGATATTCTTTTTCCGCTCATAGCCCAATTCTATCAAAACGTTGGCAATATCTCTGAAATAAACTCCAGCGCTATTTTTGCTGGGAGCAATATTTTCCACCACTTCTGGATTACCCCAGCCGGGAACACGAGTCTCAACACCAGGCGTGTTATGTGTAGTGCGCGTAGCTTTATCATAATACAATTTAACATTATCAATCCAACAATATACCATCGGTATCACTAATTCCTCGACATCTAACCAGAGAGTATACCAATCATGAGTCTTCTCACAGATATAATGAGGAGTATCACTCTTATTAAGGCGAGCATCAATTTGACATCCGCCATCGCCAGGAACTAAAAACGAAAACGAAATTAATCACTCTCATTTAAAAAAATACATATGTATATACATATATTAGCTTTACAAAAGCTTACCAAATATTACAGGTGAAATCTTTGGCTCAGGTGGTGGTGGTGGCGGTGGTGGAGGGTCTTGCCTATGTTTGTGAGTTTTGGTAAAGGGCCAAGGCCAAAAAGCTTGCGAATAGTTAACGCATAAAAAAATAACCAGTAATCCCGTTTGGAGCCTCATTATGTTGTTCTTTGTCGAACGGTAATTGACTACTGACCGTTATCTGGTAAAACAGAATAATTTTTGCTGCCGATTTAAAGTACTTTACTGTCAATCACAGATAAAAATAAATGAATCAGACCATTGACGAGAATCACATTAAAAACAGCTTATTATTGACAATAACAACAACAAAGACCATAAATAAATTGAACAAAATCTGCGCAATTTAAATACAACTTCCTACTGTCTCCATTCCTCTTACTCTTCAACCTTTCTCTCTTCCACCCTTTTTATGTGCTGACCTCTAACTTTTATTTGAGTTTGTTGAAGTTTACGCTCGTTTAATTATTTTTGCATTTATTTCACAATGACATTTATTTAAACAAAGGAAATATTATTAATGCATATGTATGTATATGTAACAACTGTTGTTGTTTTGCTTTTTCTTATCGTAGTTGTTTATTTTGTTATTGTTATACTTCTTCTTCACTTCTACTTTTTGCCTATTTTTCCCCTCAGTTAGTGTGACCCTGATGAGAAGAAACAATTTGAGAAGAGCAAGTCACAAGATACAAAGTAACACAAAAATAATTGTCAAAAATTTTAATATTTTAGAAGGCAAGTCACAAGACACAAAGTAACACAAAAATAATTGTCAAAAATTTTAATATACATATTATTAAACTTGCATCAAATTAAGTATAACTTAAAAACATACACATATATATTTGGAATAAGTCTTTTAAAATTACTTATAAGGACGAAAAAAAATAAATTCCTTCATTCACAGCCTTTCTCATTGGTAAAGTAACGCGAGTCACGAACTTCTTACCACTGTGTATATTTGTTATCGATTTATTTCGATAGACGGCCCGGCAACCAAAACTGAATTTTTACGATTGTCATTAGAATTAAACAGTATTTGCAAAAAAATGTTGGATTTTTTTAATGTATGCATGCCGGAAGTGAAGAGGGAACTGAGACGCGGCATAATCGAATGCTCCAAACGTGGCCTGCTTCACACAACAAAATGGCTAGCCGAGATGCATCATGGATTGAGCGAAGTGAACATCGATGGTGGAACCAACGAAGCGGCCGCGGCTCCCACTACAGCAGATCAATCCTTTAGCGAATCTCAATTGGAGGGCATTGCTCCTTCGGAATACAGTGAATACTTTCTGGCAAAAAGCTATTACGATGTGAGGGAATATGAGAGAGCGGCCCATGCGGTTAGGAATTGTGAATCCAGCGTGCCGAGATTTCTGCATCTCTATTCCACGTACATGGCCAAGGAGAAGCGGCGCTTGGATTCTACTACAGATCAAGCCAATCTAAATGAACCCAATCAAATGAAAGATTTGACCGATCTTTTAGCGATCTTAAAAGCTGAATATGGTCGAAGTCGCTTGGATGGCTATGGCATCTATTTGTATGGCGTTGTTCTAAAAGCCTTGAATCTCAATAAATCGGCTGAGGAAATGTTAATAGCCTCTATACGATTATGTCCCATGTTGTGGAGTTCATATCTTGAGCTGTCCCCCCTTATAATGGAGAAGAAAAAGCTATTAAGTCTTCAATTGGGTAACCATTGGATGACCCATTTCTTTCAGGCTCACACCTACTTGGAATTATATTTAAATGATGATGGCTTAAAGATCTATGAGGAACTGCAGTCAGCTGGCTTTAGCAAAAGCATATATCTCACGGCTCAAATGGCTCTAGTCTATCACAACAAACGCGATGTAGATAAGGCAATTGAATTGTATCAGGCTCTATTGGAAAGCGATCCATATCGATTGGACAATGTGGATACATACTCGAATTTATTGTTTGTCAAGGAAATGAAAACTGAAATGGCGCAATTGGCCCACAAGGCTGTAAGCATTAATAAATATCGACCGGAGACGTGTTGTGTTATAGGTAAGAAACTGGAACATCTAAAGGAACTCTTCTTTGCTTCCTTAAGTTCGGAACTTTGTTTCTTATCATATTTTTTTATCATAAAAACTTGCAAACCAATGACATAAAACTTATATAGTTTAAGAACATCAACTGTTTACGAATGACTATTTAATTTTAGGTATTTTTCTATACGGATTATGTAGATTATATCTCTATATATTATGGAAAAGATCGGTCTATAACTTTTTCTACTTATTTTATCTTACCTAGGTAACTACTACAGCATACGATGTGATCATCAGGTGGCCATATCCTACTTCCAAAGAGCTTTAAAACTGAATCCCAAATATTTAGCTGCCTGGACTCTAATGGGTCATGAGTTTATGGAGCTTAAGAATACGAATGCCGCCATACAAAGTTACCGTAAAGCCGTCGAAGTGAATAAACGTGACTATCGAGCCTGGTATGGTCTGGGTCAGGCATATGAAATCATTAAAATGCATTATTATAGTTTATATTATTTCAAAATTGCCCATCAATTGCGACCCTATGACTCTCGAATGTTGGTGGCTTTGGGCGAAACTTATGAGAAATTGGATAAATGTGAGAATGCCGTTAAATGCTATTGGAAGGCCATCGATGTGGGTGATATTGAGGGTATAGCAATGTATAAGTTGGCCAGTTTGCATGAAAGATTGGGCGATCATGAGACAGCAGTGCATTGTTACATTATGTATTGTGAGGACGAACGTGCCGTAACGGATAAACAATGTCTCTATCAAGGATTTATTACCTTGGCCAACTATTATGAAAAGAAGGGTGAATACGAAAGGGCAGCATATTATGCATATAAATGTTTGGATTCCGAAGATGTAAGTAAAAATGTTACGTACTTCAAATCGAGTGTCAATTTATAATTTATATATTATCTTTTTTATAGCGCAAAACTGAAGCAAAAGCTTTACTTAAGGTTATAGATTGGAAACGTAATGCGGAAAAGAAATCGAAGAGTACTTTAACTGTGGTAGCGAATGCTGAAACAAGCTCAGATTCTTCGGACATGGAATGGGAGATGCCTGATGTTAAGCCTCGTGTGCCGCTCACTTCAATTGCATCTACCGCATTAACGACTGCTGCAACAGCCACAACAGTAACAACAACGACGGCGGCAGCGACGTCAGCATCTGCAACTAATGCTACAACATCCTTATCAACTTCCAGTAGTTCACGTAGCCAACCATCACGCTCTTTAGCCGAAGGTGTACGCCGTTCGGGTACACGACCTTTGGCAAGTAGTTCAATGAGTATAATTGCCTCCACATCGGCAACTGGAACACCAGCAGCATCATCAACGATCACAACAACTACAGCCGCTGCCTCCTCCACCACCACATCAGCATTAGAGGAGACAATGAATGCATCTAATGCTGCAAATAATCAGCAAACCGATGAAGATGATATGGAAATATTAAGTGTATTTATAGACTAAGGTCTTTAAAACCAATTTTATGTTACTCAAATATTCAAGAAGTTATAAAAATATTCTGTTATGATCTTCAGTTTAAATGTAAACTAAAAATGAACGTTTTCAAATAATTTTGATGTTTATGATCCAATTTTAGGGATATAAATGGTGTAGTTTTTACAAATAAAAACACAATTAATTTAATTTACACATACATAAGGATAACGGAACTCATCTTAGAGCTCTTTTTATAGATACATTCAAAGCTATATAGAATGCTAACAATAATACCAATACAAAGCCCATTAGAACTGTTATATCCCAACTATAATAATCACCCAACATATCGAAATCTTTCAAAAATTGCTCTGATGAATGATAAAAACAGAACATCTCACCACAAGCCAATTCTCCACGATTATAGCCATAAATAGCTCTCAGAAGGCCCTCAAAAATATAACGGAAAAAACTTATATCACATATCGGACGCAGGAACCACGATAGCTCTCTTAATCGAATAAAGAAGCCGGAAAACAATAGAAACGGTATCGCCACGGAGGGAACTATAAAAATGGCCAATTGCATGGTCAACGATGTACCAGCTACTACTCCAATGAAATGTCCTATAAACGAAGTCATCACTAAAATACCCCAACACATTGCAAATCGAAATAATTCCGGTGGTTGACCAGTCATTAGATAACCAATCGATATAAACAGTGTTGGGCATATCAATTGTAATGGCAAATCAGCCAATACCTTGGATATATAATACGCTCTCAACGAATACCAGCCATTGTAGTATTCTCTGATAAATACTGCCGAATCTTGAATGCATAATAATATCGAAGGCATCGCATTACCCGCAAATACAAACAATATAATGAAGAACAAACAGGAAACATTCGATACAATTTTCGAAGCATCATTTCCAATTTGCCAATAAACCACGCCCAGCAACAAAGCCACTATAATATGCATCAAAATTCGCAATTGTACAGCCATCTGTAATAAATAAAAGATATTAAGTTAAGTAGTTCATAAATTTTCCTAATTCTACGGGCTTGTCGTATTCTATAAGATTGACATGACTGCTGTATGTTTGACCTTACCATATCTCGGGACATTGAACGCAAATGGCGCTTCAATAGAATCTTCAATTGATAGAAGAAACCAACTCGTTCCTTAAGTCTCAGCAAATGGATATTGCTTAATTCCTGAGAATCCGTCAAAGTCGTAGGTGGTATATTTATGAGCGCTGCTGAAAGGAAATTGAATAGCGAAAGGAAGAGATAATAGGACAGATATAGCAAGAGAAGAAAGGAAATATGAAAGGTAACAGAACAAAGGTATAGCAAAGACAAACATATTTAGAAAAAACTCATTAGAAAAATTACAAAAACCCTTTTCCACAGAGAACTTACAACTTTCATCTATTTGAAATTTAGATGGGTTTTTATCATTAATGGAATGTCTTAATTTATTTTGAACGATCAAATCGTCGCAGCGCTGCGTGGACGACGATTCACTACCCACTTCGAGAACTGAAAAAAGTATAACCAAGTTTAAAATATTCCAAAAATAACTTATTTTCTTTCGTTTTACCAAAATCTGCTGGATTATAATACTGAGGACAATTATAGCCAAACTGACTGAACGTCGTTAGCATATCCTTTTGTTCGCCAGCGTACAGAACTTCTCCATGCGCCATTATTAAAACATCGTCGAATAAACGCATCAATCTGGAACTTGGCTGATGGACCACACAAACCACAATTCGACCAAGCTTCGCTAAACTTTGCAAATGACAAATGACCTAAAATGAAACCAAAATCGGAATTTGTATTAATATTTTGAATAGTTTTGGTGAATTTCTTACCTGATAACTAGCCACACTATCTAAACCACTTGTGGGCTCATCGAAAAACATTATTGGCGGATTTGTGATCAACTCGATACCAATGGATAAACGCTTATGCTCACCACCAGAAATATTTTTCACCAACGTCTGTCTACAGCATTTCAATTGCAATATATCCATTACTTCATTGATCTGAAATAACAAATCGAGATAATGAAATTTCTGTGTACTTAGGTATATAAAGACAGTTCTTACGATCTTTTGTTTCTCTTCGGTAGTTGTACTTCTTGGTAATTTCAAATCAGCTGAGACTCTCAGTGTTTCCTCAACGGTCAGCAGATTTAGCATTACATAATTTTGTGGTATATATGAGGACATTTTGCGATATGCCATCATATCTCGAGGCTGTCCATTTATTAAAAACTGCCCACTAACGCCATTAATTCTGTAAAAAATGTAGATCATATTAGGTCAATGATTAAACTAGTTGTAAAAGACTCTTAATCAATAATTACACAGGCCGACATGATTTTTGCTGACGTTAACTTGAGAGGTGTTCTTAACTAATTCGGGTACGCTGAACTAACTGCATACTTGTTTTTTGTCCATCACGTCTAGATTTTGTAAAAGATCTGGAGATGTGGGGTTGGAAAATAGGCACCCAAAAGTATACTATAGAAAGTTTAAACAAAAATTTCCAACTTTTTTTACGGATTTTAGAATATTTTGTGTAAGAAAATTAGTTTTTGTTTGCACATATAACTAATAAACAATTTGTAAGACGCAGCAAATTCCCAAAATTCTTTAAAATTTAAAAGCAGACAATTCTTGAAAGCATACTATACTCGCATACTTTTTGGTTGAAATTTTACTCATTATAGAACTATATCCAGAGTGTAAGATATTATCCATTATAACAAAGAAATAACTCCTTGATATTTTGTAAATTCCTCTTCAATCAAGCCTAATATATTAATAAGGATAAAATAATAATGTTTTTAGTACAATATTATGCTTATATCATGGAAAAATATATTGCAAATTAGGTCATTTTGAATAATTTGAACGCATTTTTTTCGAAATCCTGACGTGATGGAGAAAAACTAAGTACAGGGCCGTGATTAGCAGCCCCCAATTACTATAGGAGACCTATTGAACTTCAAACACTTTTCCTTGACCTCAAAAATGTCGGCCTGTGTTATTTAACCCCGAATAAAACGTTTGAGTAGATTTTGTTAAAGGTTGAAAAATGAATATTTTTTACAACTTTTCATTAGATTGTTTAAGAAAATATGTAAGCTAAGTGTCTACGTCTCTATCCATATAATTTTTGGGCACACTTTGTCAAATATTTACACCATATCTTCGAAATCTCCAGATATCCCTCAAAAACTGATTAGTTAATGCAAATTATAATATCACTGTTCGATGTAAGAACTAGGACATGAATGAAAAAAGGTCGACAACGATTCGAAAAGAAATTTCTTTGATTTTTAGAATTTTAAAATATAAATATTTTTGCTTAATCTATCTTTTTTTCAAACTATAATCGATTACAAGAAATTATATATCAATTAAATCGAGATTTGCTATAATTTAAAATAGTTTGTCAATGGAAAATTGAATTTAAAAGAATTTAAAAATAAGATATCATTTTCGAAAATCGCTTAAATTTTTTCTTAAAATTGTTTAAACCTATGTGTAAATTATCCATAAAAATTTTCAAAAATATATATTGTCTGACAAAATTAGGCCCTTCTTTAGCTTCTTGTTCATAAAAATCTCTAAATCTTTATCTGAAAGGCAATAAATTATTCCAATTGGACAGCTCTTCTTAAACGATTCCTCTAAGTCTGTTCAGTAAATGTTTAAAGTTCATTTTGTAAAGCTACTCATCACTTTTTAGCACTAACCTACCACAATTGATTTTGAATTATGAAAATATTTATGCATTTAGCAAGCAGAAAGTCTAAAGTCTAAAGCCCAAAGATTCAAAATCCAATGTTATATATTAACTCTTAACTTGAATGCATTTTAATTGGTTTAAATGTAAGTCTAACCCCATTTTGAACCTTTTAACCAAATTTAATTTCATTATACTCACTTAAATGCCGCCAGAACATTCAACAATGTTGATTTGCCTGCACCCGAGGGACCTAAAATTGCGGTTAGTCGTCCGGACTTGAGAGTGCCACAGGCCTCCTTTAAAATATGTATGGGACCCTTTATAACTAGATTTTAGAAAATTATTGTTGAAATGATTCTTTCAGACTCTTATATATATGTACTTACCACTTCGTAATGTATAATTAACATCTTGAAAATTAAGTTCCAATGTTTTTGGTTGCTGATCAGTTAAGGCCACACCATTTGGCCCTCTTTGTGTTACCGTCTCATTATCGGTCATTTTTGTGATATATTTATATATTATCTTGTTAAAAGCGCGACAGTCAATAAACGAATGTTGTCTTTGTACAGAGAAACGAACCTGAAATTTTTTATTCAAATGCAGTGCGAAATGGAGAGCAAGTTCATTTGCCGCCGACTGCAGTTATCTTTATAATATGATTCGATCGCGCCGGCTAAGTCATATATGGTTTAAATTTTGCTTAATCTTATCGCTGCCCTCAGTCTCAGTCTGCGTTGCCTGCGGCTGAGGTTTGTATTTAAAACAACTCAAACTTGTTTGAGGTGAGTTTCCGATTCAAAATGAGATTATGGGAATCTGTTGACGGCGATTAGCAAATGGAATACATCATTATTAGCATTGTAATTGTGATAAGATTGACATGCTAAATGTTTAAACGTTTTGTAAAACTAAAACTAGAAAACAAGTTTAGTGACAGAGTAAAAGCGAAAAACTTTTAGCATTAACAATGATCTTTAGAAAACTCGAGATCTTGGAGCATGTTAAAGAAAAAACTCTTAATTCAACTTTGCGATTGTTTTTGATTCTGTAATTAGATTATTTTAAGTATGTAGACTTTTAGAAACGAGTTTATTTATATATATATGGAATTTAATGTTCAATTTGTTATATTTTTGTATAATTTTTAATGCTTTATCCTTCTAAGGACTAAAAGTAGTTTGTTTACATCACATGCTCAGGCAAGCGATTTAAGAAATAAAATAGTATTTCAAAAAATGAATCATAAACATGTGTTTTGGCTCACCAAAATTTTTAACTATCAATATTAATTAAGAAAACACTTTATAAGCACAAGTGTTTTCTTAAGCAAAATTTTAGATAAAATTGATTGATTTATTAAAGATTTTTATAATTGAATATCTGTGTTTGTGACCGATACCTGCTTAAATTTTCAAGTAAAACATTAGTCTTTAATTTAAATTTCTTTCTTTAAACCATTTTCATATATGTAGGATGTTCTCCATTTAACAGATATAATAACTCAATAAAAAGATATAGTCTTATAATTAGCTTTTTGGCAGCTGTCGATGAATGCAGTAAAAATCTTGTAATTTTTGAGTTTGTTTTTTTTTGGAATTGTTTTCAGTTCCTTAGTAAATACATTTGTGTACTATAAAAAGAATAATTAAATTAAATTCAACATTTTTGCAGGATTTATCGAAATTGCACGATCTCTTCGAAGGTTAACTTTTTGGCGTTATCATGAGTTGAAAAAGTTTAAAAATTGTTGAAAATATTAACATTTATGCACATATGGATGTAACCATGGTATCTCAACAAGGCAGTCGAAGTGGAAAAATTAAAAATCTCAATTAAAACTTAAATTCCTTATTAAGTGAAAGATCAAATATATTCCTTCTCCATTATATAGAGCAATCTCTGTAATAAAATGTTCTTCATTTTAGTGAAATTCGTTAAATTTAAAAAAGTTGCTCAAAAAGAAATCAAATCTTGCATTTAAGCCGGGCTTTGTTTAAATATCAAACTAGAGATCTGATTTTCTTTAGAATTTTTTAAACTTTTTTGTTTTCACTAGCTTTTATTTGAGTTGTAAAATTAGAACCCGATAAAATATTCAAATAATTTCATTTTGTATTTTTAAGCAAAGGAATTGTTTTTACCCACTGCAAATCAATTTTTATCATAATTTATTGTTGATAAATTCATTTCGAATTTACTTACTTTGTTGAAGCCTAAAAGCAGACTTCACTATTCTCTACTTCAAGCATTATTAATATGAACATTCTGTTTATGAAAGTGAAATTTAATTGGGTTCCATTGGTCAATTGATACAACTTTTGTCTAAATGAGAATATGCGGGAAACAAAGCCCGTTGATCAGTCACTGCATATTGCGTATTTATTTATTTAGTTTATTATTACAATTTGTTGGACTTAGGCAGCAGCTGCTTATCAGCAAGTTGCAGAAAATATTTTTGCAAGGCAGCGAATTATAACTAAAACGTCACATTTTGTTTGTTCATTCCACTCAATATGTATACAATATTATCTAATAATTTCCATATTATATCCATTACATTAATCAATATTTTATATTTTGACTCTGCGTATTCACATCACGTAATTTATGTAAAATTTCAACGATCAAAGTCAACGTCAACGATCTCTTTCGAGTGAAAGGCCAAACACAACTGAAAACTCGAGATGCCGGTAGACGTTTGGTTTTCTTGTTGCATTAATAATTTTTGATACCCTTGCAAAGAAGGGTATATATAGTCTGGTTCATGTTTACAAAACAACAAAGTTTTATTACAAACATATAAGATCGATCAGATGATTTTCAATTCTTTTCGAAAAGCTATAGAAACTAACGATAAAAACACACGTGTATTAGAAGGCGAAAGGATATGCATGATGGCGATGATTTATCCGTTTTCAGTTCTGATCCTTTGATATAATAATGTGTAATTATCGGTATGTAACAAATTATCAAGATTCTCCTTATAAATGCTTCATACTTAATG
Source organism: Drosophila tropicalis (assembly GCF_018151085.1). NCBI lineage: Eukaryota > Metazoa > Arthropoda > Insecta > Diptera > Drosophilidae > Drosophila > Drosophila tropicalis. The sequence continues at coordinate 1,215,359 of NW_027172855.1, forward strand.
CAGGGTATTAATTTCAGCTTTAGACATGTTTGAGCTGCCTTTGCTGTTGGGTTGCCAGATCCAGGGAAATTTTTTAATTTTTTTTTTTTTTTTTTGAAATAAGAGTCGTTATAATGTAGGTATCAGGCAAATACATACATACATACATATGTAGATCAAAATCCGTATGTGTAAACTCTATGATATCAGGAACGAGAGTTAGTCCAAGTTAGTGTTATATAAATATTTAACTCTAACTTTAGTGTTTTTTGACTTCGACTAACTTTTATCCAATTTATATAAAAAATGTATCATTCGACGAGGGACTCGATTCACTTTCTGTCGTAGCTCAGGGAAATAAAGAATACTTCGCAAGACTATTGAAAACGGCCAAGCCCAAACGACAGAATTCGGAAGTTTCACTCAGTTTATTTTATTTTTTCCATGTCTATCAGATCAAGTTTATATAAAGCAGATATAGTTTTTAGAATCAAATTTTAGTGCTAGAAAAAGAGATTGCAGAAATGTATATAGGTTCTTTCAGGAAATTTTAAATTTCTCAATATAAAAACTAAAGTTACAAAGTTACAAGTGAGAGTCTAAGTCAATTTTTCATCCGAAAATTCAATACACTAAGACTAACCATGTTAATATTGGGCAATCCATGGAGTTGCAAATTTAATGAATTAATTTTTTCCAATTAGTTAAGGACCTAGAGATGACTATTAAAGAACCAAGTACTTAAGCTGATCTGGGGTAAAGTAAAATTAGGAAAATATGTAAAGAAGTTTTGGAATATTCTGCGGTTAAAGAAGTAGTATAATCAGTAGTTCTGGACAAGGTATGTAAAAAATTATAAAATAGCTGCAAATAATGAATACTTTTCAAGACTATTGCATATTTTAAGGAGGAGATTGCACCTATTTCACCTATTTCACAGTCCTAGATTCGCCTAAGACTAGGTATGACAGAATTCCATAATTTCCCATGTGGAGAGATTCTAAAATAGGCCCTGTAAGCTTTTCAGAAGAAATATCAACAAAAATTGCTTCCCCCTATAAGTGTCTTAGATGTAAAGGAGAAAGTTATAGTTGTTTAACAAAAGTATTAAATAAAAAATGATCGTATATACAGACCCTTATTTTAGCAAAATAAAACTCCACTTAAAGATTTTAATAAAATAATTAAATATATTTTGTCGCTTCATAAACATTATTGGTTTTGTTTTTCAAAAACTGAGAACATCTTTAAATCGGATGTTCAATGTTAAAAAATACACTCAATTTGTCGTTACTATAACTAGGCAAAGCAGAAAAAAAATTGGTCTTTAATATAATACAAAAATTCAATATGCTCCACATTACAAAATTAAAAATCCTATATATGCACTTTATGTAGGTAGGTTGTATATATATATTTTAATACAGTTATTGATCTCCGTTAACCGATTTTTATTTCATTTTAGTTATATCACGATTATATTTTCTAACCTTTTCAATTCTTTGGCACAAAAATGTTTTCTTTTCAATGGGAATGTTTTAGCACGTCCCTCTTGGCTTCCTATCTGAATAATCTGAGTCGAAATGACATAATATAGAAGGCAATAATACGTAGAAATATGAATAAACAAATCATAAATATAACGGCCAATTCATAATTCGCCCGAGCCATATCCAAATTCTTAAGTATATACTTCGGACGCATCATATGGCAATAGATATCGTCACATACCAGCTGTTTGCGATCATAGCCAAATATAGCAATCATAGTCCCATCTAAACTATACTTAAGAAACGATATGTCAAACACCCAACGCAAATAAGACGGAGCATCTTTCTCTTGCAGAAAGAAGCCACTGAATTGTAGAAATGGGCATATGAAAAATGGTCCCATTATGGCTCCCATTTTCATGCTCAGCGCTGCTCCCACAGTCAATCCAATGCTCTGGGCCACCAGGGCTGTTAGAAATATAATGAAAAAGAAGAGCCCAAAACGAGATAATTCCATAGGTTGATTTGTCATTAAATATGTGGGCACAATGAACAGAGCACTGCAGATGATCTGAATGGGTAGATCGGCCAGTGTTATGGCCACATAATAGGCTCTCAGGGAATACCAACGATTGAAGTGTTCACGCGAAACTATCGGAAATTCCAATGGAACTGCAAGAAAATTTTTAAAGAGTACCTATTATTAGATTTAGAATAAAAAGTATAAATGTTTTGTAATGGCAAGTGAAAACTTTGGAATTTTTAAATAAATAATGATATTTGTAAACTTTTCTTTATATTTTCCATATATGCATATTTATCTTCAAGATCTTTGATAAACTTTAAGTCTGAGAAGGGAAACACCCAAAGTGATAAGCGCCGATCTAGATAAGTGATATATCAATGGTCTTGTCGAGTGAATAGACTATTTACCAGGCGATAGATGCAATTTAAAGTTGGCGCTTTTTAATGTTTAACATTAACCCTTTCAAAACCAGTGTTACCTATGGACTTTATGGGTTAAAAACCATGGAAATTTGTTACTGGTATTGTTACTACAAATAGGCATACTTTGATTTGATGTACAACATTACAAGTGCATGTTTTTAAATGGGTATTGGAGCATGAAAGGCGTTCCGAAAAGTCAAAGATTAGAATAGTATTCTATGTATTCTTGCTGTTTTATTAAGTAAAATTTCCAGTGGGGGAATACCCCACAAATGTTGTTGGTTGCATATTCACATTTTTTTCTTTTAAAAATCCAATAATTTGCATTGTGGTGTAGTGTGGAAATAGCTTTAGAAGTATGAAATCGAAGTATGTCTATTACAAAATTTGACAAGCGATATACACTCGCTTGGGCGCTTTTTTTGCAAAAATTATTAAGTTTTATAATCAATCGACCAGTTGTATCAATAAGATCCTAAAGTAGAGGCCATATGGGCATAGGCCATCGTAGGCTTTTTCTGTCTACAATCAGTTGAGATTTTCTTTACTTACATTTAACGAGTATTCCCGAAAAAGCGCAATACATCACAAACATAATGGAATAGAAACAATATCGAAAAATGTTCATTGTATGTGCCGCATCGTTACCAATATTATAGTATAGTGTCCCGATCAATAGACCGGTGAAAAAATGTATCACAAATCTCAAGGTAGTCAATGAGCTATCCCTCCATATCAGTAGAAATGTACGTAATAGCAAAATGCTTAATTGACGATAAAATGGTGTCGCATAGATATTCTCGCGTTTGCATAGATTGGCAGGATCCAAATCCAAATCTAATGTGGGTTTTGTCTTCTTTTTCTTCTTATTTTGTTTCTTTGGCTTGCAGCAGTTCTTTTCGCTATCATTCGCATTGCCTGCTGTCGATAGCTGACTGTCCCATATACGTGAGGATAATTCATTGATCGGTGTCAAAGGTTTGAACATTGGCTGATTCTGTTGAGGTGATATATGATGATGATGTTGTGGTTGATGCAGCATGGACGTAGACATAACTGGTGCAGTTACGGGTGTTATTAAACCAGCGGCCATTAATTGATCTAAAAAGGAATCAAATATTAGTATGTAATACTTGTAGACGAAATGAGAAGGACAAACTGAAGGGTAGTAAATTTTTGTAATTTTCACAGGTATAAAGGAAAGCGTTTATCGCTCGTGATAAGGAAAACTAACTGGACCGTTTTCCTTTAATTACAGCTTGACAATTTGAATTTCTAAAATCTATTTATACTTTTCTTGTAATTGGAATCTAGATGTAGGATAGACTAGATCGAATTTTCTAAGATTGCAATCGAATTCTTTTTCATCTCGTATTTTAAGCAGGTAAAAAATAAAACTATTTTAAGTAACAAGGGGGCTCAGAACAGACTGTTTATTACAAAAAGTGTTCCTGAATATACAATCCTTTCAATAAAGCTTAATGGAAATACCTTTCAGCATTGTTTTATCGGGGTAGAAACTCTACTTATTTACATACATCGTGATTCCAACTCAAGAAAGACAATTAAGTAGGAATCACCAATATACATACGTCAAAATGATGTTAGTTTTAGGAAATACGATTGATCTAAGGATATATTGATACTGTTGAACCTATTGATAACTGAAATCGGTTCAGTGAACTTACAAATTTGTTTGTACAAATCTAAAAGAAATATCAACCACAGTCACATTTTAGAAAGCAGGTAGAACTTGAATGTATTTCTGAGGACTACAAGACTTTGTCGTTCGTTGAACCCAATTTAATTTACTTTCTGCTTAGTTATTGTCTACCAACTTTCTTACCAACTTTCTTCATGGCAGCTAATTGTGCTACTCTAGACGATTTTGATTGACGATAGTCCTCATTGCGACCATTATCCATTATGGTTACTAGTTTATCCATTTGTTGCTCTTCTGGTGTATCATAGTCATGGGTAGCTATTTCCATCACTAAAAAAAAAAGGAAGAAAAAATTTAGTTTATTTGAAATTCCAAAAAAAAACGAACTATTTTTTCACTCACAATAATCGGCGGGATTATAGGATTCCGGGCAATTCAAATTCAAGGCAGCCAAAAATGGTACCAAATTCTGCTGTCCCCCAGAATAAATGCATTTACCCTCGGATATGGCATAAAGATGATCAAACATGGCGAATGTTAGTGCTGATGGTTGATGTATGGTGCACAGTACAGTTCGTCCTTCAAGGGCGAGTTTTTTCAGTAGATTGATCAACTGATTTGAGGTAGAACTATCTAGGCCCCTGAAACAGGAAAAGAAAATATAGCAATTTATTCCATATTAAGCTTTACTGTCACTCTTACGTGGTTGGCTCATCGAGTATTAGAACAGGAGGATTGTTAACTAATTCCAATGCAATGGCTAAACGTTTCCGTTGACCTCCACTCAGTTGTCCAGTGCGGGTATGACGATTCTCATACATACCAATTGCCTGCAAAATACTTATCACACGCTCTCTCTTCTCACTTTTTGTCATGTGTGAACCGATCTTTAGATTGGCTGGAAAAAGCATGGCCTCTTTAACCGTCAGGAACGGTTGCAGACTAGTATCCTGTGTGATGAAGGCCACATTTGGCTTGAAGGCTTTTAAATCACGTCGATTGCCATTGATGCGAAAGTCGCCCGTATAACCAAAGGCTCTAAAAACGCAGATAAGAAGTATAAGGATGAGTAATGTAAGGTACAAATTTTCTATATGGGGGTTACATTACGTGTATCCTGATAAAATGTTAAGCAGTGTGCTTTTCCCGGCTCCAGATGGACCAACTATGGCGCTTAGCTCGCCCGATTTGAAGTACCCCGTTAAACCCAAGAGAATGTCTTTGTTTTCTGAAAAAGGAATTTAATACGAATATATAAAATAATGTGGAATGAGTCGAAACTAAACTATAAATATTATCTATATTTTTTGAAATATGCAAAAGAATGGGGCAAACGCATAAGCAAAAGAAACCAACAAAGTTTAATACTGGTTTTTTTAGCCCAAGAAAAGGTCAAAGAGTTCAAGCCTTATAAAGCATAAAAAACCAACAAGTACCCATACCTTGCGCCCTATATTAAGTCTTAGTGTTTTAAATTTGCCCACTCTAACTAAAGTATGCTAGCTTTTTTTAACTATTGGTGATAATTTTGAGTACATAAATCAAATTGAGACGATGCATTTAAATCTTTACTAGGAAATCTATAGTATTTTCGGCGAAATAAGAAAAAATATCAAAGAAGTTAAATTCGGCTATGCCGAAGTTTATATACCCTTGCAGTATTTGACAATAATAATTTCACATGTTCAAAATTTGTTTTCTGCAACTCAATTCATTAATATACAAACAAAACAATTTTACTCTTCATACTATGTACAATTTGTTCTTCTTCTTCCCTCATTCCCTGAAGAACGCACGCATACACATACAGTTTATGTAGCGTTGCGTCTGTGTGTGTATGCATGTGCTCTGTTGATTTGATGATGACGTAGTAGGCAGCAAGCAGAGCTGCCGGCAGCGATTGAACCGATTTATATAGACTGTAACTTGTGTTCTATTTATCCGATCAGGGTCAAATCTGAGATTTTATATCAAAGATGGGATCTGAGATTTTATATCAAATTCTATTATATTGGTAAATTTCATGGGGATACTCCAATTTTTGCAAAAATTTTTGTTCCAGAGTTATATGATATAGTAGTCCGATCCCAAAGATTTTCTACTTTATCTCACCCGGGTAAAAAAGCTCCAAAAAAATTTCATCCCGATAGCTCTTAAGATGGCTGTAAAACGCGTACGCACCGACGGACAGACGGACATGGCTATATCACTTAGCTTCTCTGCTGATCAAGAATATATATGGGGTGACGTCTCCTTCTGTGCGTTACAAACATCTGACCTTTTATAATACCCTCTGCAAGGGTATAAAAAGAATAATACTAATAATTATTTGTCTAATCGGTAGTAGCTACTTTACACATGTCCCACTTGTGTTTGTAGTATAAATATACATACATACATACATATACATACATACATACATAGTAGTCTGCCATCCACTCGATGTTCTCGATTGATAAGCCAATGAGAACTTTGTCGTTCAATGTACCCTAATCGGCATTTTGCATACTTTTCTTTTAGCTTTTGTGTTGCTTTTGTGTGTTATAATGATAATGCCAATTTGTAACTCAATTTATAGCTTATTCTATACACATTGTAGTTAAGTCTTGAACGCCAATGCTTAAACCCAAACTTAATCAAGGCGATTAAAAACCAAAAACCAAGAAAAATGAAGAGAGTTTATCAACTAATATTTTTTGTATTGGCGTCGCCTAGCCAAACCTTATCGCCCTACGTACATTTTAGCCATGGCGGGGAAAAAAAAAAAGCCTTAAAAGTGTTGTGCATGTGACGAGTCGTCAGTTTTACTTTTCTGTTTCCCCTCCCAAATACTTCGCTGCGTTTTGCTTGGGGTTTTATGTGTGTGCCAGATGTTGTGGCCCATATCGTTGATCGAACAGGTGTCGAAGCTTCACCTTCGGTACACAAAACATTGTGTTCACTTTTATTGCAATCATAAATGGGAGGAACGAGTGGTAGGTGGGTTAAGACGAAAAGTTATCAATTTCAATGGCATTAGCCATTAGTAATGCCAATTACCGATTCGATTTTGACTTGGACTTGTTCTTGGTAATGCATTTTATATCGGGATTAACAAAGGGTTCTGATAATGTCTTACCCATTTAAAGGTCAATTGATTGTGCAACATTTATTAGCTGATTGAAATTTAATCCGCAAATTTTTATTTTTTATTTACCAGATTTCTACTGTTTATTTTTTACTGAAAAAAAGTTTTTGACTTTTTTGACTCTCCTTTATGAGAATTTTTGACCTGCTAGTTTATTTGGGCTCTAATTAACGAAAGGTTGTCGAACTTGTTAACAACCAATAAACAACATATTAAACAAACCACAAAAAGATTTCATGTTATAATCATATTCAATAAAAGTGCGTTAGAAGCATATTTTTATACCCTTGCAAAAGGGTATATTAATTTTGGTCAGAAGTGTGCAACGCATAGAGCGAAGCATCTCCGACCATAAAGTATATATATTCTTGATCAGCACGACGAGACGAGTTCAACTAGCCATGTCCGTCCGTCCGTCCGTCCGTCCGTCCGTCCGGTCCGTCTGGATCAACGCAAACTCCTCCTAGACCGTAAGAGCTACAGAGCTGAATTTTGCACATAGGCTTGTATATACTGCAGGCGTTGTATATCTCGGATTCAGCCGGATCGGACCACTATATCATATAGCTCCCATACAAACCCCAAGTCACGAACGTGACTTTTCTCAATAACTTCGTTATTTTCTATGCTATTATCGTGAAACTTAATATTAGAGAGTTTACTATGCCTATAAGCGACTATGCCAAATTTGTCAAGATCGGGTGACTATATCATATAGCTCCCATACAAACGGCCAAGTCCAACAGTGACTTTTCAATAACTTCGTTATTTTCTGGCTATTGTCGGAAACTTAATATTAGAGAGTTTACTACGCCTATAAGCGACTATGCCAAATTTGATCAAGATCAGGTGACTATATTATAGCTCCCATAGGAACGATTGGTCGAAAACAGTGACTTTTGTAAATAACTTCGTTACTTGTAACGCGATTGCTTTTAAATTAAACATTTCTTAATTTATATATATGTTAATGACTGTGCCGAATTTGATGAAGATCGGGTGACTATATCATATAGCTCCCATAGGAACGATCGGTGGAAAACAGTGACTTTTATCAATATCTTCGTTATTTCCTATGATTGTGGCCTTTCTTTTCAAGCTTAAGCTTTTTAGATAAAACGTTCTTCCACATTGATGGCTAATAGGTAGGTAGAGTTACCAAAAAGTTGCAAGGGTATCAAACTTTGACGGGTCGAAGTTAGCCAAGCCCTCTGGTTATAAATAATTATACATGGGTAATTGTAGTAATTATAAGATTGTTAAGTGTCATATTAGTTTTCCTCACATCAGAATCTTAAGAATGTTAATGTGAAATCATAATCTATTGATTTAGAGTTAACATCAAAGTACATTAAGTGAACACTAATTAAACCACAAACTATAAAGATTTAAACATTTGAATTGAAAGCTAATTACTAGAATGAAATATAAATAAGCTTCTTCAATTAACAACTCAAATGTATGTGAATTTCCAAATAGTAAACCTTTTCCATAGTTATGATCACAGCTATTCGATAGGAGCTTAACTCTCTGTTTTACACATGCAAGTGGCCAGTTTCAATAAAATTTATAAATGAAATTAATGATTTTAGACCAAGATTATTTAAATGAATTCCCCATGTAAATATATTTGAAGGAAAATGTTTATAATATTGTTGGGTCTTGATTTATGAACATACATATACTTATATCTTCTTAAAAGGCCTTGAAACACGGTCGGGTCCATTGGGGTGTCCATTGGGTCTGAAAGTCCCTATTTAGTAAGTCTTCGTTGCGCAATAAATCCTTAAACTGCCGAAATGCCTTCATTTAAGTTTCATTTGAGTAATAATTACGAAGCTAAAAATCTTGATTATTTAATCGAATCTTTCCCTGAAAATATTTTCTAGATTCGTACATGCCTTGAAACAAAGTAACAACAATGCTTAGATATATTTAATATGATTAAGTTACTTAGAAAATAATTTTTTCCAATCAAAACATAAGTAACTTTTGTTTGTCTTTTATGAAATCTAATAGAATTAATGCAAAACGTTGTTATAGTTTAAAAGATTTTTGAAATAGGTTAAGATTGTCATGCTTAGAGACAAAACACAAATCAAAAATAAATATAAGCCCTACAAGGGTATACATATTTCGGTGTAGTGCCTAAAAATACCCAAATAAACTTTGACCAAGGTGACGAGGACCTGTTTTAGCAGTATTTTGCACTTACATACGTACGTACTTGCACTTAAGAAATACAGAAATCAGTGCCCAAAAACAAAACTATGTAGGTACCTACTTGTATTTCATATCTGTAAGAACAAAACTTAACAATTATCAAATTTACGCACCGAAAAAACATGCAATTGATAATGGAAATCCACAAGCAACCAAAATAAAAAGATAGCACAAATGGAAGTACATATGTACGTATAGTATATGTACATACATATAATTTAGTTTGACAGACAAAAAAGCAATTGGACATTAGTTTGGAAATAGTTTCTAATAGTGTTACATTGTGATAAATGTGATACTCCACATTATGTGTATGCCGGATGGGGGAAGAATGCAAGGGCACACCCCTCCCGTCCCACCGGTTATCGCGTTACAATGAAATACTGAAAAAATTCCACCATAATTACTACAGTTAGGCCCATTTTTTTAATTAATATCACTTTAAACAAAAATAAAAATAAAAAAAGTCTCAAGTTCTTTGTTTCATTTGATCCACTTGAGTGATTTTTCCTGTTATTCGCTTATTAATTTTTAGCAATTTCATTTTCTGTTTCTGTCTCTCTCTCTGTTCTTTGTTCCAGAATGTTGGCTTCAGCGGTCAGACTTGAAAAGATCAGATGACTCAGTCTGTCAGTCAGTCAGTCACTATAGTCATTTAGAGGCACACTTCCTTTTTCTATCTCTTGGTGATGAGTTAGCGTGTTTAAATGATAGTTGACACTTGATTTTGTTTCGGCATAGAAATCGTTTCGTGATAAAATCAATTAGTAAAACAAGAATGCGTATGATTTGGGTTTTTTTCTGCCTCAATACTTCAACTATTATTTAAGCACTTATGTTAGTTTCCAGGCAATGATACAAGATTAACCCCCTTCTAATCATTAAAGCAAAGCTGAATGAATTCATCTATAATCAGTATTCGCACTTAAATGAGGATTTTGATTAGAGCCAACACAAACAAAAAAGTAGAGTAGAGTGATTCGCCTTTATGTAGGCGGAAAGTAATATGTTTCTGGACTTTGAAAGTGCATAAAGAATACAAAGAGAGACTCTCTCTCTCTTACGACTTACGGAAAGCGGTTCATTTGAAGCATTTTCCCATTCTTTTGGACTATGAGTCGATGAAATTGAAATATTTTGAGACATTATACAACTTTATGGTATGCTAACTTAAAGTAAACTTTGAAGTTGTAAACTATTTATTCTTATTTACGCTTCATTTTGTTGTAATTCCCAATTAGTTTTGGTGTTGAAGTCGTAGAGTTGGAGAAAATTTAGCTTTAGAAACAACCTCACCATATTTTGTTTCCAAAAAATTTGACACTACAGATTTTTAATTACTTCTCGTTAAAGCAACTGTAATGATGATTTTTCAACCTAGAACTTCTAAGAGACTAAATTATAGAACAAGATTCTCAAACGACACTTACTTTTAAAGTACTTTTATTAAGGAATAAGTACAAGTTTCAACTTATGCATTACTTTTAGAATACTTCTGAGTTTATTTTAAAATCTTTACTTTCCTAAAAACACTGGGTTTAAGCAAATTTGTTTTAAAATTTATTTGAGTTTTGAGTTACAAAAAGTAATGGCGTTTTTCAGTCTTTTGTCTTTAGACTGTATTTCGCCAATTTTTAACGGTTTTCAAAAAGATATAATCAAAATTTAGTTTACTTTGACATGACATCAAATACTTGGATTATTTAAAAATGTAATTTCGATTCTATTTTTTAAAAAAATTAATATGTAAAAAAATTTAGGAAAAATGCAGTTCTCGAAATTTGTATGCAGTATTTTTGAATAAATTTTATCAAATGCTCAAAAATTATTGACTAAATTGAGTGACCTATATCCCAATTAAAAAGAGATTTTGCTTTCAAAGGTGTTAGTTGGTGATTCAAATATGATCTGTTTTTTAAAATTTGTTGTGTATATGTGTATTTTTATAATATGGAGCGCCAATTGTTCTTAAAAATACTTATTTATGACCATGTTTTCGAAGATTGAAATTGTTTTATTTATGTTTTGTTAACTCGGAGTTGGAAAATATGTATTTTATTTTTTCCAAAGTGTGGTCCTTTTGTTTGGTTTTAAGAATCTTACACTTTCTTCTGACCCATTTTTTGTTGTTTTGTTTACCTGAATTGGTGAAGCCGATTCAAATAAATCCAATGTTTAATCTTAAGCAACTTATGACATTGGAATTTTCCTTTTTAAATGAACTTTTGTTTATCATATACAACAGCCTTTTTTCATTTTGATAATAAGCTGAAAATTTACTTAATAGACAAAATGATTTCAAAATTTGTTCTACTCAAAATTTAACGTCATATGAGAGCAAGACTTGTGGCGAGTTAAAAACAAATGTAGCAATTTTATAACCGTGTAAGGCCAAGTTAGTGTTAAAACTGTTCGGGTTACGAGAGGTTCAGATTTAAAACAATATTTAATTAAAAAGGGGGATTTTTTTACAATGTTGTCAGCTGAGGGACTTTTAAATTTTGTCATTAAGGAAGGCACTTACAATATTATGTTTCATGTGAGTGTTTTTCAAAAAAAAGATACGTAACTATGCCCCTTGGGCACATCAAGAGATTATACAAAAGATTAAGGATTGTAATGAAGTGCCAAACGATCCCTTATTTGTACTTTACACACATATGTAAACATTATGACTATGAGGGTTGTCGAAAAGTTTTACATGTGTAAATACTTCTTTTTACCCCTTGCAATCGTGGATTTTCGTATATTCCTTTTAAATCTGAGTGTTTCTCTTAAACCTTTCACCTTATTTTCCTCATCACTTCTGAACTAAAACCACCAAAGCACGCACCACCTAAATTAACATAAACTAGGCTTTAGTAGCACCTTTCTTACACTTAAACCTAAACCTTAATTTAAAGTTTCATTACTAATTACTAATTATGTTGATTATCAACCCCGAGCTTTTACCTATTTCTATGTACTATAATTTATTGGGCAGTGGTGACATGTTTAGACCATTTTCTACTAACCATACAGTGATTTGCCCTCTTGATGTTTACAGAACTTCTTTTACACACATACATATTTGTATGTTCAGTAACCCTTAATTATAGTTCTTTGTTTGCTATATATATATATTCATGTTCATGTCCATGTCCATCAAGGCAGTGGTCACGCTTTCTTGCGTGTTAACCATGTGATTTGCATGGAATTTGCCCTCATTAGGCATACGTAACATAATCGCACTTTTGATGTATGTATATATACATATATATAACTATTTTCTTTTTTAATTGTGGCTTATTATAAACTCATTTAAATAATATTTGGACATTTGCAACTTAATAAAAGAAATGTCTATCAATAATAAATAAATGAACTAAAATGTAATGTAGCTATAGAGAATCAGCAGAGCTTGACTTTGACTCATTTGAATTAAGCTGAAATTCGATGGTAAGTTGTTGTATAGTGGATAAAATTATAGCAAATGACAGTGATTATAAGTCACCCAAATAAGTCACCTAAGCCTAGTTCAAGTTTAAAGTCTAAAATATATATTTAAAATCCATGACCAAGAATCTCTGTCCAAATCTGTGAAATAAATTTGCAACGCATCATCAATTTCTCAATTTAGGCTAATGCCCGTTTAGACAGCTGCACTAATTTCTTTTTGATTGACATTTACTATATAGTTACTTGATCTGCTTCATATGAACTATGGCAAATGTCTCTATGCTAATGTTTTTTTTTATCTACTTTAGTCAATCACATTATCAATCGTCAATTGGATCATTGAATCTTTGGAACGATCTTATAAAAAAAACTTCAAAGTAATATGTTTTATGTTTTTTATCTCTACAGTCTATATAAAATCTTTCCTTATTACGAATGAGATCACAAAGCATCAAAGTTTATATTTTAGACCAAAAGTCTCCACATAAATGTTTTAATCTCGACCTTAGAGTGTGCTTTGTGTCGGTTAAATTATAATGAGAAGTTATTAAATTAACTTTGGCACGCGTTGATTAAAAGTTAAAGTTTTTCACTTTAAATTTAACATCTGTCTAAAAGGTTTAGTACTACACATAAGAATCTTTGAGTCTTCTGGTTGTTGGCCTTTATATCCATTGGGCTAATGACGTTCTAACTGGTTGTGCAGCCTCGTTAAAACTTTTATTCAAACGCTACTCGAATATTATTATGTTGAACTGCTTCATCTGCAAATTACTATCTCTTACCAACTGGTTAGTGGAAAAAAACAAAAAAACTATCGTCATTTGTTATCGTTTAATCTGTCCTAGCACGTGCGTTGCGTCATTAAGGATGCGTATCTCTATAATCGGTTATTGCAATGAGTCAATCAACGGATTGGAATGACTCACTTGATGTATAGACCTAAGCACACCTGTTCAAACGAATGTAATTCATAAAAAAATATACAATTCTTTATCTATTTTGAATGTTTTTTTGAAGCATGAGTCAGTGTCATTAAAAAAGGACTTTATTACATGTATAATTCGTTTGTACCAACTTTTTCATTCACAATCGTACAAACATATGAAAGTAATTGGGTCATTTAGGTATATAACATTACGTTTGATGATTTGCCTCATGGGGGTATCTAATTTTTTTTACCTTATCTTTGGGCATTTGTCAAATATTCCAATCGTGTGAGTTTTGGGTTGGTCACTTTATGATGAAGCAAACAAACCCAAAGACAAACCTAATATTGTTATACATAAATAGATATACATACAGATATATATCTATATAGAAACAAACTGTGATTTGTAAATATCAACAGGGCGCCGCGTTTCATGGAAAAGTTAAATATGTAATGAAAAAGCAATGTGTCAGGGACGTAAAACAACAAATTTCTTTTTATCAATTGAGAATATTGAGAAAGATCTTTTGAACTTTTTCAATCAATGAAATTGATAATAATAATTTATGTAAATTCGCATATTCTTAAATGTAAGTAAAAATTGCTTTTGCACAAGCATATTACCATTCGAAATGGTATTTGTATGTACTTCAAGTAGAAGATGAAGTCTGTATGCTAAGACTTGAGACCTATCAATCTTTATTCATAATGAAGTCTTGTCTCTGTTGAGCTTGAAATATTTCCAAGTAAATGTCAGTTTTTAAAGTAAAAAAGATATTTTTTCTTTGTTAAAATTTGATGCTATAAGTTGACAAAAACTGATCTATGGAGAGTCTTTTAATGTTATTTGCTTTCCATTTCCAAAGAATTACATTGTAGATTTTTCAGGTTTGGCTTAGGTTTGTTTGTTTAGAAACCTCACAAAAAGCTGTTTAAGACATCTATTAATTTAATGAAGTTCGACATAAAGTTGCACATTTGATTGTATTTAGACATAATATATACACAGGATATATACAGGATTGTAAGCACAAGTTGAAAGAGAAGTTATTCAGAGTCCCATCAGAGAATTGAGATTTTAGGCTTAGTGGCCATTTCGTTAGTTTGAGCGCTTATTTTTGTTTTATATGTATTGTCCGACCACTTCAAAGATATAATAGTCAGAGCCAAAAGTTCTGTAGTAGGTTAAAAATTTTGTTAACCAGAACAATTGTTCTTCACATCATATAAGGGAATAACTTGAATACTGCATAAGTTTATTGGGTCGAGGGCGACGAAAATTCCCCTGCAAATTATAGGCAAAAAGACTCACAGGCTTTCTTTTTTTTTCCAAGAGCCAACTCTATTTGTTATTTGTATTTGTTTTGCAAAGAGTTTAACAATTATTTTATAGCGTAAACTGGCTTTGCTATAGGTAATTGTTTGTTCACTTTGGTTAATTTTTGCCCTTGAGAACGTTGAAATATGACGTGTTAATTTCCTGATAAAATAGTTCTATGGGGTGCTTTTCAAAAAGGGGTTTCCTATCTAACATATTGATGTGTTATCCTCAATAGTTGTTTACAGTGCGCAGATAAAACAAAAACTACAAACAATATAAACAACAACTCAAAACACACTTAGAAATACACTTCTTTGGTGTAGATTTTTGTTTCTATATGTTTCCCTGTGTAAGGCTAGAGGAGCTGAAATTGATGTATTGAACTCCACGGATACGGTTTAATTCAAAATACATAATCTTTAATAATACTTTGCTCGACAGCAATAAATCAGATCATTGATCCCGATCTGATGAAGAATGGACTGTTGGTGGTTTCCCAAGCTAAGTCTCGAAGTTTTTGTTCCCTTAGTTTCTAACTGAATAAATTGGAAATGTACGTAGCGAGGATCACCTAAAATCGCCACCTGTTTTCGAGGTCTTATCTTGTCTAAAGATCTAGTCCTTGTCTAGTATGTAAATATGACTAAAACCCAACTTAATATTTAGTCCTTCATATAAGGCGTCCTGAGATTTCCCTTATTTTCGACCATAAAATATACACTTACCTCTCTTGAAGAATCCAAATTTGCTGCTATATCGAACATTCTCGAAACCTATATTGATTTTTTTAATTGTCTTATATTGCTCGTGGGGAAATATGGAGCCACTTGTTGAGCTAGTGCTGGTGGGATTGGTGCTCTGGCTCTGGCTGGTGGATGATGAACTGGTGGCCGCTTCGCTGGCATTGGGTGAACTTGGTGTGGCGCCACCCAATGGCGTATAATAGACCGATGAGGCAGTTAAGGCATCCGTTTCCACTGGTCCCAAAGGATTGCCGGATGAAGATGTTGATGGTGATGTTGGATTGATACTTAAGGTCACATGTGGTGGTCGTTTGGATTGAAATTTTTTCCCAGGTATCGGAGTGATGGGCCGTGGTAGAGATGCTGTCGATTTAGCAGTTGTTTTCGTTGTCGATGTGGTTTTTGATATTGTTGCTCTATCTAAATTTGTCTCGGAATTGGCTTTAATTTGTAGACTTTTCAGTCTTATGACATCAGAGCCGGTTACATTGGGCGATATAGAACTGGCTAAGCTCCAACTTGACATGATATTTGTTTGTTAAATTTTTCAGTTTTCCTTTTTTTTTTTTGTATCACTTTTTAACTTTTACTTTTATTTTTGTATTCTGTTTTTTTTTTTTCTTCTCATTTAATTGTTAAATTTTGTTGGGCATTTTTTTTTTTTTTTTTTTTTTTATGGTAGGCCTGAAACAGAATTTGCATAAATTATTTTTATTTAATGTTTAATTTTGTTTTCTCTCTTTTTCGCTTTTTGTCTTGCTCGGGCGGTTCTCACTTTTTAGCATTAGCTGTTTCTTTGTATGGGTGAGTTCATTGCCCAAAGGGGATCGGCAGGATAGGCATAGGGAGGGGTTGGGACGAGAGAAGGACGGCACAAGTCGTTTAATAAAAATTCGAACAACGCGTTGTGGAGCTTGTCTCTCACACGATCTCTTTGTACTTGTCTCTCTCTCTCTCTCTCTCTATCTATCTTACTGTCTGTTGCTAATCAAACAATTTCATTGCAAATGTCTTAATATTGTTGATGAAAGAAAATTATAAACATTTCATTTTTTCACTTTTTTTCTGATGCTGCAATTGCTTTATCATCTGTCTCACTTTACACACTACACGTGTTGCTCTACCCCCTTTTCGGCCACCCACGCACATAGAGTAAATGCAAGAGAGCAAGAGAGAGAACTACAGAATATAGAATATTCATCTCTTCTTAAATACTGGCAAATGATTAGGGATAGATGACTGTTTAATGACCTGCATTTAAATCATAGTTACAATTAAGTTTTAATTTTTAATATATGTATGTATTTCTTGGAGAATTTCTCTTGTTTCCTCCTTTGAGGATCTGCTACTGGTCCTTTAAAGTTTCTGTCTTATTCAAATTAATAGTTTTTGTTTTTTGCATTTGTATTAAATGCTTGCCAAAGCTAATATGCCTTGCCATTGAAACGATTTACCTTGTAGGTCATGTATGTATGATGTATGTACATACATATATAGAATGCACTTCAAAACAAAGGCGCAAATGCATATTTATAATGTTTTTTTTTTTGTTTCTTTCTTACTTTTATATATGTATTCTTGTTTGTACTAGATTTTTGTTTAATTCCAAGCGAACGGAACGCACTTTTCTTTCATCAAAAACTATTCTTTAATTACAATCAATTGTAATTAAAGCTGTTGTTGTTGTTGCCAAATTATTATCAATCTCTCTCTCTCTTTCATCCACATCTATGGACAGGCAGTAGCAGCTGATATTTCTTTCGGTGCATGTGTGTGTGTCGTCTAGGCCTACTTAAGTAAATATGTATGTATGTATGTATGTTATACATACATACGTACAATATTTTGTAGTCTTTCTTTTTTAGTATATCAAATTGTTTTGCGGCTTATCGGTAAAACACTACGACTAAAAGAAAGATAGAGGGACGTTGGGACTACGAACTATAGTGAAATGTATAAGGTGAGGGGCAAGACAAAAGTCTCTTTTATTGCAATGTAAAAACCACAAAAAATTATATTCTTAACGATGTTTTGTTATTGTTGCTAGTGGTTTTTTGTTGTTGTAATGTTGTCTACTGATTAAACACGGTCTCTCAATGCAATTTGAGTACAATAATCAAAAGATAAGGCACCCGCATTTTACATATAACATTTCTATGTATGTATGTAATTTATTTATTTATTTATTGGATCGTATTTTGGAGCAATTTTTCATTATTAGTTATTGGCAATTTTAAAATATTTTTAATGTATTTTACAATTTTCGAATTTCAGTGGGCACTAGAATTTGAAAACGACAAACGGCACGCGCGACACTTGTCTCGTCAGTTTAATTCCACCCACGCAACTGCTCAACTTGAAACCAAAAACAACACTAACAGTAAATGTTAACAAAATGTTTAATAAATAAACACTAGAGCTGGAAAACTATCGAGGGTACTATCGAGGTATCGAATTTTTGCATTTTTGAGCCACCATCGATAGTTTTTTTTGTCACTATCGATAGTATTGAGCATTTTAAATAGCTACACATCACTTGAATTGGCGCAAAAAGCAAGTACTGGCATATTGGGTAAGATAAATGAATAAATAAGCTTTAAATGTAACAAATTTACTATAAAAATCCATTTTAGATAAACTTCAGTGTGGGTTGGTGGTTCTGAGCATGGAGAAATTTTTGAAAAACCTGAAAAGAAACGGTAAATACACAACTCTATTTGCTGAAAATTTTTTGCTGATATTTGTATTTCTTGTAGACAACGAAGAAGCAGTCTAATGACAAATTGTTAATTTGACTCTTTGTAAAACGAAATGAAGTTTAATTTGTTGTATGCCTTAATAGAGTTGATCTCATTAGGCCTCTTGAAAACTGACAAAATGTGCCTTTCTTTTTTGGTTTTTTGGAAAACAAAATAAAATTTAATTTCCTAAGCAGATGTTACTGAATACATGTTTAAAATAACTAAAAGTTGCTTGTAATTTCATTTTGCAAAGTCAAATAATGGGCTTAGAACAAAAACGATAGTATCGATAGTATCGAATTTTTGCTCTCAAAACATCGAAAATATCGAATGGGACCACTATCGATAGTTTCCCAGCTCTAATAAACACAAAAAAAAACGCAAAGACAGACAAAAACAATGAAAGACAAAATCACATCGAACAAAAGAGTCGAACTCGATCCGATGCTGCCAACATCGAACTTTATAGTTTTCCAACATCAGCTTTAGCCGATTTTTTCACTTTTAAACACTGAAATCTCGAGTAGCTTAAATATTTAAAATTTGAATACCCCACCCACTCTTTTGTTTTATTTATGATCTTTGACTTTTGTCACTACCCTTGGGATGCATTTCATGTTTCTGTATTGTTTTTTTTCGTTTTCCACCCTTGTTATGTTTTTTTTTTCTTTGTTCGATTCCTGACCAGCCTCTACCTTTATTCTCTTTGTCCAAAAAAGAGCAACAAAAAAACTTGTTAAACCGGTTTTCAACTGTTTTTCAGCTGTTTTGTCGAATTTTCGTGAAAAATGAAAACTAGTTGCGTAGATATACGCAACCATTTAAATACGCATTGCACATGCAATTCGAAAAGAAAAATAGTAGGAAGTCGTTTTAATGTTTAAGTTGGCTTTTAAAATTAACTGTTCAGATTATATATGACGCTGCCACTTTGATAAAAGTTAAAATTAAATATATTTAAAGTTTTGCTAACTATATTTTATGTAAATTATCTTTTGCAACTTTATTCATAAACTCAAATTACCTATTCATTTCCCTTTTTTTAATTTGTAATGAAGAGGTTTACTTATTTATATTAAATTCTTGATATCTAAAAATTGGCGCCAATCTCTTAAACGACGTAATAGTCCTAAGGCTGCGAGTAATAGTCCTAAGGGTGCGATAAATAGTCGTATGGGTAAGAGTAACAGTTCTAAGGGATACAGTAACAGTCCTTAGGGTGAGAGAGATTTAAAATCCATCTATTTGCCAAGTGTGACCATAAAAACATAGTGTTTAATACCAGGAAAGAAAACAACATGGTCACTCACAAACAACAACAGTTAGAGTAAGAGAGTGAGAGGGACAAAAGTTCGGATTGTAAATTTTTCATGACAATTTCAATAACAATTTGATAAACAAATTGGCAAAAAAAAAGCCAAATTTGAGTGCTAACACATTCGCGTGAGTAAAATACAAAGTGTTTAATATAATTTTCCTGCCCAACAATGCAATTATGATCAAATTGAGTGACCATAAAAAAACAAATACAAATTACGTTTGGATGTCTTTTTATTTTCTTTTGGTGTCTTCTCTGGGGCGAAAGAAGGAGAGTGAGTGAGTGAGTATGTGTGTGTGCGTGTGTGTGTGGGGGAGAAAGAGAGAGCGAGAGAAAACATATTTTTCTTCGTTGCTCTGCAGGGATTACGATTACAGTTTTTATGCTGCAATATGTGTATATGTAGAAATATGTATGCGTGTCTGTGCCTGTGCATATGTGTGCTTGTGAGTGTTTGTATGTATGGATGTGGCCTGCGCGCCATTAATTGAACTATAAGAAAAAAAAATACGTAAATAATGCAAACAATTATAAATACACACAATAAAATGAAAATGTTTATTGTGTTTTGAAAATACTTGAATAGTTGGCTCTAAAAAAAAACATACACACACACTTACACAGATTTTCTGCTCATTCTTCTTCTTCTACATTGCCCACTTGAAGAGATGCTGCTGCGGCTGCTGTGTCGCAGCTTCGTCGCTCTGTCATTATTACAGGTGCGGACCTTGAAAGTGCATTTGGTACGGCCTGGCTACTCCCCTTCCGCCCCACACAGATTTTTAATTCTTTAGTTTTCTTTTTTGCATTTCTTGTTAACTTGATTAGTCATTTGAAGATTAGCCATCATTGCACATTTTTGCTATGATTAATCCACAAAACTACATAAATAATAATCATCCCATATTGTTAACTTTGTTTATGACTCACAAGATGTATAGAGAAAGGGTGAGAGGGAAGGATGGAAAAGTGTATCGGTGTGAATACATACATATATGTATGTATACACATATGTAGGTGTTAATTATTTTCGGTCAGTTCCGTTGTCGGGAAAACAAAAAGCGGAAATAGTTTTTAAAGCCTTAACAAAGATCTTCTGGACTGGGTCGAACAGTTCCACTTCCAATAAGAATACTTGTTGATTTCAAAAAATTCTTAATGGAAGCTATACATATACATATGTATGTATGTATGTATGTGTATACGTATGTATCCTATAAGACACCAATCAACTTTAACTAAATCTCAGTTGCATAACTAAATGAAACAACAATGTTTGTGGCAGTGTTCCCTAGTCTCTATCTATCAGGCGTTTAGCTTGTCATATCGATAGAAAACTAATCAAAAATTAATTTACCCATTTCCTTCCATTTAACAAGACAAAATCAAAATATAACAAATCCATCGATTTCGACGCAATTTCTTAGAAATTTATTTATTTTATTATATTATTAATAATTTATTTATTATTTCGCCTATACAGCTGCATTTTCTATTACGTCGAGTCCAATTGTTTATATTGGTATTGAGAGCGGGCGCTTATCTACGCTACGCTACGTTTTTTTATGGCGTCTTTTTCTTTCGCTTCGTTATCAGCGGCCCATAGACAGGGAAGAGAAACGAAAGAGTGTGTGTGTGTGTGTGTGTAAGAGAGAGAGAGAGAGAGTGGGAGGGAAAGAGAGTGCAGCCGTCAGGGCTACTTAAAGAATATAAACAAAATACAAAAGTAAGAAGTTACCTACTTTTTAGGTACAATGTCGTATGCAGGATACCCTAAAACAAGCAGAGAAAGTTTTATAAACTGTCTCGTGTCTTCACAATTCTTAGGCAAAAATTTGTATATGCATCTTCTTTTAGCACAAGATCATTTATACATATGTAGATTGTATGTATATTTGTATTTACCGTTATCTCTATTGGGGGAAAGGGTATTAAAAAATATGCATTTGAATTGACGTCGCCATCATTTGGCTAGGCTGTTCTCTTCTTGGGTCAGTTTTTTCTTTGTCGAAGGTAACTGAAGCGCAACTACATACACACCCGCACACTCATACACACACACACATACGAATGTGTATTTGGATGTATGCATATGTTCTTGTTCTCAATTCCTACTTTTGTGCGTTATTATTGAAGGTGTATTTAATATTTTTTTGCGGTTTGGCGGTAATTTACAATGATATATTTGTTTCACATTATAATTGTAAGACAAATCAATATAGAGTAAAAACTTAAACTGTTTAGTGAGATGTATTTATTTTTTAATAATTTGGTTTCTGTTGTCGAAATTTGGATTTTAAAGCAAATCTTAATTTAAATACATTTACAATAGACAATCCTTTAACTGATATTTACATAAGTCACGTAAAATATATATTTTCGACAAGCCTAAGTAAATTTTTTAAAACTTCAACTAAACTTATGACATTTTTAAAAAAATAGTTAATAGAAAATAGTTTTAAGAAATATGTGTTCGATCGGGCGTAGATCAAGGATTTCATTTATTATTCTTCAGGATACGAGAACACTTAACCAACTACCTAGAATACATATTTTCAAACATTTATTTTCTAACTTAATGTCTATTAAAAAAAAATATTGAGACAAATAACATCTAACAATAAGATAGTTGGTTCTTTATTTTATTTTTTTGTGACGTTGCTGAATTCTTTAAGTAGACAGTAACAAATGTAGATTTAAAAATGTAAAATGACTTAATTCAGATTTTTCCCTACGCATAATTAACTGCAAAGATGTAACATACAAAGACAAAGCCGCCCTAATATAGAATATAGACTGTAGCTTAAGTTTTCGTACCCTATACATACACATAGATTAATACTTTTTCTATTTTTCAATAAGGGTTTTTCCATCACGCTTTCCTTCGTCTGCCTCTCTTCTATTCTTTTGTATGTCAAATAACTTTGATTTACATTGATATTTGGGGTAGGCAAAATTCCCATTCTCCCCAATCGCAATAAACCATATAGTATTTGCCATAAATCATCATAAGCTAAAGCGCTAGATGTTCTTTTTGTTGCTGTGAGCATTATGGCTATTGCTTGATTGGTAAGTTTAGTTGAAATCTTGACGCCCCCAACATGAAGTTGCTTAAAGTTTAAAGTTTCCCTATTTTACATACACCCACAAAAACAAAATCCACCTACAACTATAGATTGTTAGTTATGGTACTACGAATTTTTGTTTTTTGTTTTCTAATTTATGTAGCATATTGTTTATTTGTTAAGTTGTTTTTTTTTTTAACTCCACCTTTCCGCACCGCTTCTAACCATGAGAATTGATTGCCAATTCAAATTTGCCAGGCTGCGAAATTAAGTGCGCAAAGTCAATATTTCAATTTGCGCATGATGGAGAGGGAAAAAAATTATGAAAAGCATTTTGGCAAATTTGCATATGGCAGTAACCTGAGACTTGTTGGGCCTACACACTGACTTTTGGCTAAAATCATTTTTAATACACATACTCACCCCAAAAAAAGAGTATATTCACTTTTTAAGAATTATGTTGGGCTTAAAAAATTTCGAGAAATATATACTAAATTAATTCTTTTTTAGAATTCTCTTTTGATTTAGCAGATTTACTATATTTGCTTAAGAATTGTGCCTATCTTCATTTCATTTGTTGTAGAAAAAACAGGGAAAATCAGACTTAAAGGCAGAATATTGAAAAGGTCACAATATCGTAACCACCAAGTTGAACTCTTAAAAAAACAGTTTTCAGTTAGAATATTGAAAGTTTTCTTAGAAATCTATAACTATTATATCTTTTGAACGAGCTAGAATCAGTTGGGAATTAGAACCCAAAGATTACTTTCTGTCTTATTTGTATGCAATTATGACCATCAGGACCAGTGGCAACATTACCTGAACAATTTAAAAAGAATGTTGGTCAACATTTTTGGCAGCATCAAATACTTCATTAGTCTCTTCTATCTAGAATCGGTTCAGCAAAGTGTATTGAGAATTCGGCCAAGTCTTTGAATTAGCAACCATCAAATGGGACTCAAGTGGTTTGAAGGCAAAAATTTATTTTCCATTGCTTGCCACATAATTATGTTATTAATTGGATTTATGCGCAGTTTGTGCAACATGCAAAATTTTTGAATATTTTTTTGCTGCAAGTATAAACCAAAATTGTATGCCTTTCCCCCTCCCAAATTTTCCCCGCTTAATCGATGTCCCCGACTGGTCTTATCTTGCCGTCAAGTATTTTTAGATCTATCGAAAGCGTGATTTACGCTTTTCAGTTTTTTTTTTCTTGTTTTGTTTGGCAGTGGGCGGCTTTCCTCTTGTTGTTTTATGATATCCATATAAATATTGCTCTTTTCGATTTAACTCTTTATTGTTGTTGCTGTTGTTGATCTTCTTGTCGCGATAATCCCTATGCTCGCGCAATGGTAATAAAATGACAAAAATAAAATAAAACAAGAAATTGTCAACATGAAATTGAACTTATTTTTAGACCCTGGCGCAATAGGGATTTTCGATTTTTTTTATTATTATTTATTTTTGATTATAATAACGAACGGGAACAACTTTATTAAAAATTCAGTGCCCTGTCAGAGCGCGCTAGGAAGATCTTTATCATACTTTGGTCATGGATTTTTCTTCTTCTACGAATTAAGCTAACAATTGAGTCAATGAAAACTGTTTGGGAGAGCAAGTCGAACTGCTAAATACTCTTTGTTGCACAAAAGTGCTTAAAAGTTAAAAAAAGTAATAGAAATCTATTTATGGGCGGATTTGTATCTAAAGTGTCTCATATTCCAACAAAATAGAAAGTCTTAGAAACTATATTAACCACAAGTTTTGAAATCGAGGACATTTTTTTCAATCGTCTGAATGTAAATAAGATCAACTATGTATTTAGGGTAAAAGAGATAAATCCTTTTCAAAATCTCCATTGACTGCTTTATTAGAAATTGAATTGAATGAAAATAAAGTATACCCTTTTTGAAATGATATATACTCTATATTTTAAACCAACCAGCCATTAAAAATTTAAGCAAATGGCAACTAAAAGAGACAAACTGCTCTAAAAAACTTATGAAAACGCAACTTTAAACTGTAATAAAGTGGGAAATTACAGCGCATAAATCTCTGTCGCTAAACTGTCAATGGGAACGAGGAATGGTAGTCGGGTTAGGTCGATGAGGAGGTGGAGGAGTGAGCTTGGAGTAGCACTAGCTACGGCAATAAGCAGACATAGAGTCAACACCCACACATACACACACACACACACACATGCACTCAGACAAACTTCTCTTGAATGAATTAGTCCATAACTAGAGTTTACAGTTTGAGAGCTACCGTACATCAGAAATGCTTATAGCACTTCCCTTGCATATTAAATAAAAAAGAAAACCAATTTGAAGAGAGTAGGAGCTCTAAAAGGTGTAGGCAGGCAGGAATATGATAGTATTATGGAAAAGACGAAGAAGTTGTTCACGATGATGATGATGATAATGATGGAGGAGTAGAAGTCAGAGAGTGTGGGGTGTTTTGCCTGCCACACAAGTGGCATAAAACCTCTTCTACATTGAAGTTTGTGTTGCAGTTGGCGGCCTCCTCCTGCTCAAGCATTCAATGTGCGCACACACATCAAGTTGCGGCCACTTGGCGCTTCATTGTCCATATAAAACTAATAATTATTGCATTTAAAATCTAATAAATTTTTGCATTGACAAGGCGGAGTTGCAAAACAAACAAAAAATCGTGCTGTTGATCAGCCGCTCCTATTTTAAATGGTGTGTGTACATAGATATTCATCAAAGTACGACTATTATACGGCAAAATAGAAACCGACGACACAAATATCAATTATAATTATTTAAATGGGGGGAAAATATTATCTGATAATCCACCTTCTTTCCTATTATCTCCTTAAGGAACTGTCTAGTCAATATTGTTTCACTGAGTAAAATGATAATAGTTTGACTAGGTGTTCACTGAGCCACCGACCAGATAGAAGTAGTTCATGATAAAACTTAACTTTTCACCTATATTTGTGTTTCTTTCTTTAAATCTAAGAAGATTTCCAGATATGTACATATTTGTATGTTCGTCAAACTTGTCCTGCTTTTTGTAAGTTTATTTATGTGGATTGGAAGTACTTCTATTAATTGTTGATGTAAGCTATGGACAAAAGGAATAAAAATTCTCGTTAAATTTAATCATGCGAAAAATAAAGAGTATAAAGTTATAAACTATTTGCTATTTACTATACCCATACCGGGACTTTAAGTTATAAATAGAATACATAGATATGCATAGTGTAAAAGTTTAAGTCAAAATTTCACTTAAAAGAAGGAAAGATCTAACAAAATCTCTCTAAATTTTACCTAAGGTATTTTGTGAATTCCATTCCACATCTCATCCAGCATTTTGAATATATTTTAATATAAATCACTTTGAGAAGTCTTGTTGATTAAAAAATGACTATTATACTTCTTCTATATGCTTAAAGGACTAGAAGAGATTAATACGATTCAAAAAGAATCAGTTACGACTGATTAAAAGAACTGGTCATTCAGAGAGTCAAGGCTAGGATATCAATATCTTCCTACAAAGAAGTCATTTATGAATTATTTATTCAATTCCATTATTCAGAAAAAGAATTTCAATAAAATACATAAAAGTATGATCAAAAAATTATCTTAATACTCTTTGATCAATCCAGGCAAGGAAAAGAATGATAAGAAGAACAAGAAGCTAGCAACCATTTTCGTTTTATAGATGGATTCCCTTTGCTTCTGTAATCCCCAATAAACGTCATGCGGCTTTAAGTCCTTTTAGTGATCTCTTTACTTGGCATTTGTCTCTAGTGACAATGTTGAACCTAACTTGCCCAACGTTCGATAAACTGCAAAAACATTTTGACCATAATCGTTGGTACTTGTCATTGTTTCTGCCGCTACTTACTTAATAGGTTCTTCTGTGTGTGTGCGTGCGTGTTAAATACATGTAATTAGCCATGTTTGTGCCGTTTAATCCATTCCGCTGTACTTCTCCTTGGACTGGAACTTGCAGTCTTTGACTGCCTCGCGATGCCTTTTCTAAGAATTCTCGGCACACACAACACAAACACACACGTTTTTTTGAGGCGCCACTCGGCATTGGTAGGCAAAGAGCACGTTTAACCCGCAAGCAAGCAACTAGCAGACCCATTGCCAGGAGAAGAGTAGAAAGGAAAAGGCGTACGTAGTTGCGCATACTCCACATATTTATGGCTATTTAAGCCAACGAACGAAGCAACGCGAGAGGAGCACACACACAAGTTTTGTATCTACTGCTGCTGGATGCTGTTTTGTTTTGGTCGTCGTCGTCGATCGTCATCGTTGATCTTTGTTATGGTCTTCCATTGCTGCATCCCAGTGCATTGGCATTGATTGGCAGTTCAACATGCAACAATTGTTGCATGTACAGGCGTCGACGATGACGGCGGCAATTGTGCGTTCCTGTTTTGACAAAGTACGACGCGAATGCACTCAAATCTGATGATGCATTCTCCTATGCACGGGATCGGATTATCTGGCTACTGACCAACCGATTAACTGGTAAAAAAAGCACTAACAACAATAAGTCAATAAAGTTATAAATCTTTATTTCTTATAGTTAGTATTTTTATGATGTCATGATACTTAAAGAGATAATCGATTAGATTAAGTGACTTAAGAGTTAATCATTATACAGGATACTCAGCTTTCAAAGTCTTAGAAATCATGCCATAGAAAAGCTTTTGAAAAGAGGTTTATGTGTGAATTACCATTTAAAAATTGAAGAATTCAAAATCAAAGATCAAAAGGAAAATTGATTTATTATTCCAAATTTTACCCAAATGAAAAACGAAAAAATGTTAAAATAAAATGTTTGATGAAAAAGGATCCTGTTAGACGGAATATTTCGGACTAAGAATAGTTTGAAAAAAGTTAAATAGACAAAAAGAAATATTTATTTGTCCTCAAGAAAGAATAGATTTGATTAAGAATAATTGGTTGGTTATAATTGGTTTTCAGCTCTCTTAAATAAAATTGAAAGCCTATTTTTCTATATTTTCATTTATGGTACATTTTGAAATTAACATAAACGGGAAAATATTTTCAAAAAATGTTTTATTCTTTTTTACTTTTACAAATACCCAAAATCTTTGTGAAATGAAGTTAATGGATATGTAAATAGGTATTGAAATATCTGTCTTTTGTACCATTATTTGAAAATATAACTCAATTTCAATACTTCATTATTACTCTAAAGTTCTTCAGACCGGCCCTGGTGTTTATATTGAAAAGTTCACTTTCTGCTGTCACATGTTTGGCGTGCTTTTAGTTTATTACCAATTGTCAAGAGTTACCCTTTTTCCCTTCTTTACTTTAATTTAATTGCACTGAACTAGCAATTTGATATGAAATTTCTACATTTTTAGTTAGTCAGCAGTAGTAGAAACCTCTCCCAATTACATGACAAATGCGTGAGATTTTGCAATTACCATGGCAACTATTTGCAATTTGAATTGGGCAAAGGATTCGTATTTTAGTTGTTATTGTTGAAGTTTGCACTTTGGCACGTGCACACACGTGTGTGGTGGCTGGTGTGTAGCTATAATTTGCATGTATAAAATTTTATTGTTATTTTGTTTTGTGACTTTTTACATATCTCCTTCCCCTAATCGTTCAGCATAATTATGTATTTGCTGCTGGTTTCTATTTGCTTCGTTGTTTCGCCTCCTTTTTTGTTTTTGTTTTTACGACAACTGTGTGTAATGTTACCCATGTTGGCAATAAACTTGCATTTAGTAGTGTTAAACACGCAATAAAAACTGAAAAAGGAAAGCAAACATACACACACACACACACATACTACTTTTTGACAAAGGGCGCCAATTTAACCAACTTTTCCATATGTTTTCTACATCATTTACTATGCAGCTGATATTCAAAGCGAGAATTCTAATTTTTAAAGAAAATTTTACAACATTTGCGGTTTGCGGTTTGATTAGAGAGAGTGAGAGCTACGGAAAAACCTTCACACGTTTCTTTTCACGTGCACAGACGCACAGTCATTCTCCGATAGAGAGCATTTATTTACAATAACAATTGTTTTGGTTTTTTTGTCTTTGTAAATGCCTCCACCCGCCTCCCCGAACGCCATCACAACGGAGATAAAGCCGCACATAGACACACACACACACACAGATACTAGAATACGTCACTCGACAAGTCTGATCCGTCAGAGAGAGGGAAGAGAGAGAGTAAGAGACCACTAGGGCTGAATAGGCCAACTATCGTTAGAACATGTAATAAAGTATTTCGTATTACTAATAATAAAACGATTCTTAGGTTAATTTTCGATCTAAGGTCCAATATCAGTCCTTTTCCATCCATTTCAAAAGTTGTTCAATATTCAGTCCTTTTTGATTACATTTGGCTTACAAAATTTGCAAACTGTTTTCTTTAATAATTTGTGCGTAAAATTTTAGAAGTTAAGATATGGAATTTTTTTATGTATTTTTGGCCATTGAAGTTTCAATAATCCAAATTTATTGCCGGTTCTGTATAAAGGCAGAAACTCCAGTTAAAATGTCATCAATCTCATATGTCTTATGTTTAAAATAAAACAATTTACATACATACATATATTAGTTTGAACCAAATTTTAGGCATGTCGCAAAGCTATTTTTAAATTAGGATTGAAATCCTTGATACACTATCTAAAAGCCAAAACGAATGAACAAGTTTTAGTTTATGCAAAAGATTAATTTATAGACGAACAGAATTTATTTGGACTTGTAAAAATCTTTTTTACTATATTCTGTCCCTCTTTTAAATATTATAATTTATTGTTTTTTAGGTAACTGAAATTAAAAGAATCTAACTATTATAAACTAGTTCTAGGCATTGGTATAAAATCTCACATCAGTTCCGGTTCTCAATATCAAGAGATTTTTTTCTATATTCGATCATACATACATAATATCGCAGAGTTGCGATAGTTTTTAAGACAAGTTGCCGCCTACCCCCTGGTACACACACACACACACAAACACCCACTGGTAAATACACTCACAGACACACACACACATATTCGAAATGCAGTTCGTTCAGTCAGTAGTAAGAAGTCAGTCTGTCAGTCAACACTCTCCGAGGCGGCAGCGGCAACGCGCACACACAGAGATTTTTCTTTGGCTCCCCAATCATTCATCGTTGATCGTTCGCATCGTTCAGTTCAATATCGTTTCCATTCGCCCAAAAAAAAAAAAAAAGACGAAAACGAAAATCAAACAAAAATAAACAAATAAAATTAAAACCATAAAGACAAATATTTCATAAATTAAATAAAAGAAAAGAAAAAACAATTGAGTTATTTAAAATATGTATAAATAAACGGAAATGTAATTCGTTTGAGTTTTAATTAAGGAGAGAGCGCAAAACAACGTGGAGGGTCGAAACGCGATTGCATTTACATACGAATAAGATTTTGATGCTGATTTTGATTGTACCCAGAGACTCAATTGCGGGCTTCCCTGTATGTGTGAGCCCCTGTGTGCGTGTGTGTAGTTGTGCGTGCAATATAAATAAATAACATAATATCTGCAATCTTTGCCATAAAAGTCAACAGCAATAACAACAACTACAACAACAAGAACTAAACTCTAAAGAACGTGAACTCTCTGCTGCTACCAACATGTGTACGTTTTTACGTTTGTTTTGCTTCAGTTTATATATCTACATAGTATACACTTGCCCAAATGGAGAATTGGGTACATTGATTTAAGCCAGCTAGCTTAAAGTAGTTAACTTGAAACTCTCTCTCAGGATACTGAAGCTATTTATATTTTATAAAAAATGTTTCAGACTATTTAGAAACTTATTGAAAGTTAATATATTAAACGAACGAATAACGTGCCACTTTCATTTTATTAAAATAATACATATTATATACATATATATATATATATATATATATTTATCAACGTATATAGGGTTGTCCAAACTTGCTCCTCGGGTAGGGGTTTGATTCTTTAATGATATTGGTCTTATGACAATATTCTCTGCTTTTTATTCGGTTAAGAAAGTGGCTCTTTAAAGGTTCTTAAGAAAATCTATTAAATTTAAATGTTTCATTTTAATGAATCTTAAATATAATCTCTACCAAATAGTGTAATACTATCGCAAATTTTAGTTTAGAACAAGTTAAAGTAAAGGTATGAAAATCTATTTAAAAGAAGTTCCAAATAATTTAGTTCTAACGAATCACAAATTCTTTTTGGTGTGTATCTAGATAGGGGGAAGGAAGGAAATGTATTACATTTAATAATATACACATACAATTGTTGGCCGTAAAACACTTGTTCAGATAAGGGAAGCAACGGCTTTATAGAGGTGCACGTTAAAGAAGTTTTTTATATAATCAACAGATAAATCGTTTTAGCCGGTATTTCAGTGGTTATAAGCATTAGATCCTGCAAATATTATGTGTAGAATTTGAATTCCGGATAGTTTTGAAATATTTCAGATAATTTTAATTACTAATCAATCATAAATGGGGCAAAGACTATTGAAAGTCTATATTAAACGTTTAGACTTTTATTTTTTAAGTGAACTTTATCGGGCAGCTAAATTTTTAAGAGTCGTAAATTAGTTTCAAAATGACTAACTTGAGTGATTAGTAATAAGTTTAGTAATGACTAGTTAAGTCATAAGTTATTGTTACTTCGTTTAGGGTATTCCCAAAGTTCTTACTTGATTTTCTTCTGGTCATGTATGTACATTGTCTCTGGTCTTTTCGTCTTCCATAAAGTCCACCTCCTCCCCCTCGTTTTCGATAGCCACTATTTCTTCTTGTTCTTTATCAATTTGTCTGTTGTTTTGTTGTTGGGCATGATTTGTTTATTTTTAAACATATATACATACATACACACACACACACACACTCACAAGATGTTTGTATGGCCCATGTTCCTTTTGGTTTTCGCCCATTTCTTGTTGTTGTGTTTTTTGTTTTTCAATGGCAACGGAAATGCAGCTTGATGACGATAAGTTGGAGCCAGCTACTGCATTTTCCAACATGACTCTTTCCATCTACCTGGTTCTTCTTCATTCTGATTTACGCTTTATTGTCATTGCCACATTTATGATTGATTATTGATTGGAATTATCAGATACGCATGCGCAAATGCGTGCCTCACATACATTCACACACCAAGTGTGTGTGTATGGGGTATTTACCTCGGAGTTGAGTTATGATCAGTTGGATCTCCACATACTTTTCTCCTCCTCCAGACAGTAGTCTCTTTTGGAGTGGAATTGAAGGAAGGTAGTTTGCAATTGAAGTTTATGGTTATTGATCTTTAATTGATAATGAATAATGATGATTATGACCATCATTTAAAGAATTGTCAAGGGAGTTTTGTCAAGACGAATTGCCATTAAGGAAGTCATTTTAATGAATACTTTAACAGAACATATCGATGTGTCATTTAAGAACAAAACAACGGCTGGAAAACTATTTGATATTTTGTTTTCAGGGATATTCTTCTTCTCTTCTGATTATAATTTTTTATTTTTGTTGGTTTCGTTAGACTTCAGATGTCCTGTTTGATGATAGATAAGTATGCTTATTCAGTTACACACATTACAAACATTTGTTTTAAATATTATTCCTTACTTTAACCAGGGATAATTCAGATTTTTACTTCTGAAATATGCTTTTTAAGCACTTTCATTTGAAAGAGTTGGACAAAAGTATTATTTATATGTACGTATATGTATAAAGCCACCTTGAAATCTTGACATAAGTAATAAAATGAATAAAGTGCACTTACGGTCTTTTTCAGGAGAAAACATTCTGGTTTTGCCCTTATACTCTTACTTTGTCCATTTTCTTATTGAAATGCAATGAACATTGTCTAAAACTAACTTGGAAAAGAAAAGGTTTTAAAAGTTCCCTCACATTAAGCTAAACGTTGAGATATAAATTTCTTACTTATTCTAACTAAAGTTCTTTATTTAAAAGGGACCTATTAGAAGTTCACTCATATTAGACTCAACCAATTAGACTTCTTTTATATAGATGTTATATTACAGTTAGAAATTTTAACTGGTTACAAACAATTTTTTTTCTCAATTTTAGGGATCTTTGTATGAATAAGATTGAATCAATCCACCCTAATGAGAATTCAATTTCAAACAATAAAAGCATTTCAAAATATTATTTATAGTTTTGGTTTTTTTTTTTATCGTTTATTTAGAAATCATTAATAGTTCTTTTCTTTCCCATATTGTGTATATACATATACCCTGTAGATCCACGGCATGAAAATGTATGCATGATTTTGGAAGCATTTCACAACTTGATGACTATCTAAAGATTTATAAGAAATTAAAAAAAGTTTTACAATTTGTATTATTCAGATTTAAGGAAACTTTTTGACATAAAATCTTAAAGAATAGTTAAATATGTCTAGTTTACTTATTTTCATATAATTAAATTAGTTTTTTGTGATACTTCTTAGCAGAAATCTAGAAAAATGCCATAATAAAAAGAAAGAGAGAAAGAGAGTATAAAAAATGACTTATTTAAATGTTTCTGGTCTTCAAAAACTTTTTGAACATATTCTCTTTTTAGATAAAAATGTATTTTCCCAGAACTTTAATTCAAAAGTTTGTAGATCACAAAATTATATTCTTTTAAATGCTGAATACCCAACGTCGGTCAAGCTAATAGCAATGGTAGGGTATCCATGCAGTCGACTACCTATTTCTTTGTCATTTGCAGCTGCCCCTGCGAGAGTGTGGTCGGTCGATCGCCCCCTTAAGCCTAATGCATCTCATAATTAGCACATAAGATAACCAAATGGTTTACAACTTGTCAGCAACAGAAAAGTTGGCGCCCAACTAGCCCAACACCTCCCTCCCCACCCCTAACTTCCCCGTAGTTGCTCTCCTCGCCTCTTGTCTTTGCTGGACCTACGTCACATTAATTCACAGCGAGGCAAAAAAGACAACCTTTCAATTTAAATTATGACATTTCAATGTTAACAGCATTTTTCGCCTCCTTGATAGAAAATTTACAATATTGAAAATTGTAATCTTGTCCGAACGCGCGCGCGCTAAAGTGTCAAAAAATTATATATTTAATTAAAAAAGAAAAGAGTGGGGAAAATCTAATTGAAAGAAAATTTGTAGTAGCAATCAATTTGTGCACTAGTTTGTAACACACAAAAAGCCAAGCCACACAACAAGACACAACTTAGCCAGATATATGTATAGCCAACCACCCAGCCGAGCGGCTTTTGGCCAAAGCCAATGTAAAACCAATTTCAAAACCAATTAAACGCCAACAATAAATCAACAAGTGCAACACTTGGACAGCCCCAAAAGAGACAACACCTCT
This sequence comes from Drosophila tropicalis, assembly GCF_018151085.1. Lineage (NCBI taxonomy): Eukaryota > Metazoa > Arthropoda > Insecta > Diptera > Drosophilidae > Drosophila > Drosophila tropicalis. The sequence goes on from NW_027172855.1 coordinate 1,249,692, forward strand.
AACACTCTGACTTAGACAACATGGCGCATATTTCTTTGGTCAAATTAGTTGGCTTGTTGCGTGTATTAATTTCGGGCGTTGCCCAAAGAGATGGAGAAAGAGAGAGGGGAGAATCAACATTTTTTGTTTTTGTTTAAATTGGGGCCCCCTTAGAGCCTCAGGCTCTTTGGATATCTAGAACTTGAGCAAGTGACATTTGGCTAAGTGTAACAGGGTTGTTATAGGCAAAGGCGGCGCCTCAGGATGATTGCTACTTGGAGGGATTCGAAATTAATAAGAAGAATCAAATGCTAATGATGTTGTTTTCAATAAGTTGAAAAAGAAGACTTCCAAAGAAGTCTTTGGATCCATAAAATGTTAGTCATAAATACGAAAGTAATTTTAATGGATGGGACTTTATATAGATTCATAATTGTGCCTGGTTTATAATATTGTATTGTTATTTGTTAACATTGACCAAATATGTAGTTCTTAGATCAATCAACTTAAAAATGTATCTTTAGTAGTTAATACCTCATGGAAATAATTATATGTGCACAATGTTTTTGTTCATATTTTAATTAAAACTAATCAAACAATTATTTTTGAACGCACATTTTTCTATTTGGGCCTACTGCAAGAATGTTCTTGCAAAATTCTTCTTTCGCCACCGTTCGCGGTACCGTTATCACCGTTTTGTATGGCAGCATATTACTTTTCATAGGAAAGATGTATATGTGCAATATGACATTAGTCGGTATTTGGCAGCGAGTGCGGTCACATAAAAAGTTTGGCGGTCTTTTATTTTTTTTATAATTTAAAACATAAGTAAACAAAAAACACGTGGGCAATTAGAAATTATTATATTGTTGTGAATTTCCTTTAGGATGCCACGTGGGACACATTTAAGCGCTGAGGAGCGTGGCTTGATTCTAGGCATGAAAGAAAGTGGAAAACAATTGCAGAAACAATTGAATCGTCATAAAAACACCATAGCAAATTTTTGCAAAAATGTCACCAATTATGGTAAAATCAGCATACCGGCCGACCGACGAGCATCCAAGAACGCTGTAAACGGAAAATTTGGCGTCTTGCTGCCAAAAAGGAGATGTCCTGCAGCGAAATTTGCAGTCATCTGAATCTCAACGTGTCCAGGAGACGGATCAACCAAATAATTTCCGAAAACAAAAACATTTCAAATGCTTTGCGAGAGCCTGTCCCGAAGCTACTACCACGCCACCTTAAGGCCCGTTTGGCTTTGCCGAAAAATACAAATTTTGGACTCACGAGTTCTGAAATGTAATTTTTTCAGACGAGAAAAATTTAATTTAGACGGTCCAGATGGGTGCCACAAGTATTGGCGAGATAATCGACTGCCACCGCAAACGCGTCACAAACGCAACTTCGGAGGAGGGTCTTTAATGGTATGGGCTGCCTTTGGATACGCCGGAAAGTCCCGAATTTGCTTTATTCAGACAAAAACAAATGCGGAAATGTTATTCAACTTCTAGATATAGAGCTCGTTGATTTTTCGGAAAATTTTATCCTGACGATATGTTTTTTAACAGGACAATGCTCCAACACACACGGCAAAGTCTACAAAGAGTTTTTTCCTCACGTAATATTGATGTTTTAGAGTGGCCAGTTTAAGCCCAGACCTTAATCCAATTGAAGACATTTGGGGCATTTTAACGGCCAAGGTTTACAAAATGGACGTCAATTTGACTCAATAGTGCACCCTAAGCAAGCTGTGCTCGCTGAGTGGGAAACAATTAGCAAATCCACTCTGGAGAAATTGGTAGACTCAATGCACAGTCGCCTAAACGGTTATTCAGTAACAGGCCATCATATTAATTACTAATCATAAATAGATTAGTTGAATCATTGAAATCGGCTAAAATTTCGCCAAAGTGAAATATGCACATATAATTTTTTCCTATGAAGATTTTTTTTTTCAATATTTTCATGAGTTTAAAAAAAATGAATTTTGTTATTGTTTTTTGTTCTTTTAATTATAATTACAAGCTACAAAAAGTTATTTTTTTCTTTCATTTGAAATATAATTTTTTCCAAAAATTGTCTTGCACATATACTTATTTCCATGAGGTAGTTTGAATCTTTTCAATACTTGGGAAAAAGACGCTTCAAGATAGAATCGGTCGACAGGTTTAGTCTGATTTATCCGAACTTTGTATATAATGTTGTCTCTTGCTGTTTAGTTGGATCCTTTTGATCATTGAGGAACGATGTCTTTCGACTTTTCTGTAATTTCGTCAATGTTTTTTGGACATCCTACTCCTTGTTTTATTGGCTTTTACGCACTACACCTCTGTTTAGTTACAAATTGTCTTTCAACCCCCTTCCCCCAATGTAATTATCGCAATTTTTATGTATATTTACCCAGCTGGGGCTTGATTTTATGTGTGTGGATTTGGAATTCGATTGATTGTGGGGTTGGTTACAAGATTGTTCATTGAATGGGCATACAAATGTGTCTTTTTTTTTTTTTTTTTTGGTTGGATAATGCCTACGGCATAGGTCTAATCAGAGCATTTGACGCACTGTATTTCAATGCAGGTGGGGCTTAAGTTGAACAATTTGTCTGTACATACATATGTTTAACTAAGGGGGACTCAGGCCTTAAGGTGTGTGTGTGTTTTGGGTTGAATTTAATAATATATAAGATTCTTAGAATACAGTTCTTTGGTTTGAAAATATTTGTTTATGTATAACTAGATAACTCAAGAATTTTCATTATTGAAGAGTGAGCCAACAAATAGAATAATTTACCCCCAATAACAGTCTGTAGCTCTTTACTTAAAGAAGTGACTGTTTGTCTGTCGTTTCTAACTCTCTAACAGTTGGTTCCTTGTTTTCGCTTTCTCTTTGGGTATTTTTCATGTGAATTAAGTTAATCTTGTTCTAATATTTACTATCCATTGTATTTCTCTATCTAATTTTAGTTGTCAACTATTTTTCCCTAATCTGTATCAACATTTTTTGCTTTAGTTTTTAATCTTTTTCACTTTGTTAATCTTAAGCGTTAATATGGGAAATAATATTTAGCTAACTGCAACAAATTGTAAATTTTAGAATGTATGTGCATATGTAAATATTTGGAGGATTATTTGTAAATTAATTAAATATTTAGCTACTTTTTATCAGATAATTCCAGGAAAAGTCCACTAAATGGTAATCACATAATGACAGACAACTTAAAAATTTAATTCAATTTGCAGTTCACTGCTTTTTAGTAACATTACTATCATTATATTTTGTAGCATTTTCGGTTTTGTACCAAATGTTTGAAATTTTAGAACGTCAAACTTGGCAAGCTGAAAGTTTAATATCCCTTAAATTTGTCAATCCCTTTGAATAACATGCACACGTTAAAACTAGTTGGGAATTACTATCAAAAATGAAGTGAGAAATTATTAACAATACCTATAATACCAAATTACTCCTTTTTTTTATGACTAATTCCTTAGAAATGATGTTTTTCAAAAGGAAATGTTTAATATCTTTGGATATTTTATTAATTGGAAATGGACGGATCTGATTTTGTATCATTTTTGATAGTAATTCCCAACTTGTTTTCGCGTTGACCAAGTAATAAAATTGATTCAAAGTACGTATATTATCACAAAGACATTAATTGATAATTTTGTGTTTCTTATCAGTTTTGTTTTGATTAATATAATCAAAAATAAAATGACTGAAATTTGCAAGAATCTATAAAATTTTTGTTGGAATATTATCTGCAACAGCTTCTGGTTAAAAGTGATGTGTAATACTCTGATCATTGGTCATTGTGTGTGATTCCCCCCAATTCTAAAACATTTGAATGAATTTCATTTAACCTAAAAACAATTTAGCTTGAAATTTGAGTGACGTCAAATCAAAATAAGAAAAAAAGACGATTATCATTATTATAAAGAATTTCTTGTTCACTTGATAAACAATATTTTCATCATAATTCTTAATTAAATATTGTTTAAATTTTTTTGCATCAATGTATTAGTATGTATGTGTGTGTGTGTGACCTTGGGCCAAAGAAACAAACACACATACATACTAAAGGAGGGGGGAGGAGTCAAACATGATTTGTGCAACCGCCTCCTCCTTTGGCAATTGTGCAAAGTGAAGCTCTGTTTTGTCTGGCACATGGCCAAGTGGATTTTATATGATGATTTTATTTTATATATTGTGTTGCTTTGTGGGCGTTACCTAAAGCCAATCTAAGCTTCATGTATTGATGAATATGTATTTGCATTTACAGACTATCCGCCCGCTGATAGTTATACCGGTTATCGGATAACTCCACCCCAAAACATTAACAGCCACAGCAGCAGCAACAACAACAACCACAACCATAACAATAACAACATCATCAGCAATAATAATAATAATAATAACAACAACAACAACTGCATTAGTAGTAACAACCACAGCCACAGAATGGACACAGATGATGTTGAATCAAACACAAGCAGCGCCATGTCCACATTGGGCACATTATTCTCATTCACATCGCCGGCAGTTAAAAAAGTTACTTGGCTGGAAACAAGGTGACGAGGAGGAGAAATGGGCCGAAAAGGCTGTCGACAGTTTGGTCAAGAAACTAAAGAAACGCAAAGGTGCAATCGAGGAATTGGAACGGGCATTATCTTGCCCTGGTCAGCCATCAAAATGTGTAACCATTCCACGTTCACTCGATGGTAGATTACAGGTAAAACAAAAAAAGAAAAAGCTCTATAATTTGGATGAGAATTCCATTAAATATAATTCTTTTAGGTCTCGCATCGTAAGGGTCTGCCTCATGTTATATATTGCCGTGTCTGGCGTTGGCCAGATTTACAGTCGCATCATGAGTTGAAACCACTTGAACTTTGCCAATATCCATTTAGCGCCAAACAGAAAGAAGTTTGCATTAACCCGTATCACTATAAACGTGTCGAGAGTCCAGTTTTGCCGCCAGTTCTTGTGCCACGTCACTCGGAGTTCGCACCGGGACATTCAATGTTGCAATTCAATCATGTGGCCGAACCCAGTATGCCGCATAATGTTAGCTACTCGAACAGTGGCTTCAATTCCCATAGTCTAAGCAATAGTAACACATCGGTGGGCAGTCCCAGTTCGGTTAACTCAAATCCAAACTCACCGTTTGACAGTTGTGCCGGTACACCGCCACCTGCCTATAGTCCATCCGAGGATGGCAATTCAAATAATCCAAACGATGGCAATCAAATGATTGATGCCCAAATGGGCGATGTGGCCCAAGTAAGCTATTCGGAACCAGCATTTTGGGCATCGATTGCCTACTATGAGCTAAATTGCCGAGTCGGTGAGGTATTCCACTGCAATAACAATTCAGTCATCGTTGATGGCTTTACGAATCCATCCAATAATTCGGACCGTTGCTGTCTCGGACAGCTAAGCAATGTGAATCGTAATAGTACCATCGAGAATACACGTCGTCATATAGGTAAGTCATGACTTTTGTTTTAAAATATAATTAAACATATATTTAATCACTATTCGTTATTGTTTTGTTGAAACAAAAAGACTTATTTTTCCTTAAGACTTAAATTCAACAAATGAAATGTTTACCCTTGCCGATTTTGTTTTAACTTTTCTAAATTGAAGTTAAAGTTTTTCAATTTTAGTTAATTAAGTTAAGTTAATCGCAGTGAAAGATTCCGTGGAGAGACAGCTACTGTTTCAGTAGTGTTGTCTGTCTGTCTACGGAAGATGTTAAAGAAATTTTAATATTAATATGTATTTGATACATTCCTCTGGCTTCTCTTTATAGGTAAAGGTGTTCATCTGTACTATGTGACTGGTGAGGTATATGCCGAATGTCTATCAGATTCCGCGATATTTGTACAATCACGAAATTGTAATTATCATCATGGCTTCCATCCGAGTACCGTATGTAAAATTCCACCCGGATGCTCGCTAAAAATATTCAACAATCAGGAATTTGCTCAACTTCTCTCGCAATCCGTTAACAATGGCTTCGAGGCTGTCTATGAATTGACAAAAATGTGCACAATACGCATGTCATTTGTAAAAGGTTGGGGAGCTGAATATCATCGACAAGATGTCACCTCAACACCCTGTTGGATTGAGATCCATTTACACGGGCCGCTACAATGGTTGGACAAGGTGCTCACACAGATGGGTTCACCGCATAATGCAATTAGTTCGGTATCCTAAGTTTAAGATCTAAAAGAAAGAGTAAAACAGAAAAAACATGAATGAAGAGAAAAAAAGAAAAAAAAAATCAGTAGTTAAAAGTATGTAAAAGACGTAGAAACAGAATATGTGCAAAACAGAAGAAAAAAAAACAATTAACACATGAAAAGCAGAAATGATAAGAAAGTTGAGGGGAATCCCCTCGACTCAGAGCCTAATATCAGTGCCTGTTGAAAATTTATGAATGTATGTAGCTGAGATGAGTGATGATTGAATAATGGTTGTTTTTCAATAACAATCGATATACATGTAACTACGTTTTGGATATTGTGTCATTGGAAGCGATATTAACTAATTTTTGACTTAAAAACTAAGACAAAACTACTATTTGTATATCGCATTTCATTTTTCGTTACGTCAGACATCCTATCTATGAATTATATATATATATTAATATATATAAAATTGTATGCCTTATCTTAATATATATGATATTGCTACTCAGAACCCGCCCTTTTGCCCAATAATAATATATATATCTATATTTTAGTTTTATCAAAATATGATTTTCAAATGCGAATGTCATTCCTTACGCAATACAAAAAAAAAAGCAAAACTAAGAACTATATAAAATAAGGTGCCTAACAAAAAAAAAAAACAACTAAATTTGCAACATCCTTAAAACTACCATATTTATATATGTATATTCCAATTTTTTATTTATCTCACTAAATATGTGTGAAAATTTCTTGGCCAGTCATGTCATCTCAACAAATTCCAAACGATTTCATATTATTATAAATATGATTTATATGGTGGCCCTTAAATTAAAAGAACTTTAAATATTGAAAATCCATTCGTTTTGTTGCGCACCTAATATACATATATAATAATCAGATAGATTGTTGTCTAAATAGAGAAAAAAAAGTGCTACTTATGTGTCATTGCAAAATTTGCTTTAAAAATATAAAACACAACACGACAAAAAAAAAAAAAAAAAAAAAAAAAACTACTATACAAATATGTATATACATTTAAAATTTAAATATATAATAACTTTACAACTTGTCGGCAAGTTTAAACAAAACTTTATGCAATACAATTTCAATTGCCACCTTCCTCCCTGCCACGACCCTCCCCTATACCTCCAAAACAATTCTAATTATGTTGTTTTTTTTAGAGTTTTATGTTTAACTAATTTTAAGTTGAAAAACACAAATATTTTGGAAGCAAAAACAAACAAAAAATTGAGCAAATTTATTATGTTTAATATCGCAATCAATGATCTTTATTAAATTAAGTTACTACATTTACGTTTACTTGCAATTTGAAACAACAGCAACAACAATATATATATAAATACTTACAATTACATAGTTTAGTTAATTTTTGATTTCTTATTTGTAATGAAACAATTCAATTTATTTTTGTTGCTTTAAGTGCAAATTTAAATACAAAAAGCACTTCAACTTTTTGTGTATAGTTTAAAGAAACGACAATAGATTTAAAACGCTTAATTTTTGGAAATAAATCACACATTTTGACTTTTAATTTTTCTTATGTTATTTTTTAATTTTGAGTTTTGGGTTTGTCACATAGTCAGGAGGAATATATGAATATGTAACATAAAAATATTATACAAAACTGTTCAATTGTAAATTAGCTGTACATTAGAGGCTTTTGCAAAAGATTACGCCTTACGCCTTTTATGTGTGCCTACAATTGAAATTTTACAGAAAATTAAATACCAATTTATAAACATAATTATATATATTCAAAAAGGATCACACTTGTTTTGTACTCGTAGTGCAGCGAAATTCTTTTATATGCCATAGAAATGTATTCTGAATGTATTTGCCATTGATGACATCTTAATTTAAAATGCTAAATTATGTATTAGCTCTTGAATTGAATTATTCGAATGCTGCAGCAGTAACTAAATAACATTTGCCTTACAGTTTACAAAAACAAAAATATATTTGCTTGCTTTTGTGCAAATTTTAAATGTTTATAATAATAATTGTAAAAGATTCTGAAAATGTAACGTAAAATACAATAAAATATAAATACAATACAAAGTATCACAACGATTAATTAAGTTTTTAGGCTGATTGGACGAACTGGGACAATATGTTTTTAAAATTATAGTAAACAAAGTTAAAATTTCAAACAAATTTTTGTTTAAAATAACGGTCTACTAAGCGTTACAACAATCTGGCAACACCAAAATAATCTAGTGAAACTGTTACTTGTAAATAACTGCGACTGCAAATATGGCACATCTCTATCACGCTACGGTCACTCTAGGTTTTCTTTTTTTGTGAACAGAAAAACAACAAACATGAACGCCTCACCAGTAATAGATCCAATTGAATTATTAACAAATAAAGGCAACCGCCAATCATCATTTCTATCACCAATATGGAATCCGATGACCTGTGCCATAGCCGGCTTTGGTGTAGCAATGTTTGTCAACTGGGGATTCCGTAAACCCGTCTTCTCAGGTACGTACCTAACCGCTGTGACGTAACATTATAACAAAATATGTAGTTCTTTAAATTGACAATAAATTATGTTGCTGTTTTAGGCGTACAGAAACATATTGCCTTTTCTGCAATTGGCGGAGGCGCTGGATACTATTTTGACCAGAAACGTAACGATTACTTGGCCAGGCGTGATGCAGTGCTCCGACACTACATAGAACTCCATCCCGACGATTTTCCAGTGAAGGGTATGTATAGACTGATTGTACAGTGTATAAACGTGAACCAATTGTATTATTGTTTTTCAGAACGCAAGAAGTACGGCGATGTCTTGGAGAGTTGGGTGCCTGTTCGCTAAGGGATAATATTCGAAATCGGAACAAATCAAAATCAGAGTTTTGCTCCTACGAATTGTTATAGTTAATTAAAATGCTTTAATTGTAATACTAAAAAGGCAATCGGATCACTTTTATTCCTAAAAACAGGGAGAGTGCTCTTTAAGGAATATTTTTATACCAATCTTAAGGAATGTCATCTGGATTGCCGACTCGAAAGAGTGGTACTTTTGCAAGCACCATAGAAGAAAATACAGATCTTATACTTTGCACATTGATACGAGTAAGAAACAATTATTAAAATAGGGCTTCTCATCCTTCAGAGAAAGTTTATATTCAGATTGCTTGTTGGGATTAAATCACGAAGAGCAGTTTAATCGGTACTTGTACTATTTTTCTGTACTTGTTTTCATATTTTGGTATTTCTCCACTTCGAGTTAAAACATACATACATATATGCAGGGATCCCCCAACCAGCAGAAACTACTTGTTTTTATTGCTTTGAATATTAATTTTAAATTAAAATATATGTCACACTCATTTTCACGTAATTTGTTTGAAATCATATTAGGTAGATATCACAATCATAAAATCTTGAAATTTTTCATACATCCTTTTTTTTTATTGTTTGTAAATACTTATTGATAGACCAATTTTGGGTAAATAATTACTTAAGTTACTCGGGCCCAAAACGGGCTTAAACTACATAAATTTGGTATCAAACAAAAGAGGAAAAATTCCACGAGAAAAATTCAGGCGCTCCTTGGCGATTTATTTTCTAGTTTTTGTGAAATTCACAAAAGAAAATTTAAAAGGTTTACGCGATTATAGCTAAAAGTAGCTGTGTTGCCAGATCCCAAATTTTGGATACTCGAACACGCGGGCTTTTTAAATCTTTTGTTCGTACTATTTTCAACAAACGAAAATATTGTTGAGTTTACAATATTTCTTGATTTTATGGAACAAATAAAGTTCAGAATGCCTTGGCAGCCGAATATTCCTCGAATTTAGACTTTAGATTAAAATATTTGGCGGTCAAACAACGCGCCAAATAAAAAAGTGCATTTGCCAACACTGAAATCCAGCTTTAGCTGATTTTCCCAAGTTTTAACACTGAAATATACCTTGTTTTCAAATATTAAATCGATTACTTGTGAGGATTTATCGATTATATATGCGAATAATCGATAACTATTCATGCTATTCGATTGTGGTTGTTCTATCGGCATACTTCCCATCTCTAACTTGTTGTTTTTGTTTTCGAGTTGAGAGTCGCGGACGGAAACGCGCGCACAAAATAATAATAAAAAATACAAGTGAACAAGATGAAACATAATTAAAAAAAAAGCCAAAGAATAAATAGCACTTAACAAAAAGAGTGTCGTATAAACCTAATTAAATCTAGTCAATTAAAAAAAAAACGCGCAATGGAGGAAACGTCAACAGCAACAACATTGAGAAACGGTTATGCGGTGGCGGGTGGCGATGTGGGTGTTGGGGTTGGTAACGGAATTGTTGCTCTAGACTCCGCCAGTGCGGTATATGAAGAAAAACTAAAACAGGAAGATCCCAATGAAATTACCGCTATTCCGCGTTATGGCCTGAAGCTAAAATTCGATCATGTTTGGCCCGAGCGACGGAATCAGAATCTGCGTCCAAGTATTAAGCAAACATTGCCCATGGTGCCGCTGGTATGCAGGTAAGCGAATACAACTTATCCCCCCTTTCCTGATGCTGGGTCCAAAAACAACAACAGGCGTACATTTTATACATAATTAATTAGTGCCCCAACAATAATGCGAAATCAATAATTCACTGTGTGTCTCTTTTTTTCCTCATTCACTTGCTTGGTGTCGCTGATGCCTATTCGGGGGTATAGTCGGGTGCGTGCCAAATATAGATATAGAGCCAGGTCCTGGAATATGAAACACACACACACACTTGACTGGGGCTAATTCCCATAAAGTGAATAAATTTGAAATACCCTTTACATAAAGGGGCATACCGCAATCATATGGAGAATATCTTATTTATGTGATATTATTACCGATCTTTTCAGTATATTTGAATTTTGAAAATCATAGGTTGAACTTTGCCCCCTATAGTATGCAATAAACAACCCACAAACTTTTCGACTTGTGCATTAAAATTTATCCTCGAAGTAATCATTGCTTATGGACAATTGATCAATTTATAAAGTTATAATTTGATGGAAACAATCAAAACCTTTTGTACCTATTAAGGAACGAAGTTCCCTTTATTTCAACACATATAGAAAATTAGAAAACAGGCAATAATGGATGCTTTTCATCGACCTTTTATAGGGTAACTTGATGTAGGCACTTGAAATTAGTTGTTCTCTTTTCTATTGTACTCTTGGCGCCAACTAAATGTCATTAAATGGCAGTGGGAAAAGGCTGAAAGGACATCACGCAACCAAGCAGGCATCGTGTGTGTATGTAGGAGCAGGGTAGGCCTACAAGGAATCCAACAAAAAAAAAAAAAACAGAAACTGTCATAAGTCCACTGTATTGTAAGTTCTAAATTTCAGATAATATAATGATGAAAAAAACTATTAGTATTAATTTTGAAACTAATTCAAATTATATGTAAGAGAGTAGTATTATCGGTGAAAGATCTAGATGCTAATTTGAGGTGGGAAAATCAAAGTTTGATTAGTTTACTTTCGACTCGCTTCAACTTATGTACATATGTACAAATATTAGGCCAATTTTTTATTGTAGGTTTAAATATCTTCTGTTCTAGATTAACAGCTTGTTGACAGTTTTTCTACATATTATTCTTCCAAATTGTATTCAAAAATGATCTAAGAGATAGATTTATTCATCGATCTACAAGTTTCCAGTCATGCCTGTTGGTATTTTTTTAAGCTAATGCATTGAGTAAAACTTTAACAGCCACAAAAAATTATTTAAAGCCTTATCAAAAAAAAAAAAAAAAAAACATTAGCCGATAAAGGAACACGTTGAACAAGGAATTTTTTGTGAAGAGTTAAGTAAAGTACGTCTTATCAATAAGGTCGTTTACCTGGAATGGAGAATATTTTCATTGTTCTTGTTGGAATTTTTTTATTGATAAAAAAAACTTTTGAACCTTAACGTCGTTTTGCTATTTCTAGGTTTCATTTCAATATAAGTATCGATCTTAAGGATCGTTTTGAATAAACTTAATTTTCGGCTTCAGAGCATTTAAAAATCGTTACCTTAGTTAAGAAGATTATAATTTGAATGCAAAAAGGTAAAAACATCCATCAAAAAAATTTTTCCGCTTCTCTTTGAGCGAATGTCACAACAACAAAAAAGTAATCTGATTAGGCCTATCCCTGGATTTCATACAACGAATTTCAGTTCAGTGAAGTTCGCCCAGTTGGCTTTCCCGCATAGTTTTGGCGCCAACAATGTTGAATTTGCCTTTCATTTCTGTGGAAATTGGCTTCTTTTTTTGATTTTTTTTGTTCCTGTAGTCTGCCCGCATTGGCGCCAAGTAGGGCGTTCAGTCCTGTTTGCGTGTCCCGGCCACATTTGGTGGCTTGAATACAAAAGAATGTTTTACTCTTGTGTGTTAGCTCGGCTCGACTCGGTTGTCGTTTTTCATAGAAAAGTTTTTTTTCCATACAGTTTTGGTCCCATTTATGCATTTCTTTGTTTCTGTTTTGAAAACGGAACTGACCTCAACCAACTGTCGGTCCACAAAGTTTTCACTTGTCATATACATAAGATGATGTAGAGCAATGAACTTGCTTTATTTTATTTCTTGTTGAAATTATTGGAAATTTATAAAATGCTTATACCAATTTCGAATTTTGTTAAGAGAGTAATCATATCAAAGAGTCTTTTCCACGATCTAAAAGTTATTTATTTAATAAGCGATTTAATGGCGACTCGAAAAGTACTCTTCCAAATGCTTAAAATGTTAATGAGCAACCCTTTTGGAAAGACAAATCAACAAATACTCATTGACGATATACATATGTAGATATGTATATATTTATTTATATAAAAGGTTTTTCTCAAGAAGTACAAGTTTTTTATTTTGATTTTCTTTGTCAACGTCCTGAGATTTCTCTGTACATATGTATGTATGTACATACATACAAGACATGTTGCTGGCTAAGTAATGAAGTCAACATAAAATACTTTACTTCAGCCAGTGTCGAATTAAGTAAATCCAAAACCCTAAATATTATTTCGTCGATTTCGAGCCAATTTAAAAAAGTTGTATCTCTATTAAATAGCAATTTAGCGTTCAAGACTGGGAAAAACTTCATTAAAATTTAGCTCTCGAGAAAGAAATTAAAGCTGTTTTTTGGGGAATAAATGATAAAAAATTATCCAAATGATTAAATGGTCAATTTTACATGATATAACTAACCTAGGTAACCACATTTATTTGCAGCAAGTGTATATGAATCTGGGAATATAATTTCTTGTTGGGAGGAAAGTGGGTCTTTGATTCATTTGCATTTGATTGAAATGTGTTAACTGTGATAAAGGTGTGAATTGAATTTATTTAGCAAATTTTTTTGATGATGACTAATTTTTAATAAATTTTTCGTAACGTGTAAGTGCCAGAATAGTATTATATGTTTATATGTATATGCGATAGGTGAGTCTGGGTATAAATAATCTTATCTTGAATTCAATTGATAGCATGATTGTAAATATTTAATAGAATTTCATTTTGGGGAAACTACCTTTCCCATATATTGCAACACTATTTCTCTTTGTAATGTTATCTGAAAAATTATTTTCGTGCCTCGTTCTCTCTAAAATAAAACAGATAATATTTTTTGTCCATTTTTTATATGTGTTTAGGTAGGAACTAATAAAAACTGAATTCAGTTGCTAGTTGGTTTTGATATCAAAACAATGTTCTTTGTTTTTGTTTGCCTTATCGTGATGCATGTTCAACTTAATTGCTTGTCACTGTTCGCTTCAGCTAAAAATAATTTTTTTTTTTAAAGTTTACTAGACTTTTTTTAAGCTAATCATTTTATAGAAATTTTATCAAGTTTTGAATAGAAAGAAAAGTCGACATTGCTGACCAATGGAAACGATACTCTCTTTAGCCAAAAATGTTATTTTCCCCATTTTAGTCATCAACTTATATTATAAGCAGCTAAGAGTCTGAAAGACGATTAGAAAAGAACCTCCAGTAAAGGCTAACTAATCTGCCTTTTATTCTGATAAGATTTCACACACAAAGAGTGACCCACTTTTAACACATAATGCACAGAAAGTTGACTGATTTTTTTTATAGTATGTTTATAAAATGTACATCTGACTTCAGGGGAATGTCATACTATGACTTACGATATTCAACTAACAATATGTAATAACATTGCTCTACGTTGAAATGTAAATAAAAAGGAGATTACTTTTAAAAATAAGTTACACACATATATGTATGTATGTATGTAAGATTCATTGACAACTAAAACCAATCGAACGAACGAAAAGGTTAGAAAAATTTAAATTTGCAAACACTTCACTCTTTACACTTAATGTACATTTTTAATTTTACACAGTCATAAATTAATCTGTAAACATTTATGATTTGAAACAAATAACCAAATGAAAATCAGCCGTTTGAAGGCCAACAGCATTCAGAAATTCAATATTAAATGAACTTGCTTTAAATTTAATTATCTCAAATTTAGTTTAGTTTTGTGTAAATTTTGAATCCTAAATTCTTTCCAATCCAAGCATTGTTCGTTAGTCAGTTAATTAGATACGTATAAATCTCACAGTATTACTTTGCTAATAATGATTAAATAACTAACTGTTACCAACCTTATCATAGTATCAAAACTGTTTTTTTTTATCAAGATTCTAATATATGTATGGATTAATGCAATATTTCCCTGATTTGAATGTACATATTTGAATTTGTGGATATCAAAAAGCTGTCAATTTGTAAGAAAAATATCTTTTAATTTAACTCATAACTCTTGGGATAAATAGTGCCTTAAAAATTTTTGTTTTTAGTTTATTTTACACATATGTTAGAGGCCTTGGGCATCACTTGGTTATTATGAAGATGAAAAAGAAAAGAACTTGTAAGCTTTCCTTTTTGCAGTCTACATGTGTACAATCACTTGAAGGATCCCGTTGAGTGGGTTCAATGTAACTTGGATGGCAATATTCCAACAAATTTCCGTTTTCCTTATTGCTCCCCAAGACCAATCACAAATAGCACAGACTAGGGACTTTAAAAGATACAAGAAATGTGGCGCCTGGAGGAAAGTACACACACACGCAGAGTACATTTTGTCGCACATAATATGGGGACGATGAGGGGGGATATTTTCCTCTTTTTTTGGCACTCATCCAGGCGAATCAGAAAACTCCTCCCAGAGCTGAAAAGAAAATCTGTCAATGTTTTCACCCCAAGCATGTGTTTGTTTGTAAATGGATAATAAAACAGTTTCCTTTTGCTTTTCTCCAGTTTTAGCTCCATTTTCATCTTGTGAAATGCTCATCCAGGTCGACAGAGACCCAAATATAGCACTCTTTATTATTGTTTTTTTAGACTATTGAGTGACAATGTGTGTGCAGAGAATTTTCTCAGTTTTCCCCCACTTTATGTTTGTTTTTGGTGAGGCCGATTTGATATTTATGGAATATATTTTGATGGAAGTTTTTCGAATCATTCAATCGCTAAGCTCCCTAAAAGTCTCGCATCAATCTTATTTTTAGATAAATGCATTGACAGTAAGCCAGAGGAATAAATTTCAATTGCTTGTGCGACTGACAAACTATATTAAACAATTTAGATAGTGAATGATGAACATTAAATCACCTAATTGCTTAAATACTTCGAAGTTATAGGGCATTAAATTGGCTTATAGTTATTAGAATGTCAGTAGCGATTATTCCTTCTGTGTAGAAAGTAGAATGAATTTTATCTTAATCTGAAGAAAACAAAAGACTATTGAATTAAATTTTATTCCATTTACTTACTTACTACAACTACTAAGTTGCACTCAATTTCGCTACATGAAATAACTTTTGTTTTTTAATAATTGAATTACTCAACTAAGTACCAAATGACCAATAAGCAAGTTCTTAAATATGAAACATATTTTAAGCTTGTTAAAGTCAAGAAATTAATCCCACAATCGTTGAGTTGGCAAGCTTCTTTTGGTCCCTTGATAAAGCTCACCTTACCCATTGTTGCCCTTACTCACTTATCCCCTTGGCAATAACTTAGTTATAAATTAATTTTCATCAGGCCATTTCATTTCATTTCATTTTTCCCCTTTTACGTTGGTGTTGGTGGCAGGCAGGCAACCTGCAACAATATCTGACCAACTTCATTTGTTACTTGCCACAAGCAATTTGTGTCCTCTCAACTCACTTGACCCCACATTGACCCGAGTCTCGTCCCTTCATTGCCACTCATAAATTGCCAGTGCAAAAGTTTGTTGAGCTCTGCTGAACAACATTTTTATATTCTTTTCCTCTTCTTTTTTGTTGACGAGAGTTCTCCAATTCAATTAAAAAACTATTTTTTGGTCATAAAAATGCCTTAGGCTTGTACTGCAATAGTTTGTGACTTAAATGGGTCATTTTCCAGGTTGAGGATTAGATATTTAATCCAATGGTCGGTTTGATTAAAGAATTGTTATGGTTTGATCTGAAAAAGTTCTGAGAATATTAGGAAAGGGTTTTCATACTTATATCCTGACTTAATTGAAGTTGGAGATGATGATAAAAATGATTTGCTTATAGAGTATTCTCTTTATTATTTCGTGTTAAGAGATATGCGATACTGGAGTGATGTAATCTTGCTTTATACTAGTTTTAGCTTCAAGCTTATACTATGTCCATTGCCATTGAGAATATCTTTAAAAAAGTCTGTTGATTTATGAACTTGACATATTTTTATAAAGACAAACTTCTCTTCAAGTTGCCCATGATTTTAAGATCTTACTATAACTTAAATTCTTAAAACACTGTTATACAGTAAGTCGTAATTTATATTTCATTTTTCAATCTTGGAGACAATTTTCGTATTCATTCACAAAATAGTAATAATAAATAAAATAAAACCAAACAATCAGAAATTAGATTAAGAAATAGCGGTTGCTCCTTCTAAAGGATTGGGTAAGTTAAGCTCTGGTTATCTTACGGATGTTTATGTATGTATGTATATCCTCCGACAGGATCATCATTCAGCATCATAATGAATCGCCATGAGGGCATCATGTGCAATGGTTGCGGTAAAGTATCCTTTACCGGTCGTTGTTATCGCTGTTTAATTTGCAGCGATTTTGATATTTGCGCTGAATGCTATGAGAATGATTTCACAACTGCCGAACATCCTTTCGATCATCCCGTGAAATGTGTCTATACGTTGGCAGATGTGGAGTTATATTTTGGTGCCGAATACATAAGCAGTGATCCACCTCAGAGCTATCGCTGTCCTTACTGCAAACAGTGGGGTTTCAATGAATCGACATTCTTGGAGCATGTCTCTTCAATGCACACAAATGCTAGCCCTTTATTAGTGTCCACCATGGTTACTCTGTTCGAACAGCAACAGGCATCACGCCTTTTCCTGGAGGACGAACAATTGGCAGCGTTTTCTGCTAATGCTAATTCGAGAAATGCGCTAATGAATCGTTCAAGGATTACTTTGGATTTATATCTAGAACCTCTTAATCCCGATGGTAGTTACCGGAATCGAAGAAGTCAAGAGACATGCCCACATGCCGCGACCCATAAGAATGAAGGACGTCGTGGAGCAGCACAGCAGAATGCTGCTATTGTTCATGGGCCAGTGCAGCCACCGCAAATTCAAATTGGATCTACAGGTTATAATGATTCCCGTTGTGTTCCTGTTGTCCAGTAACATCAACACTTCAGCGATAGCAATACTAACTTCTCGTCCCTCTTGTGTAGAACTAAGTGTGGCTCCTCTAGGTGGTTCTCTTGGTAGTGGTGGTGGACAGTATGTTAATTTCGCAGAACCATTGAACCCACGCCGTCGGGGACGTCCCAGGGCAGGAGAACGTATACGTTTCAATGTGCCACCAATAGATAATCTTCGGTTTACCATTTCTGAGGCGGAACGTAACCGATTAAATTTTATGATACCTCCTGCGGAGCTCAATGCACAATCTTCCTATAATCAACAGCATCATCAACAGCAGCATCATCATCATCATCATCGCCACCGTCATCATCATCATCACCATCATCCTTATCAGATGCCACAATCTGGCTCATCGTCTTCCACAACAGCCCAACAGAGTATAAATGGTGGCCATCCCACTCTGAACGATATGATGCGTTTCTATCAGAACCATATTATTCCGCTACCGCTACCTCTGCCAAGCGGATCATCGCGGCCATCTCCCACGCCAGGTAGTTTAACCCCCCATAACCAAATCACACAATAGAGAATTCAAAAATTCACCACGATCATCATTCTTTTTTGTCTCAGACAGTTTACTACGCGAACCCAGACCTAGACAGGGCGGCCTCATTAGGGTTTCTGGACCCCATGGATCTTTAATCCATGTTAGTGGCGGTCGTGGTCTTGGTAGTGGTGGTGGCGGTGCTGCAACTGGATCGGCTAATTCGGCTGGCTCCTCGCAACGTCAAAGCAATGGAAATGATAATAATAATGCTGGTGCTGCCTTACGATTGCCAATGCGACCACATGACGATGAAGGCTCCAGGACACAAAGCGATGAGGAGCGTCAGCGATTTCTTTGCTATCGCTTTCGGACACTGGAAATTACGACCGATCAGAATATATTCCTTGTACAACGAGCTGAATTTGTGGCCCAGCTATTTGCCTCGGCCCTAAGCGATGAACAACTTCAATTTAATGTGCATAATGAGGAAAATTCTATGACAACTACTCCAAATATCATTACTAATCCCATAGCCGCTCCCAAGTTGCGGCGAACACGTTTAAATGGCGAATCTGTTGGCGCTGGCGATGCAGAACCTCAATTATCGCCGCGGTGATTGAAATATGAATTCATTTTATTTACTTTCTAACTTACCTTTGATTTGCTCCAATACTCTTCCCCCTTCCCCCTTCCCCACGCCTCTTTCTCGAACGCGTGAGGGTGTGTCTCAAATTTTCAGTTTTCAGTTCACGGATCCAATTCAGAGCAACCAACTATAAATTCATGTTTAAATTAAAATCCGAAATTCTCAAAATTCTAAAAAAAATTACAAATAAGTCAATCCCAAGTTCTTAAGATGCAACACTTCGAGACTAACCAATATACTTGAAAAGAAATTTTTAGATATATTTATAAATCTAAATTGTATAAGGTGCTAAAAAATTATTTATATTTTTTGCGTCTCTTAGTTAATTGTTGCTTGGAGCTCATTTTGTAAAAATAAATTCTAAATAATTTTGGTAATGAATTTAATTATGAAATTCAGTTTTTGAATTCGATTATCACTTATAAAGGACTCGAAAGCCATGAGTAAACTAAAAAAAAAACTATATGCTAGAAATATTTAAGTCACTCAGAAATAAACTATTAGACTACAAAATATTGTTTAAAAAAGGACTTGCCTAAACTGAATATTGTCAGTCTTGTCATCAACTCAGCAATGTCGTAAAATTTATTTGGTTTTTATAGGTAATATCACCGTATGGATCAAAGGCTAATGGGACGATAGCAAAAAGAATAAAAAGTCTTTCATTTTTTGTTTATATTTCTTGCTTTTAATGCCGTTTTACAACACTTAATAATAAAAAGAAAGTATAATTTCTCGCCAGTTAAAATAAGATACAAATATCGAAAGAATTTGAGCTACATATGTAGGATTTTATTGATTGCTTTTGTTTTCTGTGATTATTTACTATGTAAATAATAAAAATTTGAGCAGAAATTTCGAAGATACGACAAGAAATTGACAAAAATACTATTTAAAAACTCAAAACTTGTTCTAAAAATCATTTTTATATAGTATACCATTTATCTCAGTTTAAGTGCAGTTTCAAAAAGCCTGAAATCTTGAAATAATCTGCTATAATTTTGGAAATTTTGTCACACAGTGTAATTAATAATAATGAACAACGAAGGAAGTGAACTAGATAGATGCTGTAGATCTCTATAACTTTAACTTTGCTTCTAAATAAGGTGATACTTGGGTGGAAAATACTCTTATATATCATTGGGGGGAAACAATCCTTTAAAAGTCATTAAAACACGATCTTCATCTCTTGAATTCAAAATATGAACTGATTTTTATTAACAAACGTCTTGTGTATATAAATGAATTCTTAGACTCTAGGAGGCGACAATTGTTCTTAAAAATGCTTATTCTAATGTTTTTATTTCATGCATAGCGTTGGCGACTTAATATTGCACAGTTGTTATAATCTTAAGTGCTTTTCCTCAGAGTGTGGACGCATGTTTTGTTTAGAGTCAAGCAATAATTGTCATATGAATCTTTATGACTTGTTTTTGTTTTATGTTTTGTATATTTCGTTGGTCCATCTTTGGTGAATGGTTCATGGTTTGGTGAAGCCATTTCAGATGAACGCGATGTTTATTCTTAAACAGTCATTCCAAAGTCTTTAGATGCTAATAAATGTTATTAAAATGAAATATACACTTTAAGCTTACATTCTGTACACTTACATAAATATGTATAATGTATTTATTAGCTGTGCTTTACTAGACAGCTGTATGGTTAGATCTTTAGCTGAGATACCGTGTAAGAAACAATACAATTTGCCCTCAACTTTAATGATATATCACGACTGCTTCAACATAAATGCCACCTGCTTAGATATGAATTTATGTATGCATAAGACAACAATGTAATGGAATTTCAATTAGCATAGTCACCATTAAGCCATACCATTTGTATATTTTTTACAATTTGTTTTACACTCAATAATCATAAAAAATATATATATATGCAATTTAAAGAGAAACCAAAAAACGATACAAAAAAGGTTTCTCTGTTGCTGTCATTGGCAGTTGCCTCCCACCCACATGTTGACTGTATATGCATATTTATATATATGTACATTTGTACATGAGTACATATAGCACAAAAGTCTTTCGCATAATTGCTACAGGCATTCCATTCATGGTTTGCCTCAAAGGGATTGTTCCATATCCTTTTCCGACTACGCAGCGCAAACAAGGATGCATGCGCACAGTTGCGCTTCAATTTCATTTATCCAATTATTTTCAATTATAAAAATGAAATTTTATCTTATTATATTATAAGCATAATTTTTTTTTTTTTTGTTATTGTGTTTCTTTTTTCCTTCTTTTCAATTTTTGTTTTGCCACTTGGCAATTTATATAATTAAGCAAACACAGTTTGTGTGGGTGATGGCGAGGGGCGAGAAGACAGTGTACATTTTGCAGAGACTCGTTATGGCTAATAATAATGGCAAATACGAAAAGAAGGCCTAAACGTATCGCGTACACATACATATAATGGCTGTGATTTGAAAATCCAAGCACGCGAGTCTGTTGACTTTTTAATTAGACTCAATAATGGGCGACTTTATGCGATTTGTGCAAACTTGGAGACTATTTCTGAGCATTTGGGTCACCCTCCTTTTATTTTTCGCTTAGTCTGATCATTTGAATCAGTTAGAGTAATTGGATAATGACAACTGTTTATTGTAGTTAGGCAAATGAATGAAATTAGGTCTCTACATTATTAGGAAAAAAGGTTTGTTCAGCGAATTAATTCAAAGGGAATTTCTAGTATACGAAAATTTCAATTTCTTTTTAAACACGTTTGGAACATTGTTCCACTTTTATAACAGCAAGATTAATATGTTTGTAAAAATACTGTATTTTATTTGATTATGTTAAAATTAAAGAAAAGTAAACAGTTAGTTAGTTTTATTTGTTGCCTTTAAAGCGAAACTATATTAGGTAGATTTTTTAAAAATTCTCTATTAAGAAAACGGTCTTGATTAACGCCTGAAACCGATTCAAAAACGAGAACCCAATTGGCAACAAGCTGACATGAAAACGACATCGAAGTTTAAAATCATTATAAAATTCTTTAATTGGTTTTTTAATCATGAAAAACAAATCAGAATTTCTTCTTGAAGCTTTTGAGAGTCTACAAAAAAGTCTATGTAGAGTAAATTAACAATATTGTTCACTCATCAAATATCTAGAGAAGCCAAAGCTAATCTCATGATAGACTTTTATTTGCTGCTAAGTCTGCTATAAATTAATCTTGTTGGTCAAATGCTAAGCCCATTTCATTGGGTTTAAGAGATTGCCCCCCAGACACATTAGCTAGTTTTACCCACGGAACCACCCCAAATTTGTGTGCTTGACTTTGGCTCGTGGCGACAGTGAGACACTGACCTTGACAAATGGTATGAGCTTGGGTTAGAAACCTCCCATTAAAGCCGATATGCGTGTGCTAACAACCCCAAGTCAAATTTCACACAATAATTATGACATCATCATCCTGTTTTGGGGGATTTATTTTGGCGGTAATTTGAATAGTGAAAAACTGATTCCATTTTCTTTTCCTTTTCTTGGCAGATATGCGGCCTACTACTGGAAGGTGTCGCGTGAAGGTCGTCGTGTCTATATGGACTACTATTATATGGAGAATGGTAAGCAAATTTATGGTGTACCCATTGGTGGCATTGGCGGTGGAACCATCGGACGTGGTTATGCTGGCGAGTTTTGTCGCTTTCAAATGCGTCCTGGCATCTATGAATACAATACGGTGCTGGCCAATCAGTTTATAGTCACCATTAAAGATCAAAAGGGCTGTACCATATTTCAGAGTTTACTCTCCAAATGCAGGTGAGAACAACAAAAGAAACAAATACTAAATATATGTGTATATCTATTGTCTAGATCAGATCGACTTTCATGCAAAGACTTTCACCAAATATGCCTTTAGCTTTGTTTTCACTTTCTTTCGCTTTTTCTCAAATTTTCCCATTTGGTTGTATGTATGTATTTGTTATTCGTGTTTCGTATATTCACATTTGCATGCTGTCAATTTGAGTGAGATTGTTGTTTTTCTTTTTTGCTGTTTTATTTTATCTTGACTCCAATTTCTTTTTTTCTCTCCATTTACAATAAAACAAAAATGGTAAATTATTGATGTATTGATATCGTGTAAATATGTGGATCAATGAACTTTTTTTCCGGGTCATTTCATTTGATACAAAGTTTATGTCAGAAGTGACATGAATACAAATTTGTGTAAATGAGTTTTTTTTTTCGGTAGCAATTATTGTAATGTAGTTGTATCGATTTTCGATTATAAATAACTATTTGTATAGTGAAAAAACACGGTCATTAAAATGTCGGTTTAAGTAATGACTTAATTGTTTGAAATACATAAATAGATTAACCACAGCTGAGTAATAAATCTAAACCACATGGTAAACAAGTGGTTAGACAAGAGACATTTGAAAGTGTCCACATGAATTTAGTTTCTAAACTTTTCATACAAATTCATTTCAGTTTGATTTCTCTTCCTTTAAAAAGTATTAGGTTCCTTTTATGAAACATTGTAGGCCATCTAAAATCTAATAAAATTAAACTTTTTGTCATGAAAAGCTTAGATGAAGCTATAAGAACTTAACTTAATATTTACATCATCGTAAGAAAAACTTAACTCTAAATTAGTATGTGTAGTAAAACCTAAACCCGATGGGATAAGTTGTTTTCGATATATTAAAGTGAAAAAAAGGTTCAGTAAAGTTGGGAGTAGGCCAAACGCGGCTTTCCTCTACGACTATTAAAAAATCCATTTAATCTAATATTCCGCATTAGATATAGAATGTCATTATGAAAAAACATGATTTCGATTACAAGTTTTTCCCCTAATATCAACCAAGTTCTTAGTCATTCAATCTCTTATTGCCCCAAAAGTTTGCACTATTTTCAAACATTTTTTATATGGATCTTTAACATACTAACTATGATAGATGTATCGCAAATTTCTACATAAACACATTGATAATTTTAAGTGTTCCTAAACTATCATCTATTGCACACATTTTGGTGATAAAACAAAAAGTTAGTTTTAATTTTCATATAAAAATTTAAAATAATTTTTTATTCTCTCATTTTTCGATGCGCACAAAAATTGTTGACAAAATATCAAAAATCTGACAACGACAACAAACATTCATGAACAAAAACACGAATCACTTGGATATAAAACGATCGATCGATTGTCCAATAATCGAATATTATGGGTTTTGATGTTTTTTCTTTCTTGTTCTTTTTTGGGGATACTTTTGCACTTTTGGTTCGTATTGGTTTCTGCTTTTTGCTTTGCACCCAAAACCATTCACATAAAGTAGCACCAACAAAAGATCATCATCATCAACAACAGCATCGAAAGCAGAAGCAGATAGTTCAACTATTAATAACAATGACACGGAAGCGGATGAGGATGAGAAATCGAGAACTAAATGTCAACTGCCCAATTGCAGCAGCAGTCGTTCCCGTCAACCCCTGAGCACTTGGCATTCAAATATCGATGATTCCCGATGCAGTTATACAGGGCTATATCCACGCTCTTGGACTGAGTATGATCTCTCGCATTATGGTGTACGATTAATATGTCGTCAGATATCACCGGTCATACCACATGATTATAAAGAATCAAGTTTACCCTGCGCCGTTTTTGTGTGGAGTGCCGAGAATGTCTGTGACCAGGAGCGAAAGGTTTCAATCACATTTACCTTTAAGAATGGCACTGGGAACAAGAAACAGGATGCCGAGGGCGGTGCTGAATCGCAGTTAATTAATGAAGGACATGCCAAAGGTGTGGCCATTAGGCAAAAGATAGCCGATATGCCATGTAGCTACAATTTGGCATGTCGTGTCTTGCCAGATATAAGTATTACGCGTTGTCCCCAGTTCGATCCGGCTGGCAATGGTGAAGCACTTTGGGCACAATTGAAAGAGCATGGCCAGTTAAGTGATGAGCCTAC
Source organism: Drosophila tropicalis (assembly GCF_018151085.1). Taxonomy (NCBI): domain Eukaryota; kingdom Metazoa; phylum Arthropoda; class Insecta; order Diptera; family Drosophilidae; genus Drosophila; species Drosophila tropicalis. Next base: position 1,274,653 of record NW_027172855.1, read on the forward strand.
ACAGGAGACACTCAAGAGTAAGTGGGGTGTTACTTTACTTTACTTTAAATTGGTTCATTGTGATTCTATTTCTTTGCAGCCAAGGACATTGGCGTGGCAGTGTGTGCTCATATTGCATTGAAACCGCAAGCATCGCATGAATTGGAATTCGTTTTGGCCTGGGATATGCCGAAAATTCAATTTCCTAGAAAATTAAAAACCCACACACGATATTATACGAAATACTTTGACGACTCTGGTGAGGCTGGACCAAGAATTTGTGAATATGCTCTCAAGCATTACCAGAGCTGGGAACGTCTTATCGATGGGTGGCAGCGACCTATACTAAATGATGAGTAAGTTACTCCAACGAAACCAGCAATGTCTTTCAATTAACAACCGATATCATATTATGTGAGCTTAGAAATCAAAAATGTCTCCAAATCTTTTTATAACAAAATTATGAAAAAAACTATTTTGAGTTTTTTTTATATTTATATTAAAATTTTCTTTTTTTAAATCAAATTGATCGAGATCAATCTCATAAACATAGGCCGGGACAAATGCGGTAAATTTGCTCCCCAAAGATAGTTTTCAAACTATAAGGCATACCAAAGCCTATTGCATACTTTAAGGGCAATTTTCCCCTGGATCCGCCTATGCTAATAACCCCTATTGATAATTATTACACTAAATCATTTAACTTTCATTACTTTCCTTGCAGAGGTCTACCCGAGTGGTATAAATGTGCCATATTCAATCAACTTTACTTCATTTCCGATGGCGGAACAATTTGGCTTAAATGTGACTCTTCGTTGGGCAAGGAATTGGCCTATGATGATCCACGTTTGGCCTACGGTCGTTTTGGTTATCTCGAGGGACACGAGTATCGCATGTATAATACATATGATGTCCATTTCTATGCATCGCCAGCTTTGGCCCATCTCTGGCCAAATTTGCAAGTAAGTTTGCAATTCGATTTCAAAGATGCCATTGCCGCCGAGCTGAATGATACACGCAAAATGCTTTACGATGGCAAAATAATGCCACGAAAGGTTAAGAACTGTGTGCCCCATGATCTGGGTGATCCTGATGAGGGTGAGTTGAAAATTCATAAGGTTTTTACGTAATTGTAATTAAATTTTTTTGATTATCTTGTAGAACCGTTTACCTTAATCAATTGCTATAACATTCACGATGTGAATGAATGGAAAGATCTCAATACGAAATTCGTGCTACAAGTCTACAGAGATTATTATGTACTCAATGAATTGGCTCAGGCCCAGGCGGATAATGCCAGTAAATTTAGTTCAATTGAGTTTATCGATAAGGAGAGTTTGTATGAACTCTATTCCCAGGATAACAAACGCAAGAATTCGGCAGATGAAAAGCAACGTATGTGAAGTTTATAGTTAATAAAAGATTTCTATAATATGTTTTTCCATTTCGCATTTAGAGAATCGCAAATCTGCCTCTATGTACATCAATGAGACCAATGGCAAGGTCTATCTGATGGATGCAATTGGATATCTGAAATCCATGTATGCTGCCTGCAAGGCTATAATGGAGCGGACCATTGAATATGATAAGGACAATGATGGACTCATCGAGAATACAAAAATGCCCGATCAGACCTATGATTCTTGGGTTATGGATGGACCAAGTGCTTATTGCTCCGGCCTCTGGTTAGCATCATTGCAGGCAATGTCTGCCATGGCCACGATTTTGGATCAGCCAAATGATTGCTTACGCTATCAGGATATTCTCGAGAAGGGTAAACATTCGCTGGAAGAGAAACTCTGGAACGGTAGTTACTATCGATTTGATCTTTCGCATAGTCATCGCGACACAATAATGGCCGATCAATTGTGTGGCCATTGGTATTTAAAGTCGTGTGGTTTCGATTACGAAATCTATCCCAAAGAGAATGTTCGCACGGCTTTGAAACGTATTTACGATAACAACGTAATGGGCTTCCATGAGGGTAACATAGGAGCAGCAAATGGTTTCATTGCCAATGTCACCGAACCCTCGAAAGCCGGCCATGTCGATAATAGCAACATACAGGCGGAAGAAGTGTGGCCCGGTGTGGTCTATGCCCTGGCAGCCACCATGATACAAGAGGGCATGTTTGATGAAGCTTTCCAAACAGCTGGTGGCATGTATAAAACTATTTCTCAACGAATTGGAATGAATTTCGAGACGCCTGAAGCTTTGTATGGCGAAAAACGCTATCGTTCTATTGGATACATGCGACCCTTGAGCATATGGTCCATGCAGGTTGCCTGGGAGAGACGTCGGGCATTGCGTGATTAAGTCTTTTATAGTACAATCTCTCAAAAAAGAATAAGAAAAAAGGATCAACAGATCAACCACACTCATGCTAATTGCAAACCAAAGATTTCTTATTTTTCAAGCACAAAAGTTGAGGTTCTCAACGATGTATTTAATTTTAGTTTCCATCTCGAAAGGTGCAAATGATATGAAGAAGAAGGAAATAAATAAAACGTAACGAGCTTATCAATGGGAGGCTGCAAAAACAGAATTTTATTCAAATAGTTTTTAACTTTTACTTCAAATAGCTTTATCTATTCTGTGTATTCGGTGTAAGCCACCACCCCCACCCATCAAGTCTTCTCTAGCTACATACAAAACGTATTATAAAATTATTATAATAATTAAAATCCCATTATGCTAATCTATCTCTCTGTTCAAGTACAACTACGGAATGGTATTCAAACATGAAGCACAAATGAAACAAATAAACGTATTTAAAACTTAGCTAAGAATTAAAAACAAAACAAAAATCCGTAAATGTGTTTAAATCAAATTGTATTTCAAATGAATTATTTATGTCTAAAATTATATATGTTAGCAAAAGCATTGCAAATGTCGAAAATATTGCTGTCATAAATAAAATGTGTGAACAAAAAGTAAACAAATCTATTTAAACTTAGAAGTGCATAAAATTCATTAAATTGGTAAAAAAACATTTTTGAAAATTTTCCTTCTACAATAATGGATAACTAATTTAATTGTAGACGTCTTGTTTTAAAAGCGGAAAAGATCGGAAAAATAATTGGTCCTGAAATAGAAATTAATATCTTCTTTCTCCTTTGCTTTACATTTGATAGGTACTTAATAAAAAACAAATTGGTTGACTTCTGCTTAATTTATATATATTTGATCAATATTTAATAAGTTTTCTTCATATTTTTGTAAAACCAAGCAAATTTTGAACTTAAACTAACAAAAAATACTCGCAATAAGTTCAGTCTTGCTTGCCTTTTAACTACTTAATTCCTGATGATCCTGTGAGGGTTTTTTACTTCTTGTCCATTGTTGCAAAAATTTATCATATTCACGACGACTTCGGCAGAGGATGACAAGAGTTGAGGGACGACAGCCATGGGATTTGAGCTCTTCGAAGCGAGCTCGTGTGGTTTTTAAGCTATGGCATAATATTCTAGGAACTTGAGCAACTTCAAATCGCGTAAAGTTGACTTCATTTAGCAGATAGTCCAAGACCTCTTTAATCTATAAAAAAGTAGATCTTAAATATAATTAAAAGACTTGATGCTAAGACAAACCTTTGTGACCCGCACTGAATGAACTTGCGGATGTTTATCCATGATTGCTTTCGTCTCGGTGACACTAAAGCCAAGTCGATGCGACAAATACTCTACCACAGATGAGAATTCTCCAAGAACTTGTAGTTCGTCAAGAGTGAGTTTCAGAGAACGCTGGAGTATGGGTTCAGGACAACGCACCATCCATGGCATAATTTTATCCTTCTTGGCACGTTTAGCTCTCTCCAGGCGCAATTGCACCGACTTCGGAGTATAACGAAAAGCCCAAAGATCTTTCAAGATATTAATAGGTGACACATTGTAGTCAACCATGTGTTGGAGATTTTTCTCAAACATTTCGAAAGGCATTTCAAGAATGAACAAACGTTTCGATAGATATTTGGTGACAATCTCCGGACTAACTTCCAGCTTTTCGCTGATGTAGTATACTCGATTTGGCTGATTTGTTGCCGCACTTTCAGCATTTAAGGCACTTACTAGCTTGCGTAGGCGTGGCACTGTGAGGCGTAAAAAGGGCACAAAATGATTTATGTCCTTGATGTCCATGGTTTGAATTAAATCCAGCTTGGGTTTAAGACGTGCTACAGAAGAAAGATCTTATTATTAGAGAGTAATCTATATCTCTGCTTCAACTTACTGGTATCAAGTGTCATAAGCCAAGGGTATTCGACAAAACTCTTTTTTGTCACACCCACCAGTTGCAAAGCGTCCAATGTATGCGTCAGAGAACGGCCTCGGTAATTTCGATGCACATGCTCATCGCTCATTATACGTTGCACTTCACTCTCGGAAATGCGAAAACGTTGCCTCAGTTCTGCAATCAGTGCACTTGCTTTGGTGCCTGTTTCGCTGTCTCCGCAATAGGGCACGTACTCATGGTCAACTTCACCGGGATTGGCTGTGCTAGTAGTGGATGCTGTAGCTGTTAGCAGCGACTTTGTAGGCCTCGTTTCCACATGGCTAAAGAGGGAGGATTGTCGGATCGGTGTTCTTGCCACTGCCGCATGCAACCTTAGGGCGCATTCAAAGTTTCGGATTATTTGGCGCAACATTTTGGCTGCCTCTTCGTTATAACACGCAAACAGCTGATTTCGCGTAAGGCAACCGGTAGTCGGGTGTGGCCAGATTTTCGCAGACTACCGACTTATCGATAGTATCGATATCGAATTATTTGAAATGTAACGTTTGTAAATTCAAATCCGATTCGAAATTCAGATTTTACACTGTTTGGAATTTCTATTTACAAATTATTCTAAGAATACTAATAAAAAGTTATTTTTCTTTTATGTACTACAAAACTATTATATTCTGCCAAGCGAACACTTACATCTAATAAATTATACGTTATGAAGGTTTACAAAAACCCTTAAATAAAAATTCAAAGTTATTGATTTTATATTGATTTACAAGCAGTTGCTTAAAATCTGATCTCTATTTATTTCACACTCACAGTCTGAATACTGTTCTCTAGAAACATAACTGAAAATCTTAATTCATTACAAAAACCATGAAATATTTTTGCTGATCTATCACAAATTGTTTACTCCACATCGATATCCTTGGTGACGCGTCCCACCCAATAGACGAACCCAGTCTCCACCACGGTGGCCATGAATTTCACATTGCCCTTGTAGCCTTCTGGTGCAGTCCATTTGAATTCGAGTCCACTCAATGGCTTGCCCTTGGTGGCCTTCAGATGGGTGAGGGTATCGGCCGGACCGGAGCAATCTAATGTCTGAGAGTGTACGCCGTCAACAACCTCAAATTTGCCCACAACACGATTCTGGCCATCACGAGCTTGGATTATGAAGCCAAGGAACTCTCCACCGCCCAAAGTCAAAGTCAATTTCTGATCACCACGCACATGGGATGGACCAGAGAAGCTATATGGTGGTTTCTTCGTCTGCAGCTCGGCGCCATGCTGAGGTGTCAGATCCTTGCAAGCAGCTTTTGGTGCTCCCTCGGAATAGGCCTGGACACAGGCAATGGCGACCGCTATGATCAGCAAACGGAACATGATCACTGGAAAACGAAACAGTAACATTAATAATTAAGTCAACAATTTAAATTTTTAAGGGTTTTTGTCTGACTTGCTTGTTTTAAGCTGTTTTTTGTTTTTGTTTCGTTGTCTTAATTAATCAATTAACATTTGCAGCCGTGTGTGACGTTTTCACATTGGCCTTGCTGTGTTCGAATTTTTTTAACTTTGTTTTTTTTTTCATAAAAATACATTTTAAAAAACCTGCTGCCATTTATGCAGTTTGTCAACTTTGTAATGCAAGTTTGAACGGTTTTATAATTCTTGTATTACCATATCTAGTCAAAATGGCCTTGCTCAAAGATAATCGAGATACAAATTCTAGTTTTCTCCTTCATAATTAAATTATTTGCAATTAGAAAATTGTTATTTCATTTTTATTTGCAAATGGAATGAAAAAATGTTTTATATTTAGCTAAACTTGCAAGAATTCCGAATAAAAGTTTACATGTAATATTCTAAAATCATTCTAAAAACAGTTTTATTTTGTATATAAGTTGAATCAAACTACATAAATCACAGTTAAAGAACATGCAAATATTAGTAAACACAATCTAAGCCGATTCTAACTAAAATCAAATATATTCCTTGAAAACTAGTAAAATATTTCAAACACTAATTACGTGAATTATGCATAGATATTTTGATCTATACTTAGGCTAAACAATGGCTTCTGTAGTATAATTTAAATGGACGCGTGTTTTTCGCTTCAGCGATTATGCCCAGCCACTACGACTAATAATCATTATTGGTACATTCATTACAAAATCAAAAAACTACATAAAATATACATACATACAAATGTATGTACATATGCAGAATAGCCAAATGGGGTTTTATTTAAACAAATAAATAAAGGTAACCGGTTTCAGGCATTATCATCATCATCATCATCAACAATAAAAACAAAAAGAAGCCTACATAGATGAGAAGCAAAATTATACAATAGAGGCCAGACTTGTCGCCGTCCAATGCTGAACTTTAGCATATTGGTAAGACTGATTGTGGCTCAAAGACCTGTCGTGACACTATTTGTTGTTGTTGTTTTCAACAAGGTCTTTTGGCGTGGGACTTGATTTAGTACCTACTATCGTTTGTCTTTGAAACAAGATTGATCTGTCAGATAGGAAACTTGTAAAATGGAAGAAAAAAAACCAAAGTTTATTTAACCTTGAACCTGAGCGAATTGAATTGAAGTCAGGAAACACTTATTGTTAGGTTTCAATTGACAATATGTGTACATACATATACATATGTACATATAAAGCAATTATAGAAAAAGGTTTTTTAATTCCTCTTTTTTTGCTTAAAACTGGTTTTTTAAAGTATTCGCAAAAATAATGAAAAAAAACTTGTATTTATTCAGCATGCAAGTTGGCCAAGTTTATAATTTTTATCCATTATACAAATGAACGCAAAAGATCAGCTGGAAGATTTATGAACATTAATCGTGCCTGGCCTGACAATGCGATTAGAGTTTCTGCGAAATCGTTTAAAGTTTAAACACAAAAAAAAGGTTTTTAAATAACCTACCACTCTTTGGATTTTTTTTTTTGCAGCACCGCACTCAAAAATAATACTTAAAATGAGCTGAAAATTCTAAAATGTCTTCCTATTTATAACAAATCGACCAGAAAAGACATGTCTAAGCTGAGCTTCGAATTTAAAGCTCACTCTCTCACTTACCTCTCTCTCTCTCTCTAGGTTTCTCTCAACTGTTGCAACTTAAAAGCTGCCAAAAAGGTCTAGTTTGCAAACGTATTTCTAAACTCAAAACAAAACTGTGACTAAGTGTTTACTAAAATGTTAGATCAATTAGCAATTTTATAGGAAAAAATATTCCATGCTTTACGATTGTATGTAGACTTTTAGATACCCTGCAACCTGAAATTTATAAGTTTCCTCATACCTGTTACAATTTTCCACATTCTTGACATTTTATGAGAATCTTTCGGTCTCACAGAAAAGCAAATTATTAAAGTATTAACGAAACAATTTTTTTTTTTTCTCAACGGACATTATTTGTGATATTTCTTTTTAGTTTTTATAACAATTTTTAATATTCATTCACTAATAAATGTCACAACTTTCAATGAGAAAGTTGAATATAATCAATTCTAAAGAATTAATCAAAACGTAGCAATAAGTGCGAAAAAGGTGTTAATTGGTACTGTGAATTTAAGGGCCAAGTACAAGAAACTAAGTGGGTCATCTGAAGAAAGTTGGCATGTTTCTCAGTACTCTTAGTTTTGCCTTTCCCAGAATTTTCGTCCTTATCTTACAGGACTTTTGTAAGGATAGTCTAAAATCAAAATGAAGTTATCCTACATTTTCCGCAATCAAAAGCGGCTAAAATAAACTCAGAGGATTCAAGGGGGGAGACACAAGAATTCGATTTGTCAAAAAAGTAAAGAATTGTTCCGTATTACATTTTAATTAATTAAAAGGTAAGATTTGGGCGTATGTAGTCTTTTTTCTACTCTTTTTGTTATGGTTTTTGCCAATAACTCACAAATTTTAAATATTAGTTCTCAAAATTTACAACAGTGTTACTTTAAACGTATGTCAAACTTCAAATTTGTTATCATTATCAGAGAAGACTATTGACCAAATGTCAATACAGATTTCCTTGCCCCTAATCGTCGAAATCGAAAATGGGAGCGGAACAATCTGCCCTATTAGCTTGTACCCAAACAGGAATTCCTGAGATTCCTCTCAGTCTGCCCAATTCGGAATTGTTCTTTCGCTTGTATTTCGAAAAGATGACCAAACCGGGGACGGGTCCAATAACAGCAGCTCTTTTGCATTTAATTGAACATGTAGATTTTAGAGGTACTTTAAATTAGATCTTGTTTTTTACATTAGTTGGTTTATGGAATCATATCTCGTATTAGGACCACAAATGGTTGCTCCAGAACCGTCATCAGATGTCGATTCGGGTGTTGAGAATGACGATTTGGAAATGCCATCAAGCGAATTCTTAAATAATCGTGAGGAATGGGATGATGACAGTGATGTATCCATAGGATCCGTACCGACAAGTTTGAGCAGTGATTATGATGGCGTTGATGATTTGGAATCTTTGATTTGGAGGCCATTAGAGCCCATGGAAACGTATGAGACGGACGATGAAATTGTCAATGAAATGAATGAAGATTACCATCAGCCACTCCCTTATTTCGATCATTTTGTCGAAGACGAGGAATAATTGTGTTTTATTCAAACATTAATATATTTACACTACTATAATATATAGTAAAACAAGACAATTCAAAAAAATAAATCTACTTAAAGTTAACTCGTTTTAATCGTAATGATTTTATTGGTCTAACAATGCTTCTTCGCTCAGCGTGATGTTTCTTGAGCTCAGCTTCTCGTTTCTTGGCCATATACTGGGATTTCTTCTGTTTGTTGACTTCAAAGGTCATTTGTCGATTGCCCAAAGAGCGTCCCACATTAGTGACCTGTGCTTCAAGATTTGACATGACCCGGACACGATCCTGCAGACTAGCCTGTTTGATGCGTTGCTGTAGCAGGGAATTGCCTTGGTTTTCATCTAAGGCTGTCATCGTAATGCGAGAATTGCCATTAGTTGAGGGCTTAATGGAATTGCCATTAGTCAAGGGTGCAGCATAATCATCAGGACCATCTGGCTCCTGTTCATCCTCTTCTTGTTCTTGTTCTTCCTCATCTTCTCGTTGCTTTTTAACTTGTTTGTAAGCCTGTTTCATTTCCTTAACATACTCTCGCCTATCATCGTCATCTGAAGAAGCCTCATCGCCACTTTCGGATGATTTATCGCTGTCATTTTTATCGAAACCAAATAGATCTTCATCATTATCACTATCCTCGCGCTGTTGCGACTCTTCTGCATGCAATTCCGCCACTCGAGCGACTTCTACACGTTTCTTCAGTTCCTTAGCCTTGGATTTGTCCAGACGATTCAGCACAGGAGCCAGCAAACGATATTCCTCGGCGTCCTTACTGACCGCAAAATCGGTATTTTCGAACATTGCCTTGAAACGCGTATCCTCGAGAAGATTTGGCATTTTACTTTGTTTGTCTTGATTAGACTGTTCGTCCATAATCTTAAGAGCCAACTCCTTATTGACTTTGGGTAATTTAGATTCAATTTGTAGACGACTTTTACGGTCGCTTTCAATCTGCTGTCGTATTTTGTCCTTGCGGAAACGGTCAAAGGCAAAGGGTTCGACCACAGCCTTGGCTTTATTATATAAACGCACGTCCATGAAGTAGCTAAAAGAAAAGAAAACGAAATATTAGGTAATTGCTATGATGGATTTCATTATAACAGAAACTCACCCATGCATGTAGCCCCTGAGAAGATTTGTTCCAATCAAATGTTCTAGACCCAATTCGGCTAATTCCTTGGCCGTGACGAATTGATAATCATCGTAGACATTTTCCACAACCTCTGATTCAATATCCTCAGTCAGATTATCCAAGAACGAACACCAGCGCGGCGCTGGTCCCATGGCTGGAACATAATAGGTCAACATTTTCACATCTTCCTGGGCCAAAAAGAACATTCCCGTGTCTGGTATGGTGCAGAAATCGTTAAATGATGTTGTAGACTCCACATAGGCAATTTGTTTGCCAGTTTGCTCATCCCATAGCTTAAGAGTGGCCTCATCAAGACTATAGACAGCATTCTGGGCGGGATTAAAAGCCAATCGTTTGATGGGCAAGCGATTTAGATGATTTTTAACCAACAACGGTTGACGAGCGCGTATATCGTAGATAAGGACATGACCAGAACCAGTGCCAACAGCCATTTGAAGGCCATTGCGAAATTTAAGGGCTGTAACAGAGGGAAACTCTTTGACACCTGGCAACTTCATGGCCACATCAAGAGTGGAGCAACGTTGTTTTGTACGTGGATCCCAAGCCTCTACGGTTCCCTCCTTTGTGCCCACTATAAGTAGATGATGTTCAGGATTGATTTCGCAGGCATTCAAACAACTTGCATCCGTTTCAAAAGGTTGCAGAAACTGGCCTCGTTCCAGATTTAAACGATAAATATCCTGCCAAAACAAATGCCACAAGACAGGTGAGCCAATAATTTGATAACCTAGTCTATTGTACTTACTCTACCGACGCCCACAATAAACATATCACAACTGGGTCTATGATATTTCAAATCTCTTCCGAACCGCGGTATTCTCAGTCTATAGTGTCGTCCATGGGCTGCATGAATTTCCACATAGCGATCGCATTGTAGAAAAACCATTTTACTATAATCATCGCCAATCACCTCAAATGTGGTGACCTCTGAATCAAAGCAGCGCTCGAATTTTATTGAAAGATTCGACACCTCAAAGCATTTGACACGCGGTTTATATGTGCCAGTGGCCAGTATATATTGCTGATCGGGACTCATTCGTATACTGGTGCAGACTCCCGGCATATCAAAGTCCTGAATAAGTTCAATCTGCCTACGGGAGTCCACTTTTTTCATCAGCTGTGAGCGCTTACGGCGATCGGTGAGCCACTAAAAGAGAAGTCCCAAAATGAGTTGAAAAATAATCATTCGATGGCATAAATTGCTACTTACATCTGGCACCGATTTACCGGCGCTAAGATTATAGATTTTCACATCGTTCACTTCGTTGACAAACATGTTAAAGGCAAATTTTTATTGAATATTTGCCATATAAACAAAAGCAACGAAAGAATAACTGCGACCAACACGTGCAGTCCAATAGAGATGTGCGATATTTCTAGTAACTGACTGTGAAACCGATAATCACAGTCACTTATTTTACGACTTGTCTGAGTTTAGTATTTTTCTAATTTGCTTAAATACGGTCACACTTGCTAATGCAAAAACAAGAAAACGCAAAAGAAAGAAAATCAGAGAAAAAGAGTGTAACAAAAGTTGAATTTCTTAATTTCTTTCGTGTTTGTCAACTACAATAAATATTATTAATCTATTTACGGTTGCCACACCCACCTAGACTGTAATCGTTGTGGGTTGCGGTTTTTCATTTTAACGGACATTTTGAATCACAGAAAAAACAAACGAAGGAAAAAACTTCAACTCCCCCCCTAAATCGCTCCCCGCTGCTTATTGTTGTTGTCGCCCTACATTCCATCCTGGTAATCAAAAAAACGGTGAGTAATACAAATACAAAAACATGGCCATCATTTAGTCATTGTCTAAGCCAATAAGCTAAGCCTTAAATTATGTAAAAAACAGGTAGCAAAAATATGGCAAGCAGTATTCGATTTTATTAAAAGAGGGGTGTTTGGGGGGTTGGAGAAAGTATTCGTTCCGCCTTGTGCTGAAAATGTACTCACAAAAGGGCCTTCCTCCTCTCCCTACTTCTCTCTCCTTTTCACTGTCTTTTCATGCTATACACCCCCTAATTGTTTTTATTTTTGCTGCTTGCTGGGTGCGTCTTTGTTGTTTTTTTTTTAGTTCTGACAATAACGCAAATGCAAAAATTCTAATAAACAATGGGAGAATTAGTCGTTGCTTATTGCTTGTAGTCGACACCTATATACCCTTTGTATTCTATGGGTAAAAAGTCATCATAATAATGATCTTAACTGGCAAGTGTTTAACCGATTACAATATGTATAAATTGTGTTGAGTTTTGAAATAATATACTGACAATGGAATATTTCATTGTTTCATTGTTGTGACCAATTCTTATTACGGCAGCTATCCATATACATACATATGTACATATGTAGTATTTAGTGTTTCGAAAAGAAAGAACTCTGAATATTCGCTGTTTTTTGAGTTCTCAAACTGAACCGAACAATTGACCGAATTCAATATAATAATCATATAAAACACTTACAGTACGTTTAAATTTTAATTTTTTCTAGAGTCTATCAGTTTTTTTTCTAAGTTCACTTAGTACTATTCGAGTGCTCCTAAGTCTGTGCATGTGCTATAAATATATAATAATCCGAATATCACTTAATTTTAGGGTAGTAACACCTTTTTAAGGCCTCTGGTAGGGTATTTTTGCAAAAGACTTAAATTGACCATCGCAATAACTATAAAACTAAAACTGATAAGAGAAGGCCGTCGTCGGCCAGATCTAATCGAAATTACAATGGGCCGAATTGCATAGCAATGTGCACAACATTTTTGCAAATTACATGTATAATACATGGATAATTGATTTTGTTGTATTACCAATAGGAAAGGGACATAAAAGTAATGGCTATGCTGTAAAAAAATTTTTAATTGATTTTTTTTCTTTTTGATAAATATTTAAGTCAGTTCGTTTTATTTTTGTTATAAATTTACTTCCTAGGAAAAGATTTTCATTGTTTTAGCTCAATTAAACATGCGAAATTCAGATTTATATTGTTTTATATTGTTTTATATTATACAAATTCGTAGATTTTATGTACAACTCCTTATCAAAAGGCTCTTTTCGTTTTTTGTTCTGTGAATTTAGCGTATAAAAATTGTCAAATGTATTAATCTTGAATACCAGTTTCCTCTCGAGCCAAATAGAAGTTGTGAAGAACTGAACTTATCGCTGGTGTTCCATATGCACCTAAGACAGGGTCATTTAATAGGAACAAGCAAAGTAGACACTGATAATGTTCTCATTGAGATAATGCATCTCATTCATAAGTATTACTCCAGGATTATAGATAACTGATTAGCAATGTTATGTGTGTGTATGACCATGAATCAGTACGTAAACGGTTATTTACGCTTTATTAATTAAGTTTTTACGGCTTTTTTTACTCAATCAATTTATTAACATAGTTCTACTTAGTAACAAATGGGCCATTTTCGGAAAAATACGTTTTGTATATCGAAACTTAAGCAGTTTTAACTGAAAAATCGATTTCTGTAGATATAAATTTTCTCGTTTTTTCTCTTAAGGATCGTCCAATTCAAATGTTCAGAGTGACTCTGGTTTAAATGAGTTTTAAAACTAAAATATTAAAAACATCAAGCCGAAAATCTGGATTTTGGGCATTCTCCAAAAATATTTTCTAGATAATATGGTATTTTTTCGGCTTTTGAGCTTCTTAACACTTTAATATTAGTTTACTATAAGTAAGTTGTTAAGTAGTTGAAGTTAGATAAAACTTTTCGCCACAAAAAGGATTTTTTCTTGGTTTCCAAATAAATTTCTGATCATAAAGGTAGTAATTTTGTGCACTGCATTAGTTAAAAATAAATGAATTATAGAGCGATCATCAAAGATTAAACAAAAAAAAACCTGTTTGCAATGAAAAAACACACTTATGTATGTATGTAACAGTTTATTTCTCTTAAACTCCTCGCACAAACAACTTTTTGATCGTAGCACACAAAACATAACAAATATAAATATTAAACTAATTTTTTGTTTCTTTCCCACGATCAAAAATCATATTTTGTTGTCCTTGAAATTGATCGCACTCAAAAGATGTTTTTTTTGCGGCAAAATTTCAAAAGGCACTCTCCTCTTGCCATGCATTTTGGACCTTAACTGGTCGGCAACTGGCAGTCAAGTGACTTGACTCCCCCTCAGGGCCCGAACCTCAAACCTTATGAAATGAGTTCAGTAAATAAAATGAAACTTAGTAGGCGGCTGTACAAATATACACACATATCTATTTTTATATGTATAAGTATATGTATTTGTACATCGGGGGCAAACCCAGTAAGCGCGCAACTTTAATGAAATATATGCCGAGAAGTTGGAACGAATTAATGCAACGCCACAGTTTCTGACGATAAGAAATAGAAAGGGAGACGACCCACCAGTCACCATTTGCCCGTGAAATGTATTCAAAGAACTAAAACTAAAGCATTTATTTTCTAAAAACCCTCGAAAATGGATGTCAAAATGAACAAAATGCGTAGTGTGGTTAATAAATTGCACGAACGTATTGACTATTTAATTGAGAAATGTAGGCCAACAAAAAAAGAAAAATTTTTCACCAATAATTTACCCACTTTAATTTTTGCTGTTTTGGTTTTTATATTTCAGGTCCTAATATGACTGCTGCTCCATATAATTACAACTATATCTTCAAATATATCATCATTGGAGATATGGGCGTAGGTAAATCCTGCCTTCTACATCAATTCACCGAAAAGAAATGTAAGTATAAAGAAGAGGATATGAATACCACATTTGGTGGGTGTATCGGTGGATCGACTACGCCAAACCATTGACCTTCCAAATTGGGAATATTTTGGGAAAGGCAAATAGAATTTTAAAATGTTTTCCACCGTTCTCGTAAATGTACTTAATTTAAGGATGCAGAATCGCTCTTTGTTTTAAAATATATAACCACGTAAGATATAGACATTTTCGGGAAGAGGTCAACCACGAAAAAATATTCTTATATATTAACTAAAAGTGGACTTTTTGGCTAGAAATAGAATAAAGAAAAGATCGGATGCACTTAGAGCTTCTCTTCCTTAATTCGTCGTATAAATTAGTTATTTGCGTTCTTTGATTATGAGCAATGTTTTCTAAAGCCCTGTCTTTCAAGTCCCGTGAGAGACTTATTATCTCAAGACCGAAAACTTAAATTTTTTTTTACTAATCAGAGAGAAATAAAAATATATGCTGTGGCTAGTAATATGTCAGGAGCAACAACAAAAACGACAAATGAAAGTACACTCCAAAAAATGAAAGTACAGAAATGCTCATAAAACAAAATTGTATTAATTTAAAAGAATTTGGCCAAACAAAAAGGCTTAACATTGTAACAATCTTGGACCAAACTTATTTGTAGCTTGGCAAGCAACTATTTAGTTAATAAATTACATGAACGTATTAACTATTTAATTGAGAAATATAAGCGAACATCATGTTTTCAAGAAAATATTCGCCATATTTAATTTCAACACATTTTGATAACTACAATATTTTAAGAAACAAAAGTTTGATAATCAACATCAGAAAAAACCTACACAATTTATGTAAATGTTTTATTAACTACATTCTTTTCTTTTTTGTTACTCTACACAGTCATGGCCAATTGTCCTCATACGATTGGTGTGGAATTTGGCACACGCATCATTGAGGTGGACGATAAGAAGATAAAACTACAAATTTGGGATACAGCGGGTCAAGAGAGATTCCGTGCTGTAACCAGATCATATTACAGAGGAGCAGCCGGTGCCCTGATGGTCTATGACATAACCAGGCGGTAAGTGTTGATTAATAATCTTTGATTATCATAGCTTATATTGAAATTCATACATTCTTTGACAGATCTACATATAATCATTTGAGCAGCTGGCTCACTGATACACGCAATCTCACAAATCCAAGCACTGTGATCTTTCTTATTGGTAACAAATCTGATTTGGAGAGCACACGTGAGGTAACCTATGAGGAGGCTAAAGAGTTTGCCGATGAGAATGGTCTCATGTTTCTGGAAGCTAGTGCCATGACGTAAGTGAATTCTCAAGAATTCTTTATGATCAACGCCTTTTAACAATTTCTGTGTATGTGTGTGTTCTAGTGGCCAAAATGTGGAGGAAGCTTTCCTGGAAACTGCACGCAAAATCTATCAGAATATTCAAGAGGGTCGCCTGGATCTAAATGCCTCCGAGTCGGGTGTGCAACATCGACCATCGCAACCATCGCGAACTTCACTCACCAATGAGGCCAGCCCGAATAGGGATCAGTGCTCTTGTTAAATCCATTATATAATACAAAAACCTTAGCATTATGTTTTTTATTACAATTTATTATTATTATTTAATCATAAAAGATTTTCCTACCCCAACAAAAACACAAAAGAAATCTATGTAGTTGATATATGATTCGATTAAGTGGCAACCAAAATATATCTAAATATATATATACAAACCTATACATATATATAAAATAAACAATTTGTAATATCAAAAACTAAAGATAATGTTAGTAGAGAAATTGAGCTAAACAAAATCTACGTAAAGTAAATAAATTCAAATTGTTGAAACATGAAATTTTGTTGGCAAAATGAACCGAAAAACGTAATTACACAGATAGGCACATTTTATCGAATCATCTGTTTATATCTTTTGTTAGTTTTTAATCTGTATATACATAACTGTGCATGAATGTATGAATATTTGAATTTCTTCTTAATTGACTTTTTTTGTTAGACGTGTTTTTTCTGTGTGTCTGTAGTTGGAAAATGAACGCAAATATATGAACAAAATACATGAAACATTACAAAAAACGTATTCAGTGTAGAGTAAAAGAACATTTAATGATAATAAAATGATAACAAAACTTGTATAATTATAAATTGCCCAACTAAACGGGGATTTGGCTCAACTAATTGAATCCTTTTTGGTCTGCGCAACGCTTAAAAAAGTAAAAAAATCACACGTATCATGCCAATAAAGTGAAGAGTGTCCAAAGAGTGCACAGAAATGAATCCAAGACATTAATCTTTAGGTCTAGCAATCTTTTTTTTCTTAAAGTAGAAGTAAAGTACAAGTACAATCTGTTTGATTAAATTGCATGTGTTATTTCGTCTGCTAGAGCTATTCCAATAACTAGAGTTCATTAAGAAACCGTAACACAAACTAAAAAACTTAATCAGTAAATCAGAAAGAAATTTAACAGATTTACAAGTAAAAAATGATTTGAAATTTCGTCGCCTAAAGAAACACAGAATATTTCCAGATCGTCCTCGTCCACCATGAAAATTACTTGTTAAATAATGATAAACAAAATTCTAATTTTTATTAATTTTCTTACAAAAAAATTGTTTAGTTAAAGTGTATTTTTGTTTATTTTCATAGGGAGTACGAAATAATAATCTAAGGGATTTCTATTTTCAGGATATTTTTGAGCAAGATAAACATTTTGAAATCCCTATGACAAAGCCAAAAGATCGATGTATGTAAATGGAATGATTTGAGTAAAAAAAATTATTTAGGTCTAATACTACTTTTCGATTCCGAATAAACGGAAACGTTTGTCTTTTTCACAAGTTTAAAAAGAAATTTGTAATTGGATTCTATGATTCGTAAATTCCTGATATATAGGACATAATTACTGAGATCATATAGATCTCTACAATGATAATCGAAACTTAATCGTGTACAACAATAATATCATTTTGCTTTCGAATTAAACTTAAAGTATACAACATATTGCTTTAATTTTTAATATAGGCTTTTTGTTCGATTTGGTTATTATACTTTTTGTTTGTCCATATAAATTGTAAAAAATTTCATGCAAAAATACTAACTATTGCCAAACTTAAAACACTTTACACTTAAATAGTTATCAGTCTAATATATTGCATAGCACTTCGATATTCAAACGATACAGGGAATGGAGAGCAGCCTAAAGTGACTTTGCAGCTTTTTTGAGCTGAACAATATCCCATGCAGTACCCGAATCAGTTGCCTTTGTGCACAAATCGAGGCTGAGAAGAGCACCCGTAGCTGGAACAGCTGCCCTTAGGCATGTGCCTTTGGCCATGTTATAGACGGGGCTGTTGGAATTTCTGGTATGACGCCATTGCTGATCTCCGAGCATTTCATGGCATTTATTAATGACCACCTGGGCATCGCCTGATGCCTCCAGACAGAGTAGTTTATCGAGAATAATTTCCGACTTCTCTGTTTCATACCACAGTTGATTAGGTGAATTACGACAGGGTTGCAATTGCAGACCGCTGCCCTTTTTCCAGAAACCCTTGACTTTGGGGGGCCACCACTGACGCACAGAGTTCTGTGCCGGATAAACGAAGTTGATAGGAATCAATATAATTGCGTTTCCTGGAATGCCAAGGCTGGTAGATGGGAACAGCAGCAGCGGTTTTCTTGGGCTCCTCACCCGGTATCGGAAGCTCTGGATAAATGTTTTTTAAATACCAATCAAAGTCATGACACTGAAGTTTTTCGCGAAGTTTCACACGCTCCGAGATATCACCGTAATCGAAGTCCTTAGATACTTTCTCATGTTTTATGTAATAGTCCTTGAATCGATCCATCCACACATGAGCCAGGCGTAGGGAGTTCTTCAACATGGTATTGGCGCCATCTGGAGAGGTGTATGGACGACGTTTGCGAAATATGTGACCCACTCTGGAGCAGGGAACAATTTTTATGGAGCCCCCGCATTGCCACACACGAAACGATATTTCAATATTCTCTCCACCCCATATATCCATGGCCATATCATATTCCCCAATGTGCTGGAAATACAGACGATTGACGGCAAATAGTCCACCAGCCATTGTGGGTGAACGAAAGGGCCCACGGAAGTCCTCCGGCTGCTTCAAAGTACCTTCTGGAAGATTTTCCCAACGGAAATGAAGGCCCCAATTAAAACCGCCGCGTACCAATGGACTTGGCGTATACTCAAAGGTATCAGCATTGATAAGATCAATCACTGGCACAGCCAGCGTACTATTTTCTGCTTTGATCAGTCTAAGCAATGGCTCCACCCACTGGAGATTCACTTCAATGTGCGAGTCCAGGAATACTAAAACATCGCCCAAAGCTTCGCGGGCTCCAATCACACGAGATCTAATTAGTCCCTCCCGCTTCTCGTTTCGAATGTAGCGTAAATTGTCATACTTAAGGCGATTGTGCAAATCAGCTAGTAAATGGAATTCCAACTCTGGCAGATCACTATTGTCGTCCACCAGAATGATCTCTTTAAGCAGGTATTCCGGTGTCCGCTCCAGCACAGTCTTAATGGAACGCATCAGAGTCATTTTGTGCTCATTGTAAAAGCACATGACAACCGAAGCCTGAGGCAGTTGCTCCGATTGAAGAGTTTCGCTGCGATTGCATACTTTATGCCTGGTATCGGGTATATCACGTAACAAACCTATATTATTCGAGACCAAAGCATTGAAGGCATGATGCTTATAGCCTATATCTCGTATGTACTTGTCCTGCTTGTTGCGCACCACGCCCAGTAACTGTAACTGCTCGACAGGATTCGTTGACCCAGAGACCGATTCTTTAGAGGCGTTTGCAGCGGCGGTATTCGTACATCCACTGGTCACACGAGCCTGATAGCTCAGTTCCGCCTTGGGTGTGGCATTCGCATCGCTTGAGATTCGCCAACCTGCCTGATAGATGGAACTCCTCAGCATGTTCATGTAAACTAATAGCGCCAGTGTCCATACTGCAGCTATGAGGAAGGAACTCGTTGTGCAGGATTTGCAGACAAGTCTTTTGATTTGCATCATCAAATTTGCTTATTTGTGTAAACCTCAGATTTGTTAACGTTGCAAAATTTGAATGTTTCGTCACTGCATCTTCTTGTTTTTGTTGTTGTTAATTAAATATTCATTTAATTATTAATTTGCATACCATCCTAGAGATGTGCGATATTTTACATAAAGACCTTGTCACAGTAATTCAATTCACGTCACAGTGGGACTTAAATATTTCAACTGGGCTTAATAATCACAACTCGTTGGGGCTTACAATTAAGTAGCCCTGAGTATGCATTTATTTTCCACTTATGCAAAATATAAATTTAATTTTTACCAAGTGTAGCTTATTTTTACAACACAAGAAAACAAACTTCAACTTCTAATAACAAATGATAGTGACTTTCTATTAATATTTTATCTCCAGTCACAGTATCAGTGATATCCAAAAATGAACGAAACCAATGGTCACACTCAACAGCTGATTTTCGCGTCTTTTGTCCAAGAATAGGCGCCAAAGTTTTGCAATTTGTTGAAACAATTCAAATTTAATTGTACATAATGGAAGGTAAGGTAACTGTTAGCCGGCAAGAGCCGGTACTTCATATGGATACGAATGCCCGTCGAAATTTCATTAAATTTCATGCCAAATTGGGAGAGGTAATAACAACATAAAAAAAACTAACCGCATCCACTTTAGAAATTTCCTTTTTCTGTTCTAAAAGAAACCCTCGACTACCGTGCGGTTTTTTGACCAATCCGATTGTTACACTGTCCATGGCAGCGATGACACGGAATTGGTGGCCAAGATTGTATATAAGTCCACAGCCTACGTACATCCTTTGCTGCCCGATGATAAAAAGGAAAGCCTGCAATTCGTGGCCATGTCCAAGGGGAACTTTGAATTGGCTGTGCGTGAGCTGCTATTGGTCAGGAATCTTCGTGTGGAGGTCTATGTAAAGCGCACAGAATGGCAATTAGAGTATAGAGGATCGCCTGGTAATCTGCTACAATTCGAGGATATTTTGTTTGCCAATAAGGAAGTTTTGGTGGGCAATAGCATCATCTCGCTGCAGGTCAAATTGGAGGCGGGACAACAACGTCGCGTTGGTGTGGCTGCTGTGGAGCAAAATGACTGCCTTTTTCAATTATTAGAATTCCTGGATGATGATTTCTTTACGGAACTCGAAGCCACTATTGTACTATTGGGGCCCAAAGAATGTCTGTTGCCCCAACTAGAGGGGGAATATGCTTCAGTAAAGACTGTGCTAGAGCGTAATGGAGTAATGGTAACAGTGCCAAAAAAGAGTAGCAACGATGATCTGCTGCAGGATTTAAATCGCTTGTTAAGATTTGCAAAGGGCCAGCAAGAAGAGGCCAATGGACTTAAAGAATTGCAAATGGTGCTGGCATCTGAAGCACTAAGAGTGGCTATCAAGTATTTGGATTTGGTCAATGATGCCGGCAACTTGGGTCACTATGAGCTAAAACAATTGGATCTGAAGCGGTAAGAAATTTATTAAAAGAAATATACATTTTTCTTTTTTAATCGCGTTTTTTTACAGCTTTGTCCACTTGGATTCAGCTGCTGTGGCTGCCCTCAATATAATGCCCAAACCGGGCACTCATCCATCACAACCCTCATATCGCTGGCAGAGTATTCTGGGCGTTCTGGATCACTGTCGTACACCGCAGGGACATCGTCTGATGGCTCAGTGGGTGAAGCAACCATTAAGAAGCCTTAGCTTGCTTAATGATCGTCATAACATAGTCCAATGTCTGTTGGAATCTCCTGATACTTTGGATTTGCTTAGTTTGGATTATCTGAAAAGGATTCCCGATATACTTATGCTCACCAAGAAGTTAATGCGTCGCAAGGCTACGCTGCAGGATCTATTTCGAATTTACCAGGTTATCTTGCGTACGCCGAAGATACTCAAAGCTCTGTTGGAATTGGAACACGCCACTGTACAGAGTGTGTTATGTGATCCGTTTAAATCGTTCCTTGAAGATCTTACTGGTTTAAAACAAATGGTTGAACAAGTTGTCGACTTTGAAGGCATAGAAAGAAGTGAATATCTGGTCAAAGCTTCATTCGATAGTCCTCTAATGGAACTCCAAGAGACCATGTCCGAATTGTATTCCAAAATGGAACGTCTTCAGAGCAAATGCAATGAAGAATTGGATTTGGATGGAAAACAGCAAGCTAAACTAGAGAATGTGGCCAAATTAGGTTATCATTTTCGCATTACCTTAAAGGATGATTCAATATTGAGGAAAAATAAGAACTATCGCATTGTTGATGTCATCAAGGGTGGCGTACGTTTTACATCCGACAAATTGGAAAGTTATGCAGATGAATTCGCCAGCTGTCGCACTCGTTATGAAGAGCAACAGCAATCTATTGTGGAGGAGATTATACAAGTGGCTGTCGGCTATGCAGCCCCATTGACCTCTCTGAACAATGAATTGGCCCAGTTAGATTGTTTGGTTAGCTTTGCTGCGGCAGCCCGAAGTGCTCCCACACCCTATATACGTCCGCAAATGTTGGAGGAAGGCTCAGGTCGTTTGGTTTTGGAGGATGTACGTCATCCTTGCCTGGAATTGCAAGAACACGTCAGTTTCATAGCCAATAGCGTGGATTTTGAAAAGGGTATGGTATTTATAAAGATGAGTCTGCCATAAATTGTAATTAACTACTCTCTTTAGATGTCTGTAACATGTTCATCATAACTGGTCCAAATATGGGTGGCAAAAGTACATATATTCGTTCTGTCGGGACAGCTGTTTTAATGGCTCATGTGGGTGCATTTGTGCCCTGCTCAAAGGCCATCATTAGCATGGTTGACTCTATACTTGGACGCGTGGGAGCCAGTGATAATATTATTAAAGGCTTAAGCACCTTTATGGTGGAAATGATTGAAACTTCGGGCATTATTAGGGTGAGTCTTCTATATGATTTCCTTATCAAAAAAACATTTATCTAATCTAAACATTGTTATCACTTTTTAGACCGCCACTGACAAATCTCTTGTCATTATTGATGAATTGGGACGAGGTACGTCCACATATGAAGGCTGCGGCATTGCTTGGTCAATTGCCGAACATTTGGCTAAGGAAACCAAGTGTTTTACTCTCTTTGCCACACATTTCCATGAGATAACTAAATTGGCTGATAATCTGTCCACTGTGAAAAATTGTCACATGGCCGCGGTGGCAGATACAACAAATTTTACACTCCTCTATCAGGTAAAACCTGGTTGCATGGAGAAATCGTTTGGTATTCAAGTGGCACGTCTTGCCAACTTTCCCGAAAATGTTGTACAAAACGCTCAAGAAGTTTACCACGAATTCGAGGATGAGCATGCTGAAAAACAGACCAAAGCAGATAAGGAACTGCTAGATAAAATCCAAAAGGCTATTGAGCAATTGTCAACCGCTGGAAATAATACAGAGATTAATGAAGAGGATCTAACACAGTTGGTCACACAGTTTGCCCACGATATTAAACAGTTGGATAGCGATTACTTCAAGTCAGTAGTGGCCACTGCCAGTGAGGGTTAATTAAGTGAAGGCATTTCCAATGAGCTTTAATTTAACATTAAAAATAAGCTGAAAGTTCGAGTTTTTAATCTATAACTTTTAAATAAACTTAACGTGTTTTTTTTTTTCTTATTGATTTAAAGTTAAATCTTACAATGTGCAGCGCATAAGACAAATGTTATGATGATTCTTTTCCGGTAAAAAACATAAGCTGTAATAATTTTGAAAACTTTTTTAAAATAACAAAATGATATACATAAGATGATAAATTTAAGAATTATTTTGTTTAGTTATTTTGGCATGATGTTTGAAAATTGATCCTCTATATCTCATACGAGTGATCCGTCCACAAGTCGAATACATTTTTTTTTTTTTTTTTAAGTTAATCATTTCAATTACTAAAATGATTGTAAACTTGCGACATTCTGGTTAGCCCACAAAATACATCATCACAGTATTGGTTTAGATAAAACCATTTTTAGTTTTCGAATTAAGCATGGATATATATGGATAACTTACAAATTAAAAAAAAGTCAACACACTAAAAACTTTTTGTGAAATGAATTAAAAAATTGAAGTCATTTACGCACAAAATTGTTAAACATTTATTGGTCTTTTTTATTTTCCTTATTAGTTGCAAATTTTGCTTAAATCTTTGCATGATTTCTTGTTGCTTTTTATGTTTTGTGTACAATATTTGATCAGTTTTAAACCGTTTTTTGTTTTAAACATTGAATTTTTTTTTTTTTTGCATATGAATTGTGTCTAATGCATTTTTTTTGTTTTTATAATTATTTTGCTAAGGAAATTTTTAAAATATTTTATTTTCTTACTAATTTTGTTTGGTTTTTTTCTTTTCTTGTATATTTTGTTTTCTGTTTAAAGTTTTAGTTAGTGGACATTTTGCTTATAATGTGTATACAGGGAAAAGATTTTGTTGACATTTATTTTTGAGAAATTGTTAAATATGAAATTATATGAAAGTTTATTTGTTTTCGAGACTTAAACCTTGTATACGACATTTAGATTTAAACTTTTTCTTAAATTTAACAACGTTTAAACACTCCAAAAAATAAATATTATTAGTAATATTGTTTATTTTATGTTTTGTTTTCATTTTTAAATTACATTTAATAGTTAACTGTTTCATATTCATTCAAGATTTTTTATTTGGTATTGTTTGTTTTTTTGTTTTGTTTTGATTTCATTGAAAAGAATCTTAATTTAAAAAATTTTTATTTATAAATTCATAAAGTTCATAAAATGTTTCCACATTCCGAAAAATACGATACAAAGGCAATTAGGTTTGTTATTTTATAAAGTTTTTTGTATGCTCTTGCAATGTTTACATAAATAGTTGAAATTTTTTATAACATTTGCTACTAGACATTTTCAGATTCTAAAATCGTTGATCCTTAGATCAACTTGGCTGAATTCTCTTCCAATGATTGTTTGAGGCTAATTTGGTTCAATGATTCGCTAACGTATAGAAATGTTCAAGTTCCCTTAGTTCAGAACAATTTGAATGAATGCATAAATTTGTTTAATTAGGCTCACAATTTAGTCCAACTAAAATCGGCTCATGTAAGTAGTTGTCTCAACTTTTCAAATATCATTGCAAGGACATATCAACTTCGATGTGTTCGAAGTTAACTTCCAGTTTGTTGTTGTTCTTTTTTTTATGTGTGTAAATGTTGCTAAGTGTAAAGATATAAACAACCAAAGACAAAAAATATTGTTAGTTAACGTAAGATTTTAAATTTTTGCTTGTTCTTTCTTTGTTCTTGCTAAGTTTTTGTTAGAAATTGTATTAAATACTTTTTCAGAGGTGGTCCTATTTTTTTTCTGTGAGTGTGTGTGTGTAATTGTGCGCTTTAAATAGGTTTTTTTTCGTGTGACTGTAAATCAAGTACGATAATTTTATATTAAATTTATAAACATTTTGTGTATATGAAGGTTAAAAATCCATTTTATGTTTATAATTACATGTTCCTTGATTTACTCATAGATTGTATACACCGAAAAAGCTAATGAATGTTGTTAGAAATATATATATTTTCAGTTGGGCTACAAAAGGAAGTAAGGAAGGACTTTTTTGCCAGAGTTAACTATGTCGATTTGTGTCTGTGTTTGTGTGTGTGTGTAAGATTGTTTTGTATATCTTCTTAATTTATTTTTGTTTATTTTCATTTTCGTTCCATTTATATATATGTAAAAAAAATGAAGTTTGTTTTTATGTTTTATAAAATTACAAAAATAATTGTCATTAAAATTATGCTCATTTACATCTTACACACGTTTTTGTTTGTTTGTTATATTCTTTGTTTTTAATATTTGGCATTGGATTGTACCATTATTAAAATTTCAATGAAACATGTTTTTTTTATGTTATGTATGTATGTATAACTTGATTTTGTTGAGAAAACACGAAAATAAGAAATTTCGTTATCTCCTAACATTTGGCGTATGTTGATACAAGTCTAAAGGTTGTCTGCAATTATTATTTTGCATTTTTTTTGTATTTCAAATAAATAATCGAAATTGTGCTATTTTTTTTTGTTTTGTTTTGCTGGTTCTTAAACATTTCACTAGTTTTCATTATAGTTTTTAAAGTGTTAAACTTAAAAAGAAATTAACAAAAAACAGATTCGTATATGGTATATATATATAAAGTATTTCTATCGGGGTTTTGTATATTTCTAACGCATAAAGCAGCGCGTTAGGTAAAACATCAAAATAATGGTCAACGGCATCAGGTATAGCGATAGACTCAGCCTCGACGCATTGCCGCAATAGGTGTACAGTTCCTCCTAAAGATAGATGACAAAATTTACAAATTTATATATATGTGTATGACAAAGATAAATAAAGTTTCGTTAATGTGTATAATGGAATACCTTAAAGTATTATATTCGCATAAAGTTCTGTCAGACTAACTGGGAACTTAGTCTTAGGCCCTTTTTGATTATGAAAGTCAAACTACACTTTACATTTTTTTATTATTATCAAAACTTTTAGTACATACTTTTAAAATATTTATCTTTTTGACGGTAACGCGTAAACGCTTTGTTAAACAAGAATTATACATATTTTAAAGTCTTATGTTCATGACATCATTTTTTGTAACTTTAAATTTAAGAGGTACTAATTTGGGTACGATGATTCTGATTACAAACTCGGATTTCGCCCATTAATGACCTGTTCAAAAAATATTAGCCAAGTTCACAACAAACACATCTCATATAAGCTTAAGAACATTGTATCACCCATATCAATCCAAACCATTCCATTATTGACTTCCTATATCTAAAGTAAGCACTTTATCGTTTGACACAATACTAACTTCTTATCATTGCATAAGCAGTTTTTGTAGTCAAACCTGCTTGGCTGACTTAACCAGAAGGGCAACCTTCTCTCAAGCCATTGATCAGCCCTTCTGAGGTATATTTAAGGACCACATCTCTGGAGGTAGTTCAGTCTTTCTAACAGAAGTAAAATAAAGTGATAAACAAACAAATTGTAAACTTAACAAGAATCTTTTGTGTAATTGGTTTCGTGGTAAACTAGAGGACAAAGGCAGAGTCTTGGGTGTCGTCCTACCATGTGCATCCAAAGTATTATGGTAGGGTGACAGACTGACCCAAAGACTCTTAACGAAGAATCGTATAAACTTAAATGATTTACTCAAGATGAATATATCATATACGAAATCAATATATATCTATACCCCTCTTATGACCAAGAAAATTTCAATGAAAATAAAAAACAATGGTTTCCTTAAAGTTCATATGTACTTACATCCTTGTGCTTGGTATAGCAATCTTCCAGCCGTCGCCTTTCATAGTCACTCATGTTTAATTTATAGCATGGAAACTCCTTAGTATAGTCCAGGATTCGTTGAGGTTCGGTTGTTAAACGAATGTTACGCGTTGGCATTAGAACATTGACTACCACCAGCAAGAGATTGGAATTGGGAATTTTCTTAACCAAAAATGGTCGAGTCGATGGCGCTTCTATGTAGTCATTGAAAGCCAATAGTTTGGCTGGCTGGAGGGCATAGAGTGTAGAGCGCATATCGCAGGGCTTGTATGTGGGTTCTGCATCGGGTTCTTGGAATAAGGCATCATCATCATCGCTATCCTCTTTGGGCTTGCCAGCCGAACCGGCATTGCTATCACCGACGGCCACGTACTCATCTTCAATTTCATCCGTGTACTCCATAACTGTGAAGATCATTAATTGATAAGCTATATCATAACGTTATTTATTTTTACTTACATGGTGCGCCATCCACCCACCACTGTATTCTCTGATATTGCCAAAAGAGCTCAGCAATTAACCATTTCCAGCCAAGACTTAACAATCGTGTGGGCTATATAATATAGAACCGACATTTGAGATCTTTCATACTCTTTGATATATTTCCGATGGACTTACATGCAATAAATTGTGTCCACTAGCCGGAACGATGGGTTCAACTTTGCACTGTTGCTGATAGTCATAGACATCAATGCTTTGAAAGATTTCCTTCTCTACCATCACGGTCATAACATCACCATGGATTTCACCAAAGAACTTGCCCGTAGTATTTATATTTTGACCAATTACAATATAGGCGTTATTATCAATGACCACACAATCCACATCGTCGTCCGTACAGATGGGCATGCATTTATTACACTAAAAGGAAATTTATGTAACAAAATGTGTTTCTTCAGTTGCCATAACTTACATGATCCTGGGCGGTGATATTAAAGAAGCGTTCCCACATCTTTGCATGGGAGAACTGAAAGCCAACTACATTGCCCGGGGCTTCTTTGGTATCTTCCCGATGGAATATCGCATGTGATGCCGTCACTTTGAGGTCACTTTCCTCCAAAGGATCGTTGTAATGTTTTACGGAGTATACAAAACTTTCGGTACGATCGGCATGATGTTGCAATATTGCACTCTTATACCACGTCTCATCGATAGCCGTTGTATGATAATCACCAAACTCACGGTCTGTATCCACTTCCACCTCACCGTAAATAAATTGCCAACGTGTCAAGCCACTCATGGTGGCAACAAAACGTAAATGGGCTCCAAAACTTTCAAATAATCGACGTTCCTGTTCGTTTTCGAATTTCCATTCGCCATAACTGGAATTGGTTACCTTGGCATCCAGGATAAGTAAGTTAACCAACTCCTTGTTGCAATAGTAGGCATCATCTCCCAACGTTTTGCGTCCACAATTCACTAAGAAAAACCAAAGATAATTAATTATCAAAAGAATCTGTTATGACATTGTTTAGCTTACACTCTTCTTTTGAGTCCCAATCGGATTCATCTTCGGCATACTGTTCGGACCATTTCCAATCTCTTTTCACCATTTTATCCAAGAATTCACGCAATTCCGCCTCAGGGGTATCAAATTCATGACCCTCTAGATAATGATATTTGCAATAGACCCTAAAAAAAACAAGGAAATAGATTTAAGTTTAAAGAATGTCTTTTGTAATAGATTAACCACTCTTACCACTCTGGATGGATTTTCCAATTGTCACCAAGAAAGAAATCTCTTATATCGACCTTATTGTGCATTTGCTTGGTCACTATATCGGCCACTTTAATCCAAGTTTTTCCATACTCACTAGGCATGGCAATGCCCAAGGTAAACGGCGTCTTTGGTAATGGAGCCAAAAAATAGTCTTGTTTTTCCTCTGAAACCCGACGCATTTTATCGTAATGAAATTTAACCGAAATATCCTTGAAATTCATGGCCTCATGACGCACCAGAGCATTGCGTATATTGAGTATAGATTGTCCCGGCTCTCTGGGAGCAGTATCCTCAAAAAGATGTTCAACTTCAGTGAAATCTATACTATTATAGTTGGGATTCATTTTGCCATTATTCTGAAAAAAAGATTCAACAACATTATTTAGGCAAAATATTAAGAATTTGAAATGTTTGCTTACACCAATGGGTCTCAGATCAGGATGGAGTAAAACATAGCCATTGTTAGACACGACAAAGGAGTAGCCATTGACACCCAACTGCAAGTAGTTAAAAGATAGATAAGCTCAAGTTGAAGAACTGAATTTGGTGTACTTACCTTATATGGTAGGGTTAGTTTATCTACATCGTCAACTGGTATATCGGTACCAGCAACACCCAAAAGACGAGCTCTAACATCTGCCATATTATCTTCATTGAATGTGGCATTCTCATCCTCAAAGTAACCACTCGTGCCGTTCTCAATGCCTTCGAAATTATTAAAAGCAGGCACACCCACGGCTATCATAAGACGTGGTCGATGTTCCGATTTGGATTTTGGATCATACTGCAACAAATTTATGGGTAAGGGTAAGTGAACATGTTATTCGCCTACTATTTATCCTTAACTCACCGTTTTATCGGTAAATGCATGGGTCCAAGTGGGCGGATGCTCCTTTTTTTGCAGGACCAATGGAGTGGCTATAACGTCCACATATTTCAGAACCTCTTCGTGAACTTCGTCTAGTGTCTGGACATGCGAATAGTAGCCACGATTTAGGCAAGCCATCCATTGAATTTCGCGCACTTTGGTCACCTCTTTGCCCAACAGATAGGTGAAAATTCGTACATCCATGTTGCTAGTACCATTTTCCCCATTACCCCAATTGTATTTCTGGAATACTTCGGTGGTATTACCAGCTACGCCATCGGTGACCAACATAATTGCCTGATTGCAGGTGCCATTACAGCCACGCTTCTTATGGTAGGTGGTAAGCAATTGAAATGCCTTCTCATAGGCTAAAGTCAAATTGGCATAACCCTCTGGGTCTGGCAATTTGGAAATAGCATCATTGAAAACTTCAATATTCTCGGGTGTGGCCTGAACCAAGGCGTTACTAAAGCATGGAATAATATCCTCAACTTCGGCGGAATAGCGGAAAATGGTAAAGAAATCATTGTTGGAGAAAGTATCCAGAATGCTGCGTATGGTAAATTTTGCGACATGATGACGAAACCCAGTCATAGAACCCGAATGATCCAACAGTATAACAATGTCCTTTGAACATGTTGCCGTTTCTATATACCACGATCTTTTGCGACAATCATATGTATCGGCATCTTGGGAACTTGCCTTCATATCGATCCATTGAGAGGCCGGATAATGTCGCAGAATACCGGTATCGGAACCAAAATATTGCCAAGATAATGCCGGATCAGATTGGTAATTTTGTCTGAAAACCTCATCTAACTTCTCTGACCAATCGATGGTCTTCATCACCCTTGGCGCACGGTCCCAAACATTCGATGGCACGTGCACCGAACTATAGTTCGTATTAACAGCCTGATTATAGAAATGCGTATCCGGATTCAGATCCATAGTCCTATACATGGTGGTCTCATTATCTACCGAGTTTGGCCACTTTTCACTACTATTTCCATTGAATTTGGAGTATTTACTGGAGTAGAAGCTATAAGTAGCATTCGTAACCTTAAATGACCAATTGAATTGAACACTTTTGTGCACCTCTTCCGCTTTCTGTTGTATACAACGCACGGCTTCTGTTTTCCGAACCAACATCTTGGCCACATTGGCCGTTATGGATTTGATTAGTTTGTTACCATCTTTTAGCTCGACAACGGCGTTATTTTCCACGTACTTAGCTCGAATTTCCTGTGATTTTGTGATCTTTTGGGCCAGCTCGAAGAGTTCGTCACCAAATGTAGTTGCCCATTTGCGGACCCTGCGAAATTAAGAGAACAAAAATTCAATCACAAGTTCAACCACCTGTCCGATTCTTTTACTCGCTAATTTAATTAGGGGACAAGGTGCTGAGGGGATGTGAAGGTGTTCTACATACATACATACATATGTAGATGTTTACACTGAAGAAAGTTGCCTTTTTTTTTTAGCGCTGGCGACGCCGCGTCGACAATTCCTACCTCAAACAGCTGTTTGCTCTGTAGGTTTTTGTTGGTGAAAATAGGGAAAAACTCAGAGAGCAGCAGAAACATATTCGGAGAGACCTCAATCAACAAGTGCCTGCGCGCGCATACTAAAGAACATTTTCATAAATTTTCTCTTAATTTATTTTAAATTAAATTCTCTATTTAAAACGAATATACCCTAGAGCAATGATTTGCTTAGCTATATAGCTAAGATCGGAGATAAATGATAATTTCTGGGTCAAAGAACAGAAAACAGAGCAAAACGTTTAACAGGGCTCATTCGACTACCGTTATTATGGGTGCTTAAGAATTTAAAAATTTTTAAAAAAAAAAATTAATAATATTTCATTATTGAGGTAAAAGGTCGTATCATGAATATGTGTTTCTTTTTACACAAATTAAAGAGAATATTATAAAAATTTGATACTTAAAAAGTTGTTTAAATTTCCTTAAAGAGCAATATTTTCTTTTTTAAGAATTTTTTGTAAGCATGTTTTTTAGTTTTCATTAACTATTTTTGAAATCGAAAACATCATACAACTATATTTTCTAGACTTTATTATTTTCTAAAGAAGAAAACATTTATGGTTCGCTTAGAAGAGACTTCACTGTATGTGCATTGCCGACATGATTAAAGGTAAACAACAAAATATATCATTAATTATTGGCCAGCTGCAACTGAAGTTGTTTTCTTGTTGTTGATCTCATTTTCTATTTTTCATCTGCACTTTCCATTCATTCCAATTTACAATCATATATA
Source organism: Drosophila tropicalis (assembly GCF_018151085.1). Taxonomy (NCBI): domain Eukaryota; kingdom Metazoa; phylum Arthropoda; class Insecta; order Diptera; family Drosophilidae; genus Drosophila; species Drosophila tropicalis. The sequence continues at coordinate 1,306,620 of NW_027172855.1, forward strand.
TGCCAAATTATTACAGTGGTGCGCAGTTTATTTATTTTTGTAGACAGAAGCGGTCAGCAAAGTCTAGTCGACAAACAATTACGTATACGCAGAGTTATCCAACTTTATTAAGATTATTTTCGATAAGCATGAATATGAGTATAATGGTGATGTTATTACCGAAATTTTGGCAAAATTAGTCCATGTATTGTCGATATTCTTGTTAAGCTAAGTGCAGCCCAAATTGTAATTAAATTCAAACGAATAAAACGATTCTGCTATTAAAAAACCATAAAAATATTTTTGAATTGGTATTAACCATATGGCCAATAGACTTAAACATAAGTGTGCTTATTGTTTGTTTTAACAAATCATTCGAATGGAATTGAAAACAAACCTAATTCAAATTTATCTAGAAAACAGATATTAATGGCCTTCCGAAATAAAGAGATTGTGGTAAGGACAGAAGAAAGGTTCTTATTACTTTAACTTAAAAGGTTAAGTAAAGTTTTAGATTTTTGATTATTGGATTGCAGTGCATAGACGATTCGTCTTAGCCATGTGTGTCCCATTATAAAGATATAATAGTTCGATGTAAGCATATTTATCATAAACTTGCGCATGCCACAAACATACACACACACATACATCTAGCTAGCTCACTCTTACACTTAGACGCTCTTACTCTCTCACCATGCCAACAAATTGCCTGGCAGGGACTAACGGGGGACACTCTTGTTGTGGCTTTTGATGTCGCCGCCGCCGCCGCTGCCGCAGCCGCTGCTGCGGGCAACGTTGACTACTTCGGCCATTTTCATTTCACTGACGTTGCCTTTGACACAGTTTATAAACTTGTCTACATAAACATACACACACACACACATAAAAACAGATTGTATATGTTGTGGGACTGCATATAACCGGCCTGTCAAACACTTAAGAGAGGGAGAAAAAGAGCTTGGCCCAAAGTCAAATTGTGTTTGTTTCTGTCATTTTATCTCTGTGTTTTTTTTTTTTTTTTTGTTTGTTAGTTGTTCAATTAAATTTAGTCAGTTTCTCGCATTCTTATCCATTGCCAAGTTTTTTCTTGCCATTACATTGTGTTTATATTACAATTCTACAATACAACACATTGCATTTTTATTACCCCGACTAGATAGTTCATATTCTATTAACATTCACACGATATTGGCTTAGACTTTTTACCCTGCTATCCTATTAACTGATAATGGGTATATTCAAAACATGAAAATATCTTTATTGGCTAGCTTAATCAAATAAAAAGACATAGAGAGCGATATTTCATCCTTCATATACTTTGTTAGAAAGAATATGTAATAATATGCCCTATTTAGTCCTTCGTATACTTTGTACTAAAGGATATACATACATATATGATTCGACTTAAGGCCTTGGTTAGATCCGAGATATTTCATTTGGATTAATTTAACTACTTCTATACTACTTTCAGACTTCATAAAATTTTCATTCAAATAAGTTCCATAGATATATGTATATTAAAACCAACTCTGTTTTGACCCTTTTAAGAGCCTGCCTTTTGGCCCTACTTTATACAGGGTATTTCAAAGTGACTTCACTTTCACTTCTCCTGTAATGACCGAGACCATAAAACCATAAAAGAAAACATTGTGGGCATTTTGTAGCGTTAATTTGATTTCGTTTTTGGACGTGATATAATAATTTTTCTTGCGGCTGTTTTCATAAATATTTGATTATTTATGCGTCTTTGAAGTATTTTGCTAATTGGATTTTTACTTAATCTAAATTTATGAGCCAGGGCAAATTTGCTGACGTTTTGTTTGGGCTTTTTTTTTTATTCAATTTAGAAAAGTTGTTGTGACTAAAGGCCCAAGGATAGACGTCAAATCAAAGTCCCAGGAAGTCACAGTTTCCAAAAATATACACATATACATATGTATGTCCATATGATATTAAAATAAATACATATTTCTTGATGCTTTTTAAATTGATGTTTGTTCATCGTTTAAAATTCTAAAGTTAGCGTCAAAAACATTTGTAGTTTTTGATATTTAATCGGTTGTCGTTATTTTTAGGTATTTGATTCATTTTTTGATGTCATTAGTTCAATGAATTGATTTATGATTTTATTTTTTAAACGAATTCTATGGCAAAGAACAAAAATTACTTAAATCGTATTGACAACTACTTAACAAATTTTAAATAAATAAACAACTAAAATGTATAAGTAATAATTCGAACTAATAGTTATAAAACATTAAACGAGAAACAATATTTAAATTCTTCTTTTTACAACTGATTTAATTTAACTCATAACTATAAATTTTTTTTTAATCTTAAACTTAAATAAGGCTTTCTGAGTTAAACTATCTTAAATGTGCGAGATTTTCAATTGCATTATCTTTAACATCAATATAAGTTGCATGCCAATATTAATTCTTAAGTTTAGCTGTCACACCGTGCGTATACGTTATTGAGAGGCCAAAAATGTCAACGCTGCAAAATGTCATAGGTCAGCGAAGTCAGCAATTCTGTCCATAACGATAATGTTTATATTAAACCCCAAATTTATCAAATTACAAGTGACTTGGAGAAGAAACACAAATTATCATTATCGAATAACAAAATTTAATGTTATGAGCCAATATTTCTATTATACATTATAACTCTATTAATGGCATATCAAAGTCACTAAATCTCTTTTTCCACACAAATAAATATGGGTCTCAGAGACTTAAAGCCAAAAATCAACATTAACAGAATTTGTCACACCTTCAAAGACTCTTTGAAAGTCTGTTTATCTACCAAGTTCATGTCCTATACGGTAAACTTAGAGAACATTGAAGTCTTGGATTAAGATTTGGATATTAAATATGTAATTAAATTTGAAGTTAATATTTTCATCGTTTACTTTACTTTCCTTTCTCGACCATTCCAAAATTCTAAGAAAAAGCATTAATGTTAGTACAGAAGATGCATTTGAAGCGACATATGCCATCCATACAAAGTTATGATCTTCTGGCATTAGGATAATTGGTAACATTTACAAAATAATTTCAATGAAACTCGCCTCAAATTTTTGTTGTTTAAATTACCTTTAATAAATATCAATCTTTTAGCTTATTACGCCAAGTCCTTTTCATAATTAATTAACCAAATGAATTTTGTTTGCCTCACTTTTTTTGGTTTGCTCTTCGGCTAATGGCCATTGGTCATCATCATCAACATTCTGGGCTTGGCTTTTTTATTATCATAAAAATGAAATTAGAAAATTCCAAAGCTTTTTCTTTCTTATTTATTTTACATTAATGTTCAGATTTCTCTCTGTTTACCCAAACACCCGAAAATTGTTTAGCTTTTAGATGGAAATGGACACGGACAACGAAAAAGAAAGTAAAATACAAATTCTACCTATACAAAAAGAAGAAAAAATTCACTTAACATTCTGTTTTTCTTTTTTCTTTGCTCTTTTTTTAGGGTTGTGTTTACTTAAATTAATTGCACAAATTTCAGCGTGCTCTTTAGCACGGCGGTCCTTACAAATGTCCAATAAAATATTCATTAAGCGTAAATAGGCCTCGGGTCCTACCTGGACGGGATCCTCACTCAGTCTGGGGCTCCCCCATTGGCCCACTCCCTTCCCCACCGCAGTCAGCATGTCAGACAAATAATTCTTTTATGTGACTTATGAAAAGTTCATTCTCAAACCCCGACATACTAACCCTCCGTCTGAAGAAAAGCAAACCCATCGCGTTTCAGAAACGGCGTCAGGTAGTAGGAAAGTGTAAAAAATACGAATGAGAGACCTTTGGGGGGGTAAATACATACACTGACGCACACTCACACATATACACACCCAGAATAAAATAAGAAATGTGTGTTTCGAAACAAAAGACAAAAACGTTTAAACACGCAAAATAAGAAAAGGCCAATGAAAACAAATTAGTCGACTTTGAAAATACTGTATGACATATAAAATAGTAATAGATCCAAAGGTCAATTAAAACTATTTAAACGGAATGCACTAACTATGATTAAATTTATTAGCTTAGTGGAATAACCTATTTTGGCAGGAACATACAGTAAAGTATTAGTGGTAGTTACTAATTAGCCTATTGGCTTCTTTTTCAATGTAAAGCTAGCAGTAAGATCCGATTTAAATTTCGTCTTTGATTTTATTTGAGTCGAAGAAGTCATCAATGGGATATTTTTGATTTGAACTATAATTTAAAAAATTCTCAAAATTATTTTGAAGAAGCTAAAAACTGTATTATCTTTCCCTATCTGCATTTATTTTAAATTTGAAATTGTCAAGTTTGTCTTACCTATCTAAATAGCTTTGGTTTACCTTATTAATGAAAGGAATACTCATTTATATCACTAAAATATATTCTTTTTACCACAAAGAAAATTAAACTTGCAGATTTTTTAACCAAAAACAAACAATCTTCATGCCAAAATAATAAAACGATATCGAGAGAAAATATATGTATATTTAGCAATGGGAATTTTAACAATGTGAGTCACACAAATCTTGGTAAAGTTTGAATATATTCAAAGTCGGTGTCCAAAAGTTTTTGTTATTATCTGAATGTTTTCTAATAAGCTCCAATCGAGTCTAAGTAAGTTCAAGTTCATGGAGAAAGTATTTAATATTATAAACGTTGTTTTTCTAGGTCATGTTTACTTCCTTTAATTCCTTGTTTATTATGAATATAAAAAATATATAAACCGATTTGTGGATATAAAAATAGAACAACAGCTGTTTGCTACTCTGCTGACTGATAAGATAGCAATTCTGTAAATTGCCTGTGAATATAAGCCCAACATGCCCCATGACCTAGAGTTATGCCTAGAGGGGATTTTTTATTCTTTTTTTTTTTTTTTTTTTGTAAAACAGAAAGCTGAAACATGAGGGAAAATGGTGGCCTGCCAACAAAATTAGCATAAAATGTACGAAAAATTAACGAGCTACGCGTCGACAATGCGACGACTACAACGACTACGACAACGACGGCGACGACGACGACGACGACGACGATGACTACAACGAATACAACTAAAACAACGACGAAGGAGATGGATGGAGAGGTATAAAGGAAAGGGCATTAAGGTAGGGGAGCTGCTGCTCCTGCCGCTGTGGAGAACGATGATGATGATGATGTGAACACGCCCCTTAATTGACTTGTTTTCAAAAAGGATAATACTTACGCTTCATCTGCGGCCGAGGCATCCACCAGAATGGATGTACCGCTGCCATGTGGCGGCGGCAATAGCAACAACAAGACTACAAATGCGGTCAAAATGACAGCGAAATGTGTCATCAACTTTTCGCATGAATCAAACATTTTTCTAGCATTTTCCTTGTTGTTTTTGTTGCTGTTGCTTGCGTTCTACTAATGGGATACAATTTTGGTTTGGGCAATCATTTGCCATTTGACAATCGATGCACAAAACACACAGACAGACACTGGGAGTCCAATAGTCGAACAGTCCAGCAATCCCACAGACACGTAGAGTAAGAGAAAGATTGCCTCCAACACAAAAAAAAAATGAAATTTTCGGGAATATATAGAATTTTGGGTGGAGTCACAAAACGCCAACAGCGACGCCAACAACAGCAGTGGCAGCGGCAGCGGAGTCGTTCGACTGATTTTCACCACACAAACACACAGACACACACGAGACTCAAAAGGCAAAGACACACGCGGCGTATGCGTAATAAATATAAAACGTATGTATATATTATATTTATATATATTATTAATATATCGCACTGATAATTATTATTATTGCATAAAGTTTATTTAATTTAAGAAAATCAGAAGAAAAAAAGCTAATTAAAGTCGTTTTTTTTTCTCTTTCAATCTTTTGTATTTTTTCGAAATTTATTTTCGTATATTTTCCTTGTTGTTGTTGTTAGAGCTATGCGTAAAATTGTCTATATATAAACTGCCGGAACCCCGACAATTTCTTTCTTGATTACACATATGGCACACACTGTCACTACGTGTATAGGTGTATGGGTGTATGTGTGTCTGTGTGTGTGTGTGTGTGTACGAGTCGATAAGTCGATGAATTTAGTTTCCGAATCGTTTGAACCGCCAACGTTGAAGAGCTGCGAAAAACTAAAAACGGAATATCCGAAAATTTTCATATGAACTGTTGTCGGGGCCTATAAGCAATTTGTTGGCTCTCTCTTCCTCAGTTTCTCTTAAGAGGCTTCCATCTCTTTCTCTCCCTCACTCTGTGTTCCTCTCTTTGTTGTCCTATTTTTAGTTGCTCTCCTTAGTTTGAGATTTGTTTACAACTTGGCAAACAGCTGTTTTTCCGAATTTTCTTTTATCTATTGATTTTGCCATCAGGGAATACGGCAATTTTTCATCGCTTTTCCTTTTGGCCGCCTATTCATAACAGAGAGCGTCATGAATTTTCTCGTGGTGAACAGAGAGAGAGAGAGCCAATGCTAAGACGGCTGACCGCAAAATTTTTTAAAATGGGGGGAGGGCACTTGCAAGAATCGTGGACGACATTTTACGATACTTGGATTTGTGTTTTTGGTTTTATGACTAAACCGTTTTTATGGTATTATAAGCATTATATTTCATAGAATTTCTTTATTATATGCAAATGCTTGATGAACACTTGTATTTTAGGATTTATGTTAACACTGAATATTCAGAGCATTTTATTTTTTCTGTGGAACTTTTGATTCTAAGTTTATTGTGAGATAGTTTTTAAAGACTTCCAATGATAGACATTGGCCTTCATTAACTTAAAATTAACGTAAAGTTGTTTTCGTCAAGTATTTTTGAAAGACTATAGAACTATTTTTGTATTTAAAATCTATTTCGTCTATCCACTCCATATATTAACTTGTTTAAGTTTAATAACTATATAACTTAACTGCTTTTTACTTCTTAGTTTTATTATTTTTTTAATAGGTTTTTAAATATCTGTAGATGGTCATAAGCAATAATTATGCTTGATTTTAGTTCTTAAAGACTTTGGTCTCTATTAGTTTTCCTAAGTTATCCCGATGGCACAAAATTCGCTGTAAAAGTTTGACATAAAAGTTTGATTTTAATAGGAAAGGCTTAAAATCATGAGAAAATATCATCATCTATTTCTATATGTTCAGTAGCTTTGGCCAAAATGTCAACTTCGAAATGGGATTATATCGCATTATTCTAATATTAAAGGGATTCAAATAATTTCATGCTCAAAAGCAACAATAAAGACAGCAGACTTCTCCAATCAAAGAATCAACAGATAACTGTTTGGTATACTTTTAGTTTATTTTCTTGCCCAAATTGGCTTGTTCTATTGAAATTGAAAATCTTTAAGCTAAGCCTTAAGTATATATGGAGAATACAGACTAACGAATTGTATGTTTGGTTTCGAAGAACTTTCTAGGAGTGAATAGGCATAGAATAAAAAACAACTGTATCCAAATCTGTTTGTTATCATATTTGATCCATGTGGGGAATATTAATACTGTGCCATCAGCATAATGGTATTTGACAGTCAAGAAGTGGCTGTTGCTTGAATATATTTTTATGATTTTCGACTTCCAAATGATGTATGGAATTGCCATTGCCGCTGTTCACTACAATACAATTAGCTTATATTTCAGTTGATGTTTGATAGATATTGAAAAAACTATTCTTAACCACTTATCAATAAGAAAACATCTCAAAATAATGTACTTAAACATTTCACTTATAAATATTCATAATGATTAACACAATCACTTTATCGTAAGGTTCTTAAACAATGCTTTAATTTGATAACATATATATATTTTTAATTTAAAAGAAGCTTGTTCTCAATTTCTTACAATGAATTCTTTCAATTTTTAAAGCTTGTTTAAGAAGGAAGGATTAATTTTAATGACAAAATTTAGAACCATGATAATGGGATTAAAAGTTTTATGCGAAATCATACATTAATTGCCTTACCATGATAATATTCAGTAAATGAATAATTCATAAGTTTTAATCAGACTCTGGGGCCAGAATATCATTTGCCGCAGAAGCTTGGTTCAAGCGTTTTTGGTTTTTCTCGTTTTAGCACAGAAATCCAATTTCAGTGGGAAAAACAATTTCAGGCAGTGGAAAGGCTCATATATGCTCATTCCACAAACGGCAAAGTTCAAGTGTGCCTACCGCACAGGACACCAGAAACAGCAGCAAAAACAAGGACATGTGTATAGGAAGCGAAAGTACCACATGCTGAGAACAGCTTGTGACAGTTATGAGAGGCGAGACGACTGCGATGACGATGCTAAACTTGATGATGATGATGATGATGCTAATGATGATGACAACGCACTTAGTCAAATTTTTAATGAACTCAACAACGTTTTACTTTTAAAAACCGCAGCAGTAGGTACATTTATGAAGGACACTCTTTGAGTGCAGTTTTGCCAGCCTGTCTAGCTCTTTAGTTTCAGAAAGACCACAAATGGAAAAATGAAACTCTGTGGCTTTTTTTTTTTCATTTACCTCACTCACCCATCTACCTGCCGCCTACCTTTGCTCTGGTACCTTAATTATGAGCATACTTTTCAGCGTACACACACACATATATGTACATATATCTACACAAATGTAAATACGTACATATGTCCCAACACGTTCTTAAACTCGAAAAACTTTGCTATGACATGTGCCAGTATACTGGCTTCATGTCAACCAGAATGTATTTTCTGCAGTGCAACTTACCCTTATGCATGACTGTACTTTCATGAATGGAAAAGTGGCAATAATATCTACAAGAGACAAAAAAAAAAAAAAATAGGTATAAACGAACTTCAATTAAAGACAGACAACCGTATTCCAATCGAGTTTGAACGCCTTGGAGCATATAATAAACTTTTACCAATTGGAAACTTTCCTTTTTGTTACCACTTCTTCTTCTTGTTCGTTGTGTTGTATTCTTCTCTCCCCTGAGAGCAATTGCTACGACAATATTTCGCAACATCAACTTTCGTTTTTCCTTTTTTTGTGTTTTTTCTTTTTTCATTTGCCGTGAATAAAAAGAATTGATAATCAAGAAAGTGATGCAAAACAAAAAAGAAAAAATAACATGGAACAAAAAAAAGCGAAAGAACCAAACAGGAAAAAGTGTAAAAAAGGCACCTCCATCTGTAATACAGGGTGCCTCAATGTCCTAAAAGTTAAAATGGAGAAAATTTAAGAAACTGTATAGATAATTAACTAGTTTTTGAAGTTTTGTCGACCTTTTTAAACTTTATTATAACTTGTAGTTTTTATATATATTACTTTGTTTAGTAATACAAAAATTTATAAAAATAAATTCATTAGATGGGGCTTACTTATTGTTAGACTTTTTTATTTTCCTAAGCCCTTTAAAAAGTTTACAAATTTATATTTTTAACTGTTTTTATGGACTCTAATTAAAAAGTTTTATATAAAAGTTGATGGAAAACCCTTTTTGTCTCTTTTTCCTGCTTGGTGAACAGAACCAAACAATAATAGTTGTCTCTTTCACACGATTGCATAACTTTCAAAAATTTCATTCCTAATTCGTCAGATTTCTACATGTTATAGTTATCCAATTCCTTCACTTCCAAAAGATGTGATGTATCAAACAGAAAAAAGCTTCAAGGTGGGTTTTTTAAGGGTCAAAACTATGAATATGTTTGTACGCAAACACCTCTAAACAAGGTTTCGAAAAGGATTACAAATTTATGGAGTGTTTTGGTTCTTTTACTATTTTCAAAAGCATAAAGTCTTTAAAGCCGTTTACCTTGTAATAAAGTTTAAAGTTCATTTAAAAACTAACAATAAATTTCTTTAAGACTTCCTTAAAATTGTTAAGAAGAAATTCAGTTTATTCGATACACATCCGAAACACCCTGTACAATTTCGAAGCCCATCGAATAGCTTGAGCACCCAAGAACCTATTTCATTTTTCCTGCTGCTGTTGTCTTCGGTCACTAAAATGCAACAAGAACAAGAACCAAAAAGGATAAATGAAGAGAAAAACTTGCCTGACACCAGTGTCACTTGTCATTTGCCGTTACGTTTATGTTGTTGGTATTTTCATTTTGTTGTTTTCTTTTTTTCGTTCTCGCTTTATTTGATTGGTGCTTTCTTTTTTGGACTTTCGCCAATCGTTTGAGTATTTTTTTGTGTTTTTTCTGTTATTCGCATTCTTTTTGTAACCTTTTTATGTCAATTTAGTGAATAGAATATATTTTTTTTTTTTGGCAGAGTCACCATAAATGTTTTATACTTATACTATATATTTATTCTTTTGTTATATAATGGAATAACAATTTTTCAGAGCATTCGAATGCATTGCATAATTCATGGGGAAAACACACAAAAACAAGGATTTCCGATACTCTGTAACGAAAAGGAAAGTTAAATGAGCTTTAAATTTGTTGATATCAGGAAGCTCGTACAATTATTTGTTTTGTTTTAATTATAGGCTTTTAAATGAAGTTTACACATTTTGTTTTTGTTTTATGGTATGGCATCTTGCTTTAAAACTGTTTCTGGCGTTAGGGAAATTAAGAGTTTTTTTCCCCATTTCTGTAAAGTTTTTGTTAGTTTTGAATTTAAAATTGGAAACTAAACTTATTGTTTATAAAATGTTTTGCTTTGTTTAAAAAAATAAAAGTTGACATCACAAACAAAAATTCAGATGAATATTAGAGTGGTTAATGGATTAAAGATTTATTCCCTTTTTTTGTGGTAATTCTTTAGAATTCTATTAAAACACTCATAGTTTTTCGATTTTCGTTTTTCATACTTAATTTAAAATATTATTCTGTTTTTTTATAAAAAAAGACTCAAAACTTCCTGATTTAAGTTTTTTGTGTCATTTTCCCAGAGTAAAAGTGAAAATAAAAAAGTAAGCAGCAGGGTATATTATAGTAAGGCACGAATATACCCCTTAATTGCTGGCATACATGATATGTAGGGTATGAGAAGTTGCTGAATTTGAAGCTTTATAACTTTCATTCACGTTTTTCTTGTTTGCTCTCAATCCCTCGGATGCTTTTGCTTTCTTTGTATGTGTTTTGTTTTTTACAGTTGGTTGGCCACGTTTTATGTTCGAATAGCCGCCAGCAGCACATCAATTCATTTTGACCGCAAGTCCTTAAACCGAAAAGTGTCCTCGCATGCAGGCTTCGGTGTGAGTTTTTGTTCATTGAACGGAAATAATGTGGCCAGACCAAAGCGGCTAAAAGATGGAACCATTCAACATACATATATACAACTAAAATATTCAATAGGTTTATGGCCTTTGAATTAAGGCTTTAACTTGCATATCCGTGAAACAGTCATGTAACTACCAAGTCAATTAATTATGCGTGCAAAGGATCGAGTTTCGACACTCGTCCTTGTTACTATGTCTCATAATTTATAAACTTCTGTGTGCCCATTTCCCAGTGAGTTATGGCCCACTGCACACGTGTCCTTGCGTATCCTTCTCTGTTGTTGACACTTTTATACGTTCGACCCATTTTTTGTTGGTGGTCTCCCTTGCCTTGTGTGTAACTCTCTCTATATGGCTCTTTAATGTCAAATTGTATAATGCCAGAAAAACAAAATAGTTGGCTTTATGCAATCAGCTTACTAATTAATTTATAGCCCACTCCTAAAATCCAGCCAACTAATTAATAATTTCTATTATTTGCGGCCATTGAAATGTGTCAGTGAAAATGGCTAAATCATTTGCACGTGTCTGACCTTTTGCCATTTTGTGTCATTTTAGCTGAAGCGTAAGGTAAAACCGCTAATTAGTTGGACAATTAATAGCTCTGACATTTGCGGCGATGAATGCCACAGACGAAAATTTGCTTGTGACATATTACCAAAAATGTAACTACAGAAGTAATGGACAAATTTAAATTTTAAAATAATCATTGAGTGCAAATCAATCGATTGTGCAAGTCGGTGTCCTGCTAAAATTTCAAGGAATATATGTGCAATTAATTTTAATTTTTTCTCCGTAAACAAATGTTGTCCGGGTTGGACTAAACACGGGCTTGGTCTGTCCATCTCTCTGTTTTTCCACAAACTAGTTACTTGGACTTTAAACTATTTCTGAGAAACTTTCTCATCAACTTTCTTGCTTTAAGCAGCAAATTTTTGCGGAAATTGGCACGAAATAAAAAACACTATAAAACATAATGTTTTGTAGTTCTTGGCAATGACGGATTAAGCCCAGGTCAGGTCTTTAGAAAACCATAACCTTAAATATCAGTTTTCGGGTTCATAATGCGAATTTCTAGATCACCTTTAATTAAATCCGATTTTGGAAAAATATCATAAAACATGATGTTACGTCACGATTTTTTTGCGAAATGGGCTGACAGGTTTAATGGAATAAGAAACATGTTTCTAAATTTAAAATAATGACATGAGTAACTACCAAATACTCGAAGACTTGACTACATTAGAGCTTAATGAAATTATACATTTTTTAGATTTTTCAAATTAATTTGCATAGTCAATAGCCATCCGACTATTGGCTAGGACTAGGACTACTTAAATTTTTCGTAAAATATTAAGTTTGAAGTTGAGTTGTCATTTGAAATGAAATAAAGCTGAAAAAGGCCTCAACGTTGTATTTAGAAATCAAATATGTTTCTGTAAACTGATTAGGTATACTTATTTTAAAATAAGCATGTAAAATTCCTTTATCTATAGAATATAACAAAAATGTAAAAAGAGCTATGAGCATAAACTTCAGTATTCATTTTACTTAAAGAATACGCAAAAAAGTCAAGTTCAAACTTTTTTACCTTAAATAATAAATTATAATCATGAAATTCTGTACAATGGTTTACGTTTTTATTGGAATTGAAGTACTCATTCAAGTTTCTTTATGGTTTGCTTTTTTGTTAAATTTGTTGCCACATTAAATCGGATCTTTTCATTATAATCGTGTTGCGTGCCCAAACGTGAAGCAGTGACCTTCGTCATCGTAATAGCCTTCACTAAGCCAATTTTCTCTGTCGCATGACATGGACGTTTCTTTTTTTTGTCTCTAATATGCTTAGAGTCAGGTTTTCATCTACAGTTTTTATGCATTTTGATGAAACGTTTTCGACGATGACAAAATTGTGTTAAAAACAGAGGCATAAAAAAAAAAACAGGATAGATTTTTCGCTTGTCGTCAACATGCTGGATGGTGTGTTGGACTCATAAATCATTGCGACGTCCATCATCAGTCATCACGACAATGGATGGATGTGTGTGTGTGTGTCGCCTAGTGGGACACGAACATGTTGTGGAGGCAGTCTCATAGGTGCAAGCACTTTGGAGACACACTTCCCGCCTTATGGGATAGATGGTTTGTCTGTTATGGCATGGACCAAACATCCTTCGACTGCTTGTGACATTGTCGATGAGAATTAATTAAAAGGTTTGGCTTAAGTGTTTCCCCCCTTCCCCTTATAAAGGATGAGCCCTTTTGATATTGTGTATCAATTTCAAATTAATTTGTGGTTCATTGGGTTCTTGTTTATGCAACTCTTAATTAAGCATCCCAAATTCTTTTGAGGCAAAAGCAATTATCGATTTGCCTAAAGCGAAAGTCTATTTATAACAAACTTGGTCAAAGTTCTTGAAACATTTTCATAAGCATTTTGCCCGTAACCGAAAACCGAAAACAATTTATTAAAGTTAGAAACAATTAAGCGTCTGCAAGGACAGACAGGCAGGCAGACAGACAAGAGTATCTCAAATCTTATATCTTTTATCTCATTCTCCTCTTGGCTATTGTTTGGTTTTTCCATTCTTTTTATTGCTGACTCTCAAAAGGCGGCACAAGTTAATTGAACCCAAAAAACATTGGCCAAGAGTTTTGCATTAAACGAAGGAAAAATAAATTAAGTAAAGTGCAGGCTTAAATATAGAAAAGCTATGTCCAGAAAAGCTCTCACGCCTAATTAAAAGAAAACCGAGGGCCGGGGCTACTTCGACCGCGTAAGTTTGTATACCCTTGCAACTTTTTGGTAACTCTATCCTTACCTATTAGCCATCATGTGGGAACGTTTTATCTAAAAGGCTTAGCTTGGAAGAAGGCCTACAATCTGGAAATAACGAAGATATTGATAAGTCACTGTTTTCCACCGATCGTTCCTATGGGGCTATATGATATGTCCCGATCTTTATAATTCGGCTGTATTAACTATATATTAATTAGAAATGTTTAATTTAAAGATCGCGTTAAAGTACGGGTTATTTAAAGTCACTGTTTTCCATCGTTCCTTGGGGCTTATGATATAGTCACCGATCTTGATCAAATTTGGCTGTCGCTTATAGGCGTGTAACTCTCTATATTAGTTTCACGATAATAGCATGAAATAACGAAGTTTTGGAAGTCCTGTTGTGACTTTGGGGTTTGTATGGGCTATATGATAAGTGGTCCGATCCATCCGGATCTTCCGGATTCAACGCCTGCAACAGCCTCGGATTTCGCTCTTGTCTTACGGTTTGCGTTGATCCGGCCGGACATGGCTTGACTCGTCCGTGTGCTGATCGAATTTCTTTGTTGTCGTGTTTCTCCTTCTACCAATAATCTTGTTAATAAAAGAAGAGAAAAACCAAAACCACAAGAAAAACATAAAACTTTGAGTCAAAAGCATAATTAAGACCAAAACACATTTAGAGTGGTCAGGCTTTTCCATCTATACAAAGTAAACAAATATATATACATATATACATATATATATAATATTTATGTCACAAGCAACTTTTCGCTTTGCCATTTCAAACTGTAAACACAAGCAATTATGGATTAGAATTCTATTAAATTGTTTGGACTTATGAAATGAATGCTCTAAGCTTGAGTAGGATTAAAGTCTTGTGGCGAGAATTTATTACGTTTGGTTAGCAAATTGCCCAGAAAATGTTCAACTTGCGAGTACTGCGATATTTCGATATTAAGAGTTGGGCAAAGATTTATGCTACAATGGGCCAGAGTTTAGGTAAAATTTGTTGTAAGCTAAAAAGTATTATGTAGCTGAGTTTGGGTTGGAACAGGTTATGCTAAGGTAAAGCCAAAATTAATGAGAATCTGCCTTATAGTTTAAGTTTACCATCTTGAAGTAGAAAGAAAAAAGATAGAGGTGTGTTTGTGGTTAGGCTGAGCTTAGTTTAGGCGAAAATAATAGTAAGGGTAAGTTAAGTTAGCTATGGAGGACAAACTTAACAAGTATTCTTTATGATGGGGTAAAATGAGATAAACTATAGTAAGTAAAATTTAGTGTAAGCACTTGGGTTATGAGTTGAACAAGGTTGAGTTAAGAGTAACCCTACGACTATTAAAAGTTTCAAGTCTTTTCTTAGTCTAAAGTACAGAAATCGATATTATAGTTCAATAATATTAATTCTATTTCGAAATATTCTTCACTGTAAGGTTCTAAATAGTGTAGTGCTCCTCTTAGGTTGTGATACAGCTTACATTAAGACATTAAATACTTATGATTAATGTAGAAGGGTTACATGTGTACTTAGTTAAGTAACTTTACTTAACTTACTTTGATTGAATACGGTCTCCACGAAGATTAAGCTGTAGTTATGGCACATAAATAATACATGTCCTTACTTAAGATTTAAAGTGAACTCAGATTTTGTTATGCCGGAGATAATTTTGCCCAAGAAAAAGCTTGCAATTAGCAAAAAGAGGTAAAGAGTTAAGTTAACCGCGTACTAAAGTTTATTTGTAAGATTTTTACCTTGAAAAGTTTCCCTTTATTCATTTTATAGTTCAATCTTTTGTGTTTGCTTATGTTTTGCCAACCTCCAACTTCTCATTACATTAACGACACACAACAAAGAATAAAGTGACAAGCACACCTGATATTCTTGCGACAACAAAAGTCAAAAGAGAAAAAGAGAATACGGAGAAGGCACAAGACAAGCAGAGTTGACAAGTGTTGAGATTTCTTCTGCCATTATGCACCTAATTAAAGTGTCAACAATGGAGCAAAAGAAGTGGAGAATCCAATTCCTACTGCAATTGACATACCTTTGGCATGGCGTAAAAGACTTAAATACACTTAAATTGGGTCATTACGCCCCCTAGTTTGGTCACGTGTGTCTAAGAGTAGTTGACGTAGAACCATTTAGACAGCATTGATAGGCAATTTCAACACCAGGCGCCTTAAGTGCCCATAAAGACATCCTGCTTTTGTGGTAGAGCCACTTGTGTGTGTATGTGTTTTTAGGTATGTGTGTATGTTTGTGTGTTTTCCGGCTTGAATATTCATATGTGTCACATTCGTCAGGTTCCCAATGCTCATGCATTATGCAATTCCAACCAACAAGAACCACCGACAACAATGCCAATGGCAATGAGTCTAGCATATACATATGTACATCGTGTGTATATATAACCAGGCAAAAAGAGTGAAGAATGAAGGAAAGATTTCAATTGCTAACTGGCAATTGAACTCAACTATGCAGGAATATAAATGAGAATGGTTTTCTATATCTAGAAATCGATTCGTTGAATAAACTGAGAAGGGTTAACTAATTGTAATTGCTGAGTTAAAATATATTACAAGTTCTTTTCCAAAATTCCTGACATATTAAAGTTTAGCAGATTTTGCATTACTTTACCAAAGGCTCTGAACAATTTATTTGAATGGTTTCCTGCATTGTCTGATTGAATTTGAAATGACAGCGTTTCTTGTGGTTTGGCTACTAAAGGCAGTTAAATGTCTTAATCTCCATTGAAGCGTACTCTGAACATTTTTAAAGGCATGTGGCAATCGTACAATGTAAATACCAATACGATTTAAATTAGACTCATCATTGATGCATTCAGGTTGGCTTGCTGCAGTTCATTTTGAAATATGAAATAGGAATGAAGGCCGAATAAAGACAACAACTACTGCAAAAACCGAAATCATTTTAAAACAGCTTTAACCAAATAATTAACATTATTCTATTATCTATTTATGTCGTAAAGAAAATTACTTGTAACTGTGACAAAGGCTTAAATGTGAAAACTTGCTAGAATATGTAAAAAAAATAGACCCTAAAAATTTGAAACTCATCGAAGATAAGCAGTATAAAGAACACTCGAATGATGTGTGCATGGCATTAGATTTCCGAAAAAGTTCACTAAAAGCCATATCGAATTGGTGGTTAATAGGAAAAGAACTCAGTTGAAAAGCAAACCATTGAAAAAGCTTTAGACATAATTTCAAAAAAGCTTTAAAAAGGATATCTGCATGAAGCTTTATAGCTTTGGTAGAGCTTTCTTTGGTTTCACTTCCAAATTGTTTTCAGTAAAATTGGAAATTTGTTTGATAAAACTGTCGCCAGAGCACGCCCATAAATTTTTTCTCAGGACGAGTACAAACAACCATAAAACACTTTCAATTAATATATGAAATATACAAGATTTTTTTTACATAAATTTGCTAACAAATATATACACATACATATATATAATTATAAACATATTGAGAAGTTAAACTAATGTCATTTATGGCGTACAAATAAAATGCTGTAAAATATTACTATCCATATCAAATGGGCTTAATGAAAACCAATTGAGCATATTTTAAAAGGTAACACAGCAACAGTAACAATAACAACAATTTACAAAAATGACCTCAATTTTATTGTTTTCAGGAAGTGCAACGGGGCGTATGCGTATGACTGTATGCAAATGGGCGTACATATATGTATGTATGTATATATGAATGCGTGTTTGTTTGCGTGTGAGTGTGAGTGTAGGTAAACAGCACGACAAATATTCAATTATTTTTCATTAAAGCATAATTATTGATATAAATGTAATTTCGGCATGTGTAATTAAATTGCCTTTTTCAAGTTCTGCAGACAATATAAAACATTCAGTTATACATACAAACATATAATAATACCTTTAAATATAATTATGAATTATTATTTATCACACAGATAATCGATTATATTAACATATTAAAGGCACATACATACATACATACATAGTTATATAAATGTGTGACCACATTTTACCTTGAATGCGAGTGTGTGTGTGTGTCCCCACTCCTTTGGAGTTTTATATATAGAATGCATATATATATAATGACACGTTTTACATTACGGTATCCATTTGATTGATCTGGCATTTAAAAATTCTTTTTACACGTTTTTTTTTTTCCGGTAGAAGTGTTTTATATTTTTATTGGATGATTATGGCACTTCATCAGATAAAATGTTCTCAATTTTTAGATAATAGAAGACTTAAACATTTATCATTATATGTTGTAAAACAAATATTGTTGTAATTATCATTTTAAATCATAGATAGGGTTAATGGAAGTGGGCTTTGATATTTTTTACATCAGTTTGAGTTTGATTGGCTTATATCCTTTTGAAAAATAGTAAATTTCATATGTGAGACGTAGTCAAAAGACTACAAAGACAATTTACTTTGAATTTATGTTCATTCCTAAATAAACAATCGCTGCTTTCAAAATGAGTCTCATAGGGTCAGGAAAAATACTTTAGTGTCTTTGCAACATATGCCTAAAGACGTATATTAAATAATGCATATAATTTATTAGTTCACATATTTAAACTTGACCAAAACTCTTGCCTGGTGAATGTTTTTCCCTGCATTTCATTTTTCTGCTTTTCTTTTACATTAATTGCAAATAAAATTAAAACCCATTTAGGTTAAATTCAATTAAATAGTCATTAACTTTAATTATTGCACATTAATCTATCTGTTTTATTTCTGTTGACCTAACCTTTTGTTGACATTATCTATGCATTAAAAATTCCAAGACCACTTTTACTCCTATGCAGGAGCAAAGCATCAGAAAGGACAGGGAAATATTTTACAATAATGAACAACATTTCTACAAAAGAATTCGCAGCATGCAACACGTACTACTAAATAAAATGTCATGGCAATGAAGATAGAAATGTGGAATGTCTTTGCACATATGTACAACGAGAGGCGAAATGCGAAAGGCGAACACATTGTCCTCCTAGTCCTTGTCATTGTACAATCAGCCAAAGTAGTCAAGACCAGAAACAGAAGTCCATCAGTTGAAATGCTTTGTTGCATTTTCAGTGATTATCATTTATTTACCACAACGGGGATGTGAGCATAAAAAATGCAAGTTGAAAATAAATTCATGTGAAGGGAAGCACAGAAATTAATTTAATTGCTATTTCTGTCACCGTCACAAAAATTCCCATATGAAACCCAAAAAAGTATGCTATGTTTTTAGGAAAATGTAAAATCCCAAGAAATTTAAATAGAAAAGGATTTCAAGAACAGCTGCTGTGAAAATTTAGTTTGTAGTCCCTTGCATGGCAACACAGGAATTTCTTCACTGGTCAGCGTTTGAAATTTCGGAGTTTTTGAACATCACGTAGTCCGGCGATGGTAGGTGAAGGTGGCGCATGTGACGATGTCGGTGCCTCTCTTTGCCATTTGCCACTAGGTACTTTATGACTAGCCGACGACGACGATAACTGCAAGTGCAATTCAAACTTTCTCTTGCCCATATATTTTATGCAATTTAATGCAGCTGATAATAAAACGACGACCGACGGACGACGAGTGATGTTTGTGCCAAAGTGCAATGAGCATAATTCATGGCAGAGAAGACTGGGGTGGAGTGCAGCTTAGAAGCGTTAAATAGAATGCCCCTGGGCCCCAAGAGCATTGCCAGGGCTAAGAAGTAGATGGGTCTGATTCCCCTTAAATAAGCCTAATATGCAAATTGGTGCATGGCAACCCCACAGGACCAATGAATGGGCCTAAAACTGTGGCAAATTGTTGGAGACCAGCTACTGCCTTTTTTGTACTCTACTTGAGGAGAGTATAAACATTATTTCATATATAAAGTAAGATATTTACTGGTAGCTAACAGTACAAAATAGTTGTAGGTGTTAAAAAAGTTTGGCTATGAGCACCAAAGTGTGGTCAGTATTGAGGTCTCAACGTTTCTATGATAATAATTATATATGTGGCTATAGTCTGGCAACAGGTTAATAAAGCATAGTCCGTGCAGGTCTTGGTCTTCTTTTTTTTTGATGAAACGTGTTCTGTGACTCCGATATATTCCTATTATATATCAATTGCTTAGATCAAGAATATCAAATGAAAAGCGCTAATGAAGCGCTCAAATCTGAATCCATTTTTAACCTTTTAAGGATAATATTATGTACATTTTTGCTTAAACTACGGACTAATTTTATTTTGGAAACGAAGAGCATAACAAATTCATTATCCTGTTGGCTCTTCTACAGCCAGTTGTTCTTCTCCTACCACTACCCTCTGCTGCATGCTGCATGGAACTTTGTGTGTGTCAAAATTTATGTGGCTTGCGTGACCTTCATGCGTTTGTGCGTGATAAATCAATTTCATTGCAATTTGTAATTGTGTAAAATGTATTTTCAATTTAGAAACAGAAATAGAGAGAGAGAACAGGAGAGAGTGAGAGACCGTAATGAATAGGGGGGAGATGTAGAGAAAGAAGATGCCTTTTGCGGAAATGCATGATTTTGGTCACATTTCCAATTGTCAATGAGATTTCAAATCGCTTAGATTTATGTGTGTCACTGTGTGTGTATGTTTGTGGCTGGTGTGCGCGCGTGTGTGTGTGTGTGTGATTGTTTGGATTCTCCTCCACCACTGTAAGCAATACATGCATGTGTATTTCTGTTTGTAAATTTCTGTTTTTGGTTTCATGATTTATGCATGCCACCAAAAGCCAAAATGCAAGCCTTCTCCTGACCGCCGCCAACCAAATGCCTACCAATTCCAAAACCAGTCCGTCCATTCTTAACTCTTGGCCAAGACTAATTGCATTTGGTTAATGCCCAAGTTAAGAAGTCTTTTGGCTTGCATTTAAACATGCTTAATTTGATTGCAAATTAGGGTAATGCTAAGCCATCTTTAAATTCATTATTTCTTCTCTTATGGCATTAAGCTGTCAATGGATTAAACAATTTTCTTTGACATTGGATTATTTTCCTATTAGAATGATTTCTTATATTTTCTCTTTCTCCATGCTAAACGTTATGTAGATAAACGTATGACATACATTCTTTAAATTTAATCATTTTTGGTTTTTCTTTTAATGCTTCAATGCATATTTTAGACAACGAAAAGTAATGAGTATTTTAACTTTCATTTGTCGATAAGTGCCAAACATTTAAATGGCTTCTAATAGATTTTTCAAGCAACAGATGGCACATTGCAAAACTTTAATCCCAGTAAATATTAATGTAGTTCATTTTAGCATTGGAATTTCTCATGCTGAAGTCAAAACCAAAACACCGTGTTGACCTCTGTTATATTTTATTCAATTTGTTGAAAGCTAAATGCATTTTTAAAGCCTTAAGCAAACAATATGCAATGCAATATTAACAATAATACAAAAAAGACAAAAAACAAAATGCAATAACAAAACACAAATCCTTTAAATGTCACATACACATAAAATAATTAAAATATTTGCCACAAAATGAAATTTCGATATCAAAGGCAATAAAACAGAAGATGGAATGTAGGTCAATTGATTTTCAAATAACAATGAATGCTTCAAAATAATTTCCGCAATGATGAATTAAATTAAATAAATGCAATTTAAGTGAGTATACATACATACATACGAGTGGAAATATAAGTATTTCAAGAAGGGACCATTTTTTGGACTCTTCTCTGTCGACAAGCTCATTAAAACTAATAACTCTTTTATGACTTTCGACTTTGGCAAAGTTGTCGTCTTTTTTTTTTTTTTTGGCTTTACTTGTTCAACATATGGCCAAGTTTATGGCAAGTGACCGGAGTAAAAAATAAGAGCATAAAAGAGACGTGGGTGTTGTAGATAAAAACTCCTGGATAAACCCATGTGTGTGTGTGTGTGTGTATGTGTGTGTGTGTGTGAAGCTCGGCCATTATACCTAATGACTATGGCTAGACAAACTTAATAGAGATAGTTTTTGTTTCTTTTTTTTGTTTGACAAGGAAAAATGTGAATATGAATATAAGCCTCAATACATATATTTTCTTAAAATGAAAGTACAGATATTTGATCACCTTATTTTGTCCATTAAATTAGAGATCTTTTTCTTAAATTGAGTGTTTATCCATACCTATGCAGATATCTTATTGTAATCCAATTGAAATTGGTGAAACTTTTCTAGATTGAAAGAAGCGATGATTGCTTGGAATAAGTTGGGCTAAAGATTGTTAAAGATTCAAAATATAAGAGAGATCTCTTCTGGTTAAATGGTTGGAAGTGGAAACGTATATATTAGATATTAGATGGTAGATATATTATATATTTTAAGACCTATCCCAATTTGTTCGCATAGAAATCACTTTATAGAACATCTAAAGAGCAATATTATTTACAGGGTACTTAATATTCGCTACTGTATTTCACTTGGTTTTTAGATATGTTGTCTTAGGTTTTTAAGTTTTATTTATTTTATTTTGTATATATTTGTAATCTGTGCGTTGTTCTGGATTATTTATGAATTTAGCTTAGTAACAAATGCATTTCATTTTAATTATGCAAATTGAATTCTGTTCATGCATAAATAGACTTGAAAAAGCTCATGACTTTGATTTGCCCTCCAACCCCCTCAAAAAAAAAAAGAGCCTCCCACACCAACAGCTAACACACACACACACACACACATACAACTAACTACAAACAGACACACTAAATTTGCATTTACTTTTGAATTTTTATTAGAAAATTAGCAGCCGTGTAAAATTTCCATATTATATTTATGTTTTTTTTCTTTTCAACAGAATTTTGCAGTTTTGATGTTTGATGTCGAAAAGTAAAACAAAAAAAAAAAACAACTAAAAACTAAAATTTTATTGCTGCAGTCAGCTTACTTAGATGTTTGCCAGTCAGCAATGCACTTGGGCATATGAATATGAATAATTTTTCGTATGAATGTCTCTACTTTTTGAATATGAAATCAGTTTTAAAAGCATTTCCTGGCATATTCTTCAATCCGTTTGAAATTTCTTGGTGCGGCAAACAGTTTCTTAGTTTTTCTTTTTTTTTTTTTTTGTAGTTTGTTTTTGCTTTGATGCAAAATAACCAGTCATCAATGTTGTCAACACTTAACTTGGCCCTAAGGAAACAGTTAGCTTGCTCACTTTATCTTTGCCATGGTGTTTTGAAATGTTCAAGTATTTCTCATTACTTTTTGATTGAATCTAACTATTTAAAGTTTTTTTTAATTTGTATCTAACATAGGCATTTGTCATTTTTTTAAGTTATAATAAACGCCAAATTAAAGTTTTCAAATATCTATAAGTTTGCTTTCTAATTCATAGTAGTTAACAGAGTTATGCCTTTAAGCATTAGCATTAAGCATTACTTTTTCAATGCTAATGAAATGATCATTGCAATATTAAAGTCGACTCTGGTAGTAAAGAGCTTAGTTAACGTTTTTAAAAAGCATTTATAATAAAATTGGGTCCATTAGTTAGTTTGCTTTTAAATATGAAAAGCTCAAAACAAATATTTTTGCATAAAAGTACCTACTTCTCGAATAAACTGAATCATTGAATTGGTCGTGAACCAGTGAACAATCTTTCCCTTTGCCATGTCCATGTCTTACGTTTGCTTCAATTACTTATTCAGCGTTGATGACATGTTTACAGGTAATTTTTCACGTTTTTTAACCTTTTTTTTTGTTTTGGTTGAGCTTTTATTTTTAACCGCACTTTCAAGCAATTTACGTCCGTATAATAATAAAAATTCAGGTCGCTTGTTGGTGGCATAATTTAAGCTCTGCTGCTGTTGCTGCAGTTGGGGTCCTGGTTATGATTTTTCAACTGATAATTATGCATAATAATTTTAATTGTTATTAATTTTGTGGAATAATAAAGTTCATTTTAAATGTATTTTCATCATTTTGCATTTTGGTCATGGCAGGCACCAAAAACTTTTTTTGCTCTCCTTGTTTTTGTGTGTGTGTGTGCGTGTATGTGTGTTAATTAAAGTTGAGTTATTTTCTGTTTGCGATGGTTTTTCTGATTGTTTTTTCATTTGTTGTTTAACCTAAATATTTGTATACCGACCATGTCGTAAAATATATTTATTCAAGCTTAATTTTATAATGAAAGTTTAAATGCTTTGACTATGATTCGACTAAATATATCGATTGATATTTTGAGTTTAACATTTAAATAATTTAATTTGTTAAAGTTTAAGCAGCTGATAGGAGTTTAAATATTTTACAACATTTTCTTTTCCTTACATTTCATTTGTAAAATTTTATTTTGATTCAAAATTTTAGAAATACATTCTTTTTCAAATTTCTTTTCTACTTTCAACTCTTACTAGATTTTAGTGCCTTAAAAAAGCATTTCATCCCATGATAGTTGTCATAAGTCCCATTTCCATATAATGTTTTAGTCATAGAGAGTATGTACCTTTATTTTATTCATTATTATTTTAAAATAGTTAATTTCGAGCACTAAAATAGAGTAGGTAACTTGTTTAAATCTGGTTTAAGAGTTCTTAATGCATTCATTGGGATAATTAAACATATTTTCTTTTTGATAAATGATGCAGATTCAATTTATGGCTACTTGTCGCTTTTCATAGATTTTTGAAATCCTGTTAATTCATGGACTTTACTTTCTATTTTATTATTTGTATATATATTTTTTTTTTTTTGCTTTTGTCTATTTTATCTGTGTTATACGTATTAGCTTAATTGCCTTTTGGCTATTTTATTGAGTAAACAAAATTTGCATGAATTAATAAATGAAATACGAATAAATTTCAATTGAATTATGGCAAATGGAAATGGTTGAATATTTTATATAAATGCTTCATTTAACGATGAATATATCGTTCAATCGCTGTAATTTAATTATAATTTAAATCTAATAACTCGCATTGGCTTCAAGAATTTAGCACAAACGTTTTAATGTTTGAACATGTTTTTAGCTTGGAGAAGTTAGAAAAAGATATTGAATGGTGAAGAACAACCAGCTCAATGGCAAGGACTTTGTGTAGGGTAGAAACTAAAAGTTGTTAGTCTGACTAACAAATTAATTAAGAAATTTTATATTTGAAGTGCTATCATAAATCTTGTAAATACAAATAAACACATTTTATATCTAAAAGGGTTTCTTATACATAAATGAACTTCTGATTCTTCTTAATAAATGTTTTAAAGCAATAGTAAGTCCTTTCCATTACTTCTGAATTATCTAACTGTACACAAAAGCAAGAGTATTTGGAAAACTATTATATGTTTAAAAAAAAGAACATCTTTAAAATATATTGTTTTGAGTGCCATGTAAGACTTATTACTTACTTATTCAAATGATATTAATATAAAGACATATAAATGGCAATTAAATTTAAATCAAAGTGCATCCTTATTTTAATTTCAAGAGTTAACAAAAACAATTTTGAGTAAAATTTAAATTGCTCAATATGTGTCATTATGTGATTTGTACTGCAAATGTGAAAAAGCATTTAGTTAATTAAAGATGCTTGATAAGCATTATGATTAAAATGTTTGCAATTTAATTAAGTCGGTGATTCAATTTGAATTGAAAGAGACAGTTAGAGAGCGTGTGTGTGTGTTAGATAGAGTGAGAGCATCTCAGTGGGAAACTTTTAATTAAGCATATTTGCTACTTTAATTAGGGCAATTTGCTAAAAGGGACAAAGGACCTGCACATACACATGCACACTGTCACACACTGAATGTGGGATAAAAATCAATAAATGAAAAAAAAAAAATGAGTAAAATTGAAATAGAAATTGGCAAGCTTTTTAAGCGATTTAACAAGCCATAAAATCGAAGCAAATATGATGGTCAATAAATACGATAATAAAATTTGCTTTTCTGATACTGATACACATATATACATATATTTTTGTTGCTGTTGGGACAAAATGCTCCCTAAAGGATGGATATATATGTATTTATAACTACAATGGACCCGCATCAGTAACTCATCCGTATTCCAAGCTGCTTGGCCTTCGATTATGATAAAAATGCCTTGGAGGTGACCACAGAAATGCAAACCGAAAACTACTAAGGATATAGAAATATATGTATGTATGTATGTCTAAAAGGATATATACACCCCACACACACAGACACACAGACACACATACACACAGACAGTGGAAGTTGTGAACCCAAAATAATAATCGTGCGCATAAATAAAACATTTGAAATCAAGTGGTTTGGTTTTAAAACAAAACAAGTAAACCGAATCAAAAAAGAAACGAAACGAAACCAAACCAAACCAAACGAAATGAAATAGAAAGAAATTGAAAGTCAAGACATGAAATATTTATGTATTGTGGCTGTTGCTTCTCCAATCCTCCTCCTACATCTTCCCTCATCTTCCTCAATCCTCTTCTCATTTTTGGGGTGCGTCGCCATTTTGGCATCTTTGGTATTTGTGGTTTATATGCCAATAAATAAAAACCTTTTGCCCTTTCCGACAAATTTTAAAGTGTGCTTACCAAACTGTAACCAGAATGGCCAACCCATTCCCAAAACCCCTCGGCTCCGTGTTATCAAAAGGCCCTCCCATCTATTTTAGGTCATTTGACCAACATATACACATAACCATGACCAACTTTAAATAGAGAAATCGTTAGTTGAACTTTGGCTCTGGCCAAGTTGTTTCATGTTGATTGAGATGTTGGTTTTTTGGGGTCTACTATTTTACTTGGACTATAGAACTACCATTGTTACCTCTTCCCCTTCTCATTGTACTTTTGCTCCATTCGCTTGTCTTATGTCCACAAACTATTTGCACTTGGTTTTTGGCTATAAAATTGCATAATAAATGTATCTTACCATTTTTCTGTGGCCATTCAAGTGTAAATTATTCTAGAAATTGTTCTTGTTCTTCTTAATGTTGTATGTGTGTGTGTCCAAGGTCTGGGGAAAAATCTAAAATGTTTAAAAACTTGTTGAAAACTTAACCTAGAAAAATATTAAGTTAAATAGATTAATCAAGCATATTGGCAACTTCTTTAAAAACTTACGGATAAACTCAAATCTTTTATTTACTTAGCCTTAAAGCTTTTAACCAATTAAATATGGCTAACACTAAGAAACAGAACATCCTCAAATTGTGTTAAATTTCAATTGTATAAGCACCTAAGTATAAACTTTTTAGTTTTACCCACATTGTGTTAAACTCTCTTCTCCTTCTCTTATCTCATTTTTAAGACTTTCAATATCTTTGTGGGTTGACAAATTCAGATAGTAAAATTTTTATAACCAGAAAATGAGAACAAAGTATGTAGGAATGTTAATAAATGTTAAATTTTTAGAATCCATTCATGGGTACCACATCATTTCCATTTTTTTTTGACTTACCATCTTAAGTTGCTTTTTGTTAACCTATTGTAAAGGCCACGCTAAGGAGAAGAGTAAGAAAAAATATCTTCATAAGGACATAATCAGAAGCTGTTGGCATAGGCCCAGCCCAAACTATTCAGACAGTGTCCACAGAAGCTGCTTTGTGGGTTAGAACGACATGGATTGCCAAGTACTAGGAAAAGCCATCAAAGCTTTTGCTATGGCCAAGTGCCTTTGGGCCACCAAATGGGCAAACATGGCAAGAAAGCCCAAGTGGGTTAGCAAAACGCCTCTAACTTCCTCTCTCTCTCTCTCTTAAGATCAACCGACAAGTTATTTAATTTATTATAAAACATTGAAATATGTATTATGTTTATTCATGCCTCGTCTCATTCTCTACCTATATTTGGCATAGTTGTGTCTCTGTTACTCATTTATTTCGTGCTCTCACTTTCTCCCTCACTCTGTGTAAGCTAGAGGAAATGAAAAAGTTTTTGGGCACAGATGCTTCTGCTCCTGTTAAAATGGCTGCTTCTTCTCCAGTTAGCCAGCGGCTGGGTTTTTGTGCTACGTTGTTTTTCTGGTCTCTGACTTACCACCGTACTCTGTTCTCCTCTCTATCTTTCTCTCTCTCTCTCTCTCGCCCACTCTCATTCCATGACGGTCATTGAATTTTCACTTAGGCTTTTTGCATAATCAAGATAAACGATAAGTAAATTTATCTTTATTAACAAATCTTTAACGTGGCCTGTGTAATTTATTTGCGGTCTTGGCCCAAACTGGCCTTTTGCCTGCTAAATGTGAAATTGACTTACGGTTGTTTTGGCCAGTTGTTGTTGCTGTTCTGCTTGTTGGTAGTTGAGTGTTGGGCCGAGCCTTTATTCAAAAAGGTCAAAGAGGCTGCTTTGTTAGTGTTTTATTTCTTGAGGTATCAGGTGTATTTGGGATATGATGTTTTGGTAATGGGATGATTTGTGCGTCTAGAAAATGACATTTTTGACTGGATCATCGGTGAATTTCATTTAATAAGTGAAAATATTGCTAAGATTAGTCATTCACTTTAACATTGTACCAAAATTTTGGTTAATTATATTAAAAGCATGGAAAACCTGTGACTTTTTTTTGGGAGGGTTTCGCATTTGGCCAAAATGTTTTGCTTGTATACTCTTTCTCCAAGGAAAGGGAGGAGGAAAAATTGTTAAAGCAGCAAACACGTTCCGCGGAAACAATCATGCTTGCAATAGTTTCCTGTCTGATTGTAAAGCGATTATCTATATGTATGGCTTAAATATGTGAGTCTTGCCTGGTTGCCTCTCCTGCTGTTCTCCGTCTCTCTGGGTTGTTGGTTTTTTTCTTCTCGTTTTTGCTCTCAGAGCATAAAGGATGTGCAGCCGGCACACATGACTTCCGTTTGATGGAAAATAAAGAAAACGAATTGAGTGCAGGACACCAGAAGTTGGAGCAGGAGCAGAAGCAGGACAAGCAACAGGAGCCGTAGAGAAGGCAAGAGGAAATGCATCGAAGAATGCCACTGATTAAAGTCGAGAGGAGTTGGAGTTAGGCCACTGCAGGAAGGACGCAGTGTGCGAAGCGGACAGAAGTAAGGAGAAGGAGGAGTAGCAAGAAGGATATGAGGCAGGCAGGTAAGCGACTAAAATAGCTTTGGTATTGGTTTACTTTGGCGTCTTCCTATAAAGTAAATAAGGAATTCGAGATGCAGCCGGCTAGCTGCAGCAAAGGAGCTAAAGCAGAAAGAAGCAGCTAAAAAGGCATTTAAGGATTACGTAGTTAGGAATTTTCTATAATATGCTCGCTCTCTACCTCTATCGTCATTTATTTTTATCTCCGCCCCAAAACAGACCACCCTCTGCATTATTGTCATGCGGAATTTATAAGAGAATTGACAAAAAAAAAGAACGAAAGGAGGAAAATGGCTAAAAAGAAACTAACAAACGAATTAGTTTAGAAAATGTAAGTGAAGGAATTATTTACAAAATACTTGACCAACTTTTGCTTTACCTCAATGGGTGTAATCAATCAATTTGCATTATTAATTCTTCTCATGCCTTAACTTGATGGCAAATTCAATCAGCCAATAAAACTTCAATTAATTGAATATATCAGAAAGTAAAGCGCAAACAACTCAGGCCGGACAAACAAAATGAAAAAAAAAGAAAACCCGAACAGGAGGATGAGAACAAACAAAAAATTGTTCATCCTTGTTTGAGTCATTCAACACATGACTCAATCCTCAATCACTCAACACAAAGTGGTAAGGCAGTCCGAGACCGGTCCCGTTCTGCTCAGTCCATCCTGGCGAAACAAACAAAGTATAAAGTGATAAGAACAATGTGAGAGAAGGGAGTGGGTAGGGGAAGTTGGAGATGGAAGCCGGGAGCTCGGAAGCGAAAACAAGCCGTATAAAACTTTTACTTACACACACACACACACACACAATGAAATGAAATGTTCGTATCCTGCAGTCACTGAGTCACTGAATCCTTGAGTCCTTGTGAGGGAGTAGTCATCGTTTTTATATTTGGCCGCAGCTAATTGTTTTTCGTTACGCTACGCATACCAATGCAATTTAGCCATTGACCAGGACATAACTCTTGGAGTGTTTTATTGCCTCACGCACGGCAGGACAATATCTTACCGCCAGATATCCTTGTGCACATATGTACATACCTACATACATCTGTGTTGTGTGTTTGCTTCTCCTCCAAGTGTTTGTGTGTTTGCGTGGGTCAAGCCATAAAATAAACCATATATACCACAAGAATTCAAACATTTCGAAATTTATTAATGTGACCTACAAGTTGCCAACTCACCTCTCCCCCCTCTCCAATCTAATCACACTCCCAATTTAATCAGCAATCTGTATTTACCAAACTGAATTGCAATCTGAGCTTTTAGCCCCGATATGATTACCGACTAGAAACAGCTTAAAATTGATACAAAGAAAGGATTCAATTTAAACTTAATTATTGGCGCCCAATGTAACCTCTAAAGTTGATGTTATTGTCCGTAGCAGAGCAATTTATATTTTAAAATTAGTTTATAAACAAAGAGTTGATAGCCTCTTCGGATCGTATGTAGGTATAAACATGAATTATTTAGGGTTATTTCAGTGAAACAGTTGAATCGAGGGATGGGTTTTTCCTCGATGATGCTTCTTCTGCCTTTCATTGAGTTGTTTTGATACCGCCAGAGCAGGCTTTTCTCTTTGGTAGTTTGAAAGTAGTTGGAAATTGTCACTTTGGACCCATAAGAAAAGATGTGAAAGGGCAAAACAAAACGTTTCAGAGGAAATAGTCTTACAATGTCAACATTAATTAAAAACTCAAAAACGTAATAAATGAATCTCCCCTTGTATTGAATGTACAAACTGAGGTTTGGTTTTAGTTTGAACAACTTTAAATACATATGTCTGACGATAAGTAGTTGCCTTCTCTTGTGGCAAATGAGGCTTAATTCCCAATTGGTTAATCGTCTCGGATCTTGTCTCAAATTGCATTCAATTCATTCATGAAGGATTGACTAAAATCTCTTCAAAGATGAGTGTATGCTTTTTGGATTCCAACTTAATTGACTTTCGTGTTCAATTTAATTAAGCAGAAATGTAGTTTTTCTTTCGGTATGTACATCAATCTTTTATGAAATTGGAAAATCAATTGGACTCCTTTTGGCTTAACGTAATCTGAAAACAATAGATGGGTGGTACGGACATATGTACGTACTATAATTCACAAGTCCTTGTTAAGCTTTTGTCCTGCCATTTACTGCATGCCTCGTTTACTTTGGCTTCTTTGACAAATTTTTGCTATTTTTCATTTGGTTTTAACTTCATTACCCCAAATTGTGAAATGAGCCGTGATAAGCATCTGGTCTATGAAATTGGCTTGCGATTAGAGTACGGGGCAGATAAAAAATTCAGTAAATTTAATAAGCCGATGAGAGTTTATTAACTAGTTGTTTAGAAAAATTTGAAATTTAATCATTTGAAATGCTAATCTTTTGCTTTTTAATTAACCATTGATAATTTGTTCCCCCTTCCCGGCTGGCTGTAACTCTTCGCTGGACCAACTTTATTGCAATGTTAATTGTGGAAATTAAGCGAAAGCGAGAAAAAAAAAAAAAAAAAAAAGAATAACTTTTTGCCGCAACAAACTCGAAACACAAACACAGGACAACACCGAAACACCAGCAACAGCAGCAGGGGGCAGCTGTAAAAACCACATGCCAACACTTAATGCCAACCACGTGCAGTCCTGGTACTGCTGCTGTTGTTCCTGGCGCTTTTCCTGTGGCTGCTGCTGTCCAGGCTCTGCCTCATATTATGCTTAATTATAAGCGTAAATGCACAAAAGCTTCCTGGCCCATCGGCCAACAAAGTGGAGGTATTTCGACCTCATAGCACGGCTCATATAACCCGCTAGTCTGGCGGTTGGCATATCTCAACACACACACGCATACAAACACACGCAGGACATGCACAACCCGTAGTCAGTTCTGGTGCAATGACCAAAAAGTTTGGGGGTACCAAAAAAGTTTTTGCTTACTTGCTTGCAGCTTGCTGTGTCAAAGCAAAACTCACCAACAGCAGAAACAGGACCAGCAGCAGCAGTCAGCAGGACTTTTGGCATATCTTCGACATGGCCACATGAAGTTTCACAGGACGGCTTAGGCGCCCCGAAGTTGGCTGCCATAAAACAAACACAAAAATCTCTATTAATGTATGTTTGGCTGAATACCAAAAAAAGAAATTTAAAAAAATGTTCCTAAAAAATACGATATTAAACTGCTTCTAAGCTAATAATTCCTGTTGATAACAATTAAATATTGCCTTAAAGTCTTAGACTTTTACCAGGCTAGTGGCAAGTAATCGATACATACATACTTGGTTAGTTCAATAAAATGAAATTGGAGCGCAAGTTAGTTAGTTCTAATGAGCACAGGGGTACGAGCGACCTAACTTGATAGTCAAACATATTAAAGAGCAAAACTCAACAGCTAATTGGTACGGTTGCTCTATGTATTAATTAAACTGTCTCTCTTTGTGGATTATACTAGTAGGTTTAATTTTAATTTTTCTGAATACTAGAAGCTTTCGAAGTAATCATACTTGCTTTAAAAGGCCTCCCTATCAGTTAGAAGTAAACTAACCTTTTTAATTTGACTTCTGTGACTAATTTGGTATAAACTAATTCAGACTGAGCTACATTCTTTAAATAATATAGGAGGTGCTTAATAATTTAAAGTCTGAGATAGAACTGAACTTTCGTTGAAAGTTTTCAAGATAAATGATCGGAATGATAATCTAAAGAACCCTAAATCAACAGCACAACCTTTATCCCTTTTAATCTAAGTTAGATAAATAAACAATGTTTTCTTTGCATATGACAGATATCTCAAATCACAAGTCTCTGGCTACACTTACATACAAACGAATTGCTAAAATTGAAAACTAAATCTAAAAGTTAATGCTAAAAATTAAGCATGAATATTCTTCCATGCGAATTTCTAATCAAAATGAATATACCCCTTTTGTGAAAAGGATATGACTGAAAGCAAATATGCCAGGGAATTTCTGAACCGGCAACATTAAAGTTCATTACCAAATATGTCCTGTGTCTGGGCACTGCCATTTTGCTGTAGCATGCAAATATATCAAACTTTAGTTGTCTATGCTTGACTTGAATTGTCCTGCTCCTTTTTTGCCATCGCCTGCCTCGTCGTCATCATGGTGCCCGCGAGGACTCTAGACTCCTTGCTGATGTGAAAGATTTATTATTTATCAGTGCAGATTGTGCAACTACTTTGTAGCTTCCTTTTACAGTCGGTAGCTTCTCTAGCTCCTTGTCCTTTTCCACTTCCACATCCACTTCCACATTGCATGTGCTCACTCATGTATGCCGCATAAGATGCCTCAGACGCACACTGCGAGACATAAGGAGAGGTCCTATTGCTCTGCCTTTTGCCATAAAGCTTTATGCATTGTCTACCCCAAAGAGTTGTTGTCTCAAAATGCAGATTGTTTACTGATGCTACATGTTACTTTCAATGGGTTTTTGCCAATGTTTTGGAATTTTCTATGAAAATTGCCTTGATTTTCTCTTTGCTTTTCTTTGCTTTACTTTTATGCTGCTGCTTTGAAAGATGAATGAAGTATTAGCATTTTATTGCTAAAGTGAAGGTCATTTAAAGAATTGAATGTAAATTGAGGCAAAACCAAAAAAAAAAAAATCAATTGGAAAATCGTTTTAGTATCAGGTAAGGGAACCCAAATAAACGTTGCCACAAATAAAAGCATCTTAAAGGAGATAAAGTATTCTTACAAGAAGGCAGTTAACAGAAGGAAACTCAACCTTATTATAGCTAAACAATTCAATTACAGGAATAACAAAAACAACAACAGAAAATAAACAATTGTTACACAAAGAACAAGAAAAAACGAAACAGCAAACGCCAACGTGTATGAAAACAAGTAACAAAAGTGCAAAGATATAAAATGGAAAATGAAAACAAAACACGCAGACAGACAAACTGCAAAATTATCAGCACATTTCGTGCAAATGAAAGCAGAACATTCATTTTTTGCCGCAGTCAGCTGACGCTATCTAGGCTTCCGTTGCCACGAAAGCTCTTCTCTGCCTTGTCCTGCCATGCCCTGTTCCATCCTGTGACTTCTTTCGCTTTAGCTTATGTTTTTCCTTCACGTTTTTGCCTTGGCTGCATTTAACTAATTGCGATAATTAATTAGGACTAACAACTAGAGTTTGGTAAGAGAATGCACCAAGGATAATGGCAATGGCAAAGCCAAAGGCACGCAAAGAAAGCCTATGAATCCGAAAAAGGATGTGTGTGCTGATAGGAGGGGATTACCAAATGGATATAAACTTTGCCTCCCGGGGAGACTTAGGCATAATGGTGTTAATGGTTTACTTGGGCATTTGCTTCTTGCTTCATGTTTGTTGCGGTTAAAGTTCTGGATTCTGGTTTTGCAACTTTCGGGCTAGTTTGGACTGTCTATCTCTGTTTCTCTAAAACGAGGACATAGAAATAGAATTTTTATGAAATGCTTCATGTGGATATTCCTCAAGTTTATGCAAATATGTCTACAAATAGCTAATAACTAAATTTTATTATACAAGAAGGTTTAAAGTCTATAGACTTGTTTATGCAATAACATAATAAGAATCTTTTCTTATTAGGTTCTATCAACTCACTATTAAGTTTTGTTTACAGTTCTGAAATGTGTTACGGATATACATATTTGGACAAAAAATGTTTGAAATTTTTTTTGTTGTTGGTTTCATTAAATGATCTTAAGCTGGCTTAATTAGAGCCCGGTGAAAATAGAATTCTAAAGTTCTAAACAAAAAAGTTTAACTAGGTTAAGTACATATTGCAATCATTTACACATTTCTTGTGTTATTTTTAAGATTTTCTTTTCGAAACATTTAGAGCAATCTTTAATTGTTTTTCTATAAATTGGGTCAAAGATTTTTGCAATATCAAATGCCAATAGGCTTTTGCTTCTTACTTCATGATTGTTGCGGTTAAAGTTCTGGGTTCTGTTTCAAGTGAGTCAATCGAAATGTGTCTTCATAGTCATTTCTATTCCAAGCGTCCTTTGAAAGTTGCTAACGCTAAAAACATGTGCTAGTGCTGAAATAAAGTTGCAATTTATTAATGAAATTTTCATTTACCAATGTTAAAAACACGCCATGCATGAAAAACTCCAAAGCAACTTGTTTACTCCATTTCAAACAATTTTTTTTTGTTGCACTTGAACACTTCTGTTCTATGCGAGCCCAAGAGAAAGCGAACCCTTTTTGCATAACAAAGCGACAAGGACGATAAGATTGCGCACATAGTGACTGAGCGAGGGGAGAAAGTTGATGGAGAGATGGTGGAAGGTAAGTATGAGTGGACTCGAAGGACGTCCCGCTGCAATTTATTAAATAAAAAACGCGATGTCGACGACCCACGCAATTGAAACTTTTTCAACCGCAAAATACTAAAGCATACTTTTAGGCAATAACGTAATTCAAACACCCCCGTAGACGACGACACCAGCAAACTTTGCAAATAACTGAAAACTGGGCAATACCAGCAGCCAAAAACACAACAAAAAAAAAATAAAATGGAAAAAAGAAGAAAGTTTTTTTCAAAAATGGCGTAAATTGTCGAGTTCCCCAGAAACTGAACCCTTTACCTCCCGGTTAAAAAAAAAAGAACATGCCTTTTTTTTTTTTTTTTGGTAAATAGTGAGGAACCGAGGGTGACCAAGTGGGAAAGTCAAAGCCTTGCGCGGCATTTACTAAAATATTCATGGTTTGGTGCGTCGACACTCGACTGAGATTGTTGGCCTGATGGAGAGGGTAGAGGATAGGAGATGGTGGCAATGGCAATCGAGAGGGTTGCGGTGTGCGGGTGCGGAAAACTGTTAACTGGCCTGTGGAAATTTTGTACTTTTGCTCTTTTTGTAGTTGTTGTTGTTTCTGCTACTGTTGTTGCTGTTGTTGTTTGTCACGAATGAGCGAAGTTTTTGATATTTGTTGATTGCCTTTTTTTCTAATGGCACTAAAATAGAAAGGGGAAAAAATGGAGAGCTGTTTGGCTGAAGGGCTAGAGTCTGGCTGCTGATGAGATATAGAAATGAAACTTGGTCAAGGGTATTTCAAAATTTGAATTTGATGTGAGTCTGTTTTGAGCATATTTGGCTAATTGCTTTGTTCCTAAAATATTCATTTCCAAGAGTAGTTGGGCTTACAAAATTGTTAAATATTTTAACAGACAGAAGCGGGGAGAATATTTCTGGAGCAAGCCAGACTAGCCTTTCTAAACTAGATAGTTTTGAGAATATTCAAACTGCTGAAATACAAGGGTCTGTAGTGGAGTCTTGACTAAGTAAGGTAGGGAATTCTACATCGATATCCTATTCAATAAGTCCTTTTCAACTAGTCTGGCCATTCTTAGAAAAAGTTTTCACTTGCTTGTTGGATCGGATAAAAAGGAACATGCTTCTTAGAAAAGGTACTAACTGTAAATTTTGTTTTTTGCTCCAGGAAATATTCCTTAAAGATCGAGAGACCAGACTCCACTGATTCTACAAGGAATAGTACCATATAGTGATGTTTATCAACGACCATCAATTATTGAATCTGGTTTAAGTATTAACCTTACTGCAAACTTAAACACAGATTGGTTGTTCATAAAAGCCTTTTTTTGTCGACTTTATATCCTTTCTGCCCGGTGGCAAAAATTTGTCGTTACAAATCCTTGTTTATGCAATAAAAACAAATGTTTCACAAGCTGTTGCTGATGACGACATAAATATATGAATACCCTTACTAAAAGTGAATTGGGTTATTCACTTAAATGTATTTGAAATGTTCCAAATAGATAAATTTTCAGCAGGAAAGACATATCCACATGTACTTTGGTGTACTTGCAAGGTTAAAGAAAATTCGCTATACCCCGTGAATTCGTCTAACAGGAAACTCTTTGTTTTATTTCTTTTGCTTAGAAAAATAAAATGTAATGTTTTCATAGCGTCAATGTGGGTTGTGTCTGGCAATATGTGTAAGGGATTGACAGCCAACTGATTTTAGTTCATTGCGAATTCCCACATAATGTTTTTCTTTTGTGCGTTTTACCTGGATTTTGCATAATAAACTAAAGCGCGTGCTGAACAACATTTCATACTCATACGTACACATATAGACAGCCACAGTGTGTCAGAAAAGTATATATACATACATTTGTATGTGTATGTAGCTAGAAGCATGTACAACCACATGTTGAAATAGTTGAGGATTTTGAGAACTCTTGAGTGTCGTGCTTCAATTGAAGTTTATTGCAGAAATGCTCTAATGGGCATAATGGATATGTGACTATTCTACACACACATAAAACTTGATAAGGATTAGGGTAATTGTTAATGGCAAGAGAGAAGGATATTGAATTAAATGGTAACATATTTTATAACAAAATTGAACACAAACTCATAAATAAAATATTAACGATATCTTACATTTAGATAGAATATGTACATAAAAGTTCTATTCTATCTGGTTGATATTTAGGCGAATGTCATATTCATATGGTCATCTTAATTTGGAGATACTTTAATGTTGATCAATCTTAACAAAACTTATGAAAAAGATGCAAAAACGAACGATAAGTTTCGTTTTTGACCGATTACTCCTTAGGATTTAATACTTTGGGATATTTTAATGATATGTTTCACTTTCATTATACATCTATTTGATAAACTTTCTATTACAAACTATTTTAAACTAAAATTTAGTGAGAATAACCTTGGTGATTAACAAGACCTGACCTAAACATAGGCCAATGCCTATAAAGAGACAGATAGACAGTTAACTTATTTATCGACATCCTCCATTCAATAAGGCTTCAATCAAAGTGGCCTTCTCGAAAGCAATTTGTCCGACTCAGGTCATAAACTGAGAACTGGTCTTAACTAGCGAGTTTTCTAATAACCTCAATAACAAGAAAACCTAGTTGGCTTTCCTACAACCTTGAATGACAGTCAGAGGCAGAGATAGCCGACAGGTTGGATTAACCTCGCCGCATTCTGTGGCAGATGAGTGACTGGCAGGGAGTGGGTTATGGCCCAAGCACTGAAGCCATTCGACGAGACCGAACAACAAATGGACAAACAAAATAGCTGTCAACGGCAGATGCTTCTGTTACTGCCACTCTACTTTTAGGCCTGACGTCATCATCATTGCATTCACCACTCACGTTTTTTTATTTTGATTGATTACCGCTTAATATGTATGTATGTATAGGTGGCGTATAAATAGATATTGTGAAGTTATATGTGTAAAAAAATATGAGCACATTTTATTTTATATAACCAAAATCTTTTGTAATCAATAAATTTGATGAAATTTAACCAATGCCAAATTGTTTGACATAAACATACAAAAACAAAATGGCAATCGGAAATGAGCAAAAAATAAAATGGCAGAGAAATACGTCAGATGGATTGGATTTTATACATATATATAGTATGTATATATATCGAGACCATTGTGTTATTGTGGGCATTCATATCAGATTGTTGCTGCTGTTGCTTTTGTTGGGCTTTATTGCCCCATCCCGATGCATGTGCGTACGTTAGCTGGATCCAGCTACCGTTGATTACAATTCACTTCCGGCAGTCATTAATTTTTATTTAGCACATTTTCGGTCAGCCTACGTGTGAGTGCAAAAGAGATAGACAAGCAGAGGGAGACAGATACATCGAAAGAGTAAAAGAGGAAAAAAATCTGAACGTAGAGGTAAGAAAAATGGCGCAAGGACATCAGAGTCGGGAATATGAATAAATTATGCTATATTTGTGTGGGTGAATACATGTGTATGATGTGTGTGTATGTGTGTGTGTGTGTGTGTGTGTGTATGCGGAACGGAAACGGAAAGTGTGTTAATTTCCGACAGCGCAATGTTTACGCTGATGATGGACGTGAACTGCAATTGATTTCAATGCCAAAGTGAAATACAACTGAGGCGAATCTATAAAGAAAATTGGATAAAAGTAAATTAATGGAAAGTGGGCAACTGAATATCGATTGAAGAAAATGATAATGCCAGAAAAAAATGGCTTAATGGAAAAAACTGCATTTTCTTCAAAAATAATTCTGAAATACTGCAACTTATAAGGAAAGTGTCCAACAGAAGTGACATTAACATTGATGGCATAATGAACAAGTTTTAATAAACTGTTCAAGACATTTTCATTTGATTCATTTAGGGAATGGAAAAGCGCACTTACTTAAAATAGACCAAGATGTCTTTTATTTAAATGAGAAATCTATTTATCTCTCCATACTTTAAGCACAATGGGGAATATGAAATGTTATGTAAATCAATCTAACATCCTCAATTATAAATAAATTTCTATTGTTCTGTTTTGCTGTTAGTGCATGTAAGTTAATTTCAATTTCTTATTTATACTTTGAGTATTACACAACAACGACTTTGTTGTTCATTATTAACTTTTAACTAAGGCTATAACTATTAACTGATTTTTGAGGAGTTACTTCACAATTCTTTAACTTTAAGATTATGCTATAAAGCTAGAAGAAATTGGGCTTATTTGAAAACTGTGATTCATAAAAACTATCAGGCTCAAAAGTTCTACAACAAAAACGAAGAGAAGGTATCTCATACCTAATAATACTTTCCACTATATATTTAGCAATACAAAATTTAAATTGAAAACAGATTGAAGCAAAGTTCAGAAACAATTCGCAATGATTACCTTTACCCTTTTCAAATGATTTTTTCGACAATTTACATGATCAAAAATCTTGTAATACCTTATCTTGATATATGGCCATTCTGGCTCTGTTATAGATATCAAATGTGAAATGTTTTACCCATTATAATTAACGAAATAATGTACTTAATGCTGGTTTAAGTTTAAGCATTCGCATCTATCGAACTATAATGAGGATTTTTTTTCCCACGCCTCTATCCTGTTGTCCTTTATATCATTGTCCGATTTATTGGCATGTTGTACCCGGCGGCTGGTGAAAGGTAACAACACTTTGTAAGCCCGCCGTTGAATTTCATTTGCATATGACTCTTTGTTCACCTAGGCTTGATACTTGGTTGTGCTTTTTTTTTCTGACGTATTTTACTTTCATTTTAAACTTTTATTTTTTTGTGTTTTTTGCTTTTCTGGCTGTGACAAGGGCGTTTCGCCGTTGGGCAGTTTAACGCCCAGTTTTGGTTCACCATTTTCAGCTCTTTTACTTGTTGCAACATGTAAAATGCATTCAAGTTGAAATCTTTCAATACTTCCTGCATGCATTGATAAATATTAAATTTGATAGAATATGTGATATAAAAAATGCGAGTTTTAACTCAATAAATTACATGATTTGCTGTTGGTCAATGTTGACAAAAAGATTTGAGTCTTTTTTTTTGGCCCATGGGTTGCATTTGTATATATATGTACATATGTAGTTATAGGTCGGCACAACCTTTGGTTCAGGTAGTTGGATTAATTAACTCTCCATAAAGTCTCTTGATATTGCCATAGCTTATGAAATAAGGCACTAGAACTTACCATGGAGGTACAGTAAAATGTGTACAAATATTTATTTTTGTATTTCCGAGAAAGTCCCAACTTAAACTCAACTTAAAAGTGTAAATACAATGTGACAAAAATATAAACAAAACCAACTGTTCCATGACACATAGACAAACAAATAGAAGCGTGAAATTTTGTTTTGCATTTTGGGTTTTGGTTAATATATTATTATTTATTTTGGTTTTTACCCAAGTATGTACATCTGACGTTAGTTTATTTATTCGATGACGTCATCGTTAGCAGCTGTTGTGTGGCAAGACGAAGAAAACTCTTATCATTTTTATGTATAAAAGCCTCAAAAGTTGGCCAAATGAAAGTCAGTTTGAATTTATTCATCAGACAAGTATCCAAAAACACGAATTTAATTAGTAATTTATTAGAAAATGCGTTTTTACATTTTATTCGCCTCTCTGGTTTTGGCTGTAGCAGCAGCAGCTCCTCTAGATGACTCGGATGTTATAAAGCCCGTTCCATTGATTATCCTGGAGGATGCAGTAGACCTAGAGCAAGATCAGGAAGAACAAAATGCCAAAAGTATAAGCAATTCAAACGAAGCCCAGCAAGAGCAAATCAAACCAGAGAGCGTTCAATCGGATAATCCTTCAACTGAAGATCAGTCAGCCTCTGATGACTCATCAGACAAGGCAGGTGAACAAGATACCTCCAATGCCTCTGATTCAGAGGAAGGTGAAAGTCTAATTAATGATAATTCAGAAAATGTTTCAAATGAAGAGAGTAGCGATCAGCAATCCAATGAATCCAGTCAACAGCAGCCTGAAAGTGCTCAGTGAAATCATAGTGTATATAGAAAATAAAACATTTTAAATCCATCCTATTAAAGTTATTCTCTATTAAATTTTGTATATAGTTTTACCTACTAATTAGAAGTAGTTAAAATGAGAAAAGATCCAGAATAACACAAAACGTTATAGGTCTTAATCTATGTATGTATTTAGCCATTTTGTTTGCCAATTCGGTTGTTTGCTTGAATAAGTTCTGTGACTAAAGAATATATACAGCTGAATAAACATAAACAATATGTTTCATTATTAACTCGTCCTTGAACTAGCAAGCCTATTTTTTTAAATAATACACAGAACTACTAAAATAAAGCTACAATGGATTGTTTAAATTTTGTTAGCATTGACAGTTTATATGCAAAATAATGTTGTTGTTTATTCCTAGAGAAAAAATAAGACATTTATAGTGGTCAAATTTGCTTATTACACTGAACTATTTGAAAGATTATATGGTTTTAAATAAGCAACATTAAAAAAA
Source organism: Drosophila tropicalis (assembly GCF_018151085.1). Lineage (NCBI taxonomy): Eukaryota > Metazoa > Arthropoda > Insecta > Diptera > Drosophilidae > Drosophila > Drosophila tropicalis. Next base: position 1,348,353 of record NW_027172855.1, read on the forward strand.
TAAAAGAAGTAGTTTTTAAACATTTTGGAAATTTGTTTCTACTAAACTTAAACAGATCGATATAAGAAATAATTTTTAAGATTTTTTCTAAAGGAAACTTACTGAGCCAAGCGGCTTTGGGATGTATATTGAATGTGGGTCATATAAGCCTTAAGTCGCTTCTATTAAAAGAGAACTTGGAACAGGTTAAATCTGTGCTTAAAAAATATTAAGTTAAATAAAAGTTATGGTCCGCAATCGGACTATACTTCTAGTAAAGAGTTGTCTCAATAACCCTTCAGTTCTTGTTATTAGTTTATACATATAAGATCCTTATATTGTACCTATAAATGGATATAGGTAGAGCACTTTTAAGTTGACTTAGTTAGAAGAATGTGGCTTTAGTAGAAAGTATTGCTGTTAGTTCCGCCCTTTAATTAATTGCCAACATAAAATTCTCAAAATGTTTCAGAACCAACAACAGGTGGCCGAATCGAGCTTTGAATAAAACACAGAAAAATACAATAAATTTTCATGGCCATAGTCGTTCATTCTATTCCCTTACTCTTTTGCCATTACATTTTATGAGCTCTATACACACACACACACACTTACGCAGCGGCACAGGCACTCATGGTCGCCGTTTCCGTTTCCGCTCAGTAAATGTTTCATTTTGGTGGAGGGACGAACCGCCGCCTGTCACTCAGTAAAACGCCGCCGTGTGTGGCCAATGTTAATGTCCAACATGCTTGTCCATATGTCAGTTAGTTGACTTCCCTGCCAGGATCAGGCCAACCCCCTCTCCCCACCACTTGTGGGTGGAGTGTTTGTGTGTTTCTCTATGTGTGTGTGAGTGTGTGTGTGTGTGGGGAGGTTGGCAGTTGGCCATGTGTTGGCTTCCGAGACGAAAATGGCTTAAGTAGTCACTTTTTGTGCTTATGCCTGGACTTTGGTTTAATTAATTACAAGATTAATGCGACTTTATGTGTGTGTGTGTGTGTGCTTGTGTGGGAGAATCTTTGAGAGCATTGTGGGTATGTGTGTGTGTGTGTATTTGTTTGTGGCTAAGAGAATGTCTACCGTTGGACGTTTAGTTAAGTGCGTGTGACGTTGGCGGTCCAGACGTTTTCATAGAACATAACACACAGCAAGTAATTAGATTCACACCCCACAAATTTGTCATTTACGTTGCTGGAGGCAAAGTATTCTTCCATCAATACCTGGAATCGACGAATGTATATTCAATGGTACCAATTACCATTCACTTAATATTTTTCCAAGGAAAACATGCTGAATTCTATTTATGATCTCCATTTCCTACATTCTTTTTTATTTTTACTATATATTTAACTATATTTAAGGCAACTAAATTTAATATGTGGTTTAAGGATATAAATTTAGTAGTCAAAAGATTTATCATTAAGATTATAATAGAATAAAATACAAGGCTATAAGTTTCAAAAAAGAATTCCAATGAAAAATATGAAATTCTTTTATACCTAAACAAATTTCCTTTATAATATTGTGAATGACAGTCCTAAAGTAGTAGGACTTTCAGGCTATTAAAGTCAATATCCACTTAGTTAAAAGGAAAACCAAAATATCCCAAATATACTAAAAAATTTGTAAAATTGGCGTTAACATGATGATAGATTATGAGTGTATAATTGAAGTTGGCTATTTTAATCCATTGTCATTATTGTATTGGATTTTTTTGTGAACTTACTATTTTTTACTTGTTCTCGGAGGATAGGACAAACTCTAAAAAGTTAACCCTATTCTTTGATAGATAAGAAAGATTTTTCGATCTCTGATTAGTCATATATCTCAAGGGGATTGTTAAAAAGGCCACCATGTTGACTTAGTCCTAACAACATTATTTTGCTTTTATTGCCATTTATGTATTAATTAAAATTTTTTCAATCAATCAACTATTATAATGTCGGGTGGATTTTCTCTCCCCCCTCCGCTTTAACCTCTACCCTCTTGCACAATGAAAATAATCTGAGGCTTCTTTTGGAGAGTTGTCAACATTTTAATTAATGCCTTTACGAAAGCGTTCAATTTCATTGCGTAACACACAGTGCGGTTTTGTCGCTGCGGCATGTTAACAATCATTTCGAGCTCTTCTCGCCCTTTTCCCTCAGTTTGATTGGTTACCTCTCTCTGTCCCTCCTCCTGCTGACATATGCCAACACTCATTAGTAGTAGTAGTACTTTTTTTTTTTTTTTGGATGATTGATGTGTCTGTTATTCAAATTTGGTGACAAAACCGAAAAACATGCAGGAAAATGCTTTAAATTTCATATACACATGACAAACTTTTCACACGAGCAAATGAAGAGAAAGAGGAGAGAAAAGGGGGGAAAGAATGGAAAAAAGTAGGAATATTGGGTCTACTTTACATTCAAATGGTGTGCCAGGGCCAGGCCCCTTCAGACTTTGGTTTATTTTTTTGTAAAAACCTCCTTTCGATATGTAATCCCTTGATTGATGTGAACAGAACATAGTAGCTCACACACACACAGACAAGCAACACCTACGCCTTTCTCTCACTTCATGTCCCTCGACCAAAATCAAGGCCTATGCAAATTTACAGAAGGACAAGTGTGGGTTAGACAGAGATGAAGAGTTCGATCGAAAGTGTGGGCTAAAAGGAGGGGCCGATGTGTTGGCATATGATGACAAAGACGATTTTCGCATTTTTGCTTTTTGATTAGCTGTCCAATAGCAGTCTCTAACTGCAGTTTTCTCTCGCACTCTCGATCCACTTTTAGTCTGAAATTTCAGTTTAGTTGAGGTAACTGTAACCCGTAACCCCTAACGGTAACCGTAAACAGTTCACACAAAGCAAAGCATTTGATTAGCCCAGTCGTCCAGGTTGCAATCTCAATCTGCCAAGTCTGGCTAACAAGCGGCAAGGCAAGGATATGGCTCTAAAGGCAAGCAAGAAGTAAGCTGGCCCGGTTCCTGCTGCTGCCAATTGGCCGGCAAGTCTTGTGCCCGAGTTGTGGGCGAGAAATGGCGCTGATGGATGGCATAGTTACAAGAGTTTTAGGCCAAACAATTTCTGTTGCAATGTACGCCTTAATGCTAGTTGAATCCTAAAAGCTGCATGTTTGCTGTTCGAGCCAAAGCCATTGTGGTTAAAAGGAGTAGTTAGCTGTCTTGAATGTATTTACGAAGCTTGATGCTTTGAAATCGAATATTTTGTATTTGTTCTCAATTGAATTAATATTTGAAAGTGATTTTAATAAAATAGTTATTAACTAATTAAACAATTATATAACCTTTTCTCGTGTCCGTTTTAAAAACCAAGAACTGAAAATAAAAATGAAAATGATTTTGGGATAATTCACTGTCTAAATGACACATGAAATGTAGAAAAGACAATAATTCTGAATCCGAGATTTCATTTATTAAAATATTGCCTATTAAAAGGTCTGACTGATAACGCAAGAAAGGATATCAAAGGAGTTCTAGTAAAAGATGTTGTATGAATTTCGCATCGGATTTGATTTGATCCATTTCGAATTGAAGGTTGGATTTAGAAATTTTTTCCTATTTTGTGATAATTTAGTTGTTTAACGTTGATTTGTTCAACTCTAAAAACTAACCTTAACTGAACATAAAATAAAAACTTTGTCGAGCATAAGGCAACAATGTTGGTATTGTTGCAGTCAGAAACAATGCAACAAGCCAACAACCGCAACAAAAACTTTTTTTGTCGACAAAGACCACTCCTCCTGACTTAAAGTGTGCTTTGGCCACACGCCTCTTATGGGAGGGCTCTTTTCCCACACAAATGCACACACACACACACACTACCAAACAAACTGCATATAACTGACATGGACGAGGCAGCAAATTCACGCACACAAACAATACACCTACAGCAACTCCGATACACACACACATACCAGCACACACACGCAACACAATTGAATTGAAGTGTTTTTGCACTTAAAAGTTTAAACTTTAATCCTTCAATAATATTATTGCCAGAGTGCAAAGTTAGAACCACCTGCAGTCCGCTCTCGTCCTCAAGCTCGTTCTCATTTCCACCCAACACCTCGCACCCAAGTTCTCGCTGGCTTCTGGCATAGTTTCAATTATCCTACAAATGTCGGCCAAATGGAAGGAGTCGCAAATTTTGCCATTGACCCAAACGCCTGGGCCCACACTGGGCACACAAATTGGCGCTTTGGCGCTCATTGGACAAGCTTTTGAGGGAATTTGCATTATTAAATCGGCATTACTCTATCTATGCATTTGGATTTAGAATGATTTCACTTGCGAATCGATTCAAGTGCCCCAATTAACGCTCAATTCGAAGAAATGCCCATTTAATTTATTTAATTTTAATGCCATTAATTCTCGCCATCGGAAGTTTCTGTGTCAGATTTTGCGGTTGCATTGCTGCACCATAATTAGCTAATTGATTTCAATTTTCGAGTTTCGTGGCATTTTCGGCGGTTTGTGTAAATATCAAAATGCGGTTAGTTTTAAGCATTTTGACTCAATGGCTTTTTGTGGGTTTTCCGGTCACTCCAGATGTGCCTCAGTCCCCCCCCAAAAAAAAAAATACAAGTGAATTAAGCGAAAATGCATACATTGCGTTAAATTAATTTAATAATTTAAAAGTTGAAATTTAAATGGCAAGTCCATAAGGGACAACCGGACTAGACATTAGACTAGATTAGTAAATGATTTTGATGACTGAAAAGATGATTCATATATTTATCGAAATATAAAACAAATCAAAAATCTCGATTTAAAAAACTCATTGCCAAAGTGAAACTCACAAATTGTACTCCTTTTTGTTAAGTGAAATATCAGGTCAATATGTCTTTTTAAGCGAGACAAAAGATTCGAATGAACAGCAAATTCTTCAATTTTCAAGCTGGAATAATTTTAATCAATATCCATTTAAAAAGCTTTATAAATTGGTGATTCAGCTGAGTAGGCCCAGGTCGTGGTGGAGAAATCAATCTCCTTTAGAATCTCAAAAACCACAAAAAAAAAGATAATCATGATGTTTTATACAAATCGGTTCGAAAAGTATTTTTCCAAATATCAATACATATTTTAGATGCCATTTTGAAATGGGCTGAGTTGTGACCTATATTAAATATGTATATAACTTTTTGAAATCGGTGACAAATTGGCGAATATACAATCTAAGATAAAGGCACATTAAGTAACAATATACGTTTAAAATTTTAAAAACAACAAAACATTATCTTTGCGAATTGTTTTTGACCGATTTTGATTAATTTTCCCACTTTCACATTTGCAAATGATATTCTAGTTCAAATTATGATTTATAAAACTAATTTATTTGGTTTTTTAATAATGGCTACTATATACATATATATAGTCTACTAGATCCATTACATTAATGATTAATATTATGATAATGAATAAACATACATATTATACATACAAATGTATTAATTATGTCTACATAAATTTAGATAAAATGTTCTCCTACTTAAAATCCTTTCAAATCACATTTATTTTTTCTATTTGGTAGTTAATCAACCAAATCAAATTCCTGTTTTTGCTACGTATCTATTAATTAAAAACGTAATAAATCATCCAACATTAAACTGGGTAATTTTTGCTGCACATAAACTTTTTCGAACGGATAGGTCGAGTACCACGAAAAAAAAAATTAAATGGCAGGAAACTATCGACGTCTCCCATAATCATAATAATGAAAATCCTAATAATAATAATAATGGCCATTAGGAGAACCATTTTTTTGGCCATTGACTTCAAGTCGTGCGGAAATTATTCATTACGAAACTATGAAACGAGGAATGGAAAAAGAGAAAGGAACGAAAAGGGCAAACCTACTTGCAAATCAATTCACGAATACCACAAAAATCGGTAAGGACGAGCAGATCGAGGGAGGTGGAGTCGATGGTAGAGAAAAGAAGGTGGAAAAGTATTTCTGGAATTTAACCGACTGACATTTGTGCCCTGGAAAGAGGGCAAAAGACGATACCAAATGCGTGTCTATATCGTGTTACATGCAAATAAATGAAATAGAAAGAACAAACTTCACCCACAACTTGAAAAGAAATATTTAAGCCAAGATGTCGACAACGACGCCGAGGACGAAGTCGACGACGATGAAGTAAAAGTTAAAGTAAAAGTGCATTTAACAGTTTAGCAACATTATGCACAGCATAAGTCAGGATTATCACTTAAATGGTGAGCTCTACCACCTCCTGCCCTTCTCTGCACTCCTCTACACACGACTCCACTCGAGTGAAAGTCGCGGAAAACGGAAAATGGAATAAAATAACCAAGGGATTCACACTGAATTGTTCCAAGAGTGTTAAAAGAGAAATGGCCAAAAGAAGGAAACCCTTGTTGCAGCACAGGACAACTAATCGTCAAGGACAGTCGCTGTTATCATCGTCCCCCATCATCATTATCACCATCTTTAGACTCCAAACCCTTACTAGTTTTCAGCCGCTGCAAAAGACGTCTTTGCCTTCGACTTATTCACTTCATTTAAAGTCCACTTGTCAATGACGAAATGGGAAATGAGGCTAAGGGACCAGCAGGCTTGGAGGTCCCATTGTGACCAACAGCCCTGTCGGTGGCAGATGGAATACAGTAGTTTCCCTTCTCAAGATATTCCATTTTTTCCTCAATTTGCTTTGGTTTCATATTTTTCCTAGTATTTACTGTGCTTATTTAGCTTAAATGAAACAGCAGAACTCGAATGTTTATGTAGCGGAAGTTAAGTATTATAATTTCAAAAGAAGCTTAAAAAACAGAGAGCAAAATATTGTTTGTAACTATAATGGCAACTTAAGGATTTGAAATACTGTAGATTCTTGACATTTTCGGAAACACAATGTCTGAATGATAAATAATAAGTAAACTTTGAATACTATGGCTTCGATTCGATCTTCGATCTTCGATTGCTCTATCACTAATTCGCCAAGGATCTTGGCACTTGTCTATAATTTCCTTCAGATCATTAAGTATTAAGCATTTCTTGTTTTAAAGTCAAATAGTGCTTATTGAAATAACCTTTCAATTAATCAATCCATATGAAGGAAACCATAAAAGATTAAATTACATAATTTCGGTGTCTATAACCCAATGACCAGAGAAATGGAGGAAATTAAAATACTTTTTTAACCACAGGCTAGTTACTCGCCGCCGTTTTTATGGCTTAGTTTAACCGAAACCTAACAAAACTTAATTTGTAGTAATTTAATTTAATTCGCTAACCTCAACCACGTCAGTTACCAGAATAACCAAAGTCTATTAAAATTAAATAATCTATTAAAATATAACTATAAAAATATGTGCATACATGTGTACATACCAATGTATGTATGTACATATATACGCAATTGTATATTTTTAGCCCACAATCATATTAAAATAAATTGAAAACCTTCACTGCCATTAATTGAAAATGCCACACAGACTAAATTCACTAAAAAAAAGTAATGCTAGAACAAAGTTGTTACAAAATACGAAGTAAAAAATACCCTTACAACTAATTTAACATTAAACTAAAGGATAGCATTGATAAAAAATGCGATGATTTCATCATTTTTATTACCACATTCGAATTTAAGGATCTATTCTTTCATAACACAGAACACAGACTCAAGTGAGACCCACACATATGTATGTACATTGATTCCAATTTATTTTTAATATAAGAATAGAATATAGTTATAGTTATATAGTTATATTTTATATATATCAACCATTTTTTACAAGCACCGGGGTTAGCCGAAAACTACATCCATACACTAGCCTGGGATTCTAAACCGGATCCTTCTTGGCAGGGCCATTCAGACAACTCATTTATCGAGGACTACTGATTCCAATTTAAATATTTTGAATCATAGAATTTTTTTCCAAATTTGTTTAGAACTGAAATTCTATAAAGATTTGTCAAATGGATTTAGCGACTATTTTTAGCGTCACAAACAGTTCAGAAAGTCTCAAATACCCTTGGATATTTGGTTAAAGACATAAAAATTTGTAATTGACAAAAAGAAAATGCAAAAATTTAATTCGCCAATACTCGAAATACGTTTATTTAAGGCAATTTTACAAACAATATTGGCCATTAATTGACAAATAAAAACAATGCTGGAAGGACAAAAAACAGTTGCTTACATTTGTATACCTGATATTCGTTTTTCGGAAATTCCAAAAAGCTTTTATGTACACTATGAAAATTTGTAAAAACAAGCCACAAAAGTAAACAACCAAAACCGGGCAAAAAAAAAAAAAAAAAAAAACCCCACCATCGCCACCAATAACAACAACAAATGCAATCACACATTTGGGCAAAAAACTTGGGCAATAATAACTATATTTGGCCATTGAATGTTATTGCATTAGTTTTTGGAGAAGAGCAAAAATAATGATAGGGGACAGTAGTTGGCAAGAGTGGTTAGGGCGGGTTAGTGGTGTCTGATGATAGGTGAACGGTGTGGAGGGGTGGAAAAAATCGCATTCGCATAGACAGAAAACAGAAACGGAAAACTTTCAACACAAAATGACACTGTGGCATGGCAATTGCATTATCTACTTTCTTTTCTCTTCTTGTTGTCTGTATGTTTTGTTTTGTTGTGTTGCGGTGCGGGGATGTGTTGTGTGTTAGTGTGTGTGTGTTTGTTGCGGTTATGATTGGAATATCAAAGGCAAATGGGCTTAAAAGAAGTTTAATACAAAACGCCAAAAACAAAATGCATTCAAAAAAATGCAAAAGCTGACTTTGAAAGTAAATATAAAAGATAAAAAGAATTAAAGTTAAACATGAATACGAATTAGTAATTCAAATGACTTTAGACAACTCTAAATAAATCAATATTCTTTTAGAATTTTCAATTTCAGAGTTTTTAGGGGTCGAAGTAAATTGAATTACTGCTTAAAAACAAAAAGACATTTTAAAGATGAAAAACAGAAACCCTCTTGGGGTTTAATTGTGAGTCCTTAATGATCAGGAGAACATTAAAAAAAGAGGTAAAATCAAAATTTTACGGTTGATTTTTTCGACTAAGTTTTAGAAAACTTTAGAAAAGTAACACTTGAATTTATTAATAATGTGGGCCGAAATCCCGGCGGTACTGCAAGACCGGGCCAACCCGTGACAGAGGTGGAGCAAGCCCCTAGCACTCCGTCAGTTTCCAAAAATCAGTTTAACATTTGTTGTTCTCCAATGGAGAAACTATCAGATGTTAAGCTGATAAGAACAGATACTACACTTTGATCTTAGCCATAAGGCCGAGAAGCGATAACTAACTCAACGAAACGAACAAACCTTAGCCAAAGATTTTCTTAAACTAGTTGGGAATTCCAATGAAATGTACATGACAATTAGTTGCAACTTTTTCTTTGCATACTTTTTGGGATTTTGCATTTGCTCTAACAATGAAGAGCATTGACTTTACTGCTACCTGGTCACAGACCTCAGTTATTACTACCCTCCTGACCTACCTATTCTTGGTGTGTCAGAAAATTTTTCTACTCTTATGATTCGCAACTTGTTTAGGTAAAAACAACATGGACTAGGCGCAATTTATGTGTTGTTAATTTACTCTGGCTTCTCTTCAGTTGTCGAATAAATCTTTCGCCTTTTACTAAAGATTTCCGTGGAGAGGTGCACTCTAATGAGTCTATATTGAATTTTTCTCGGTGCCTGACTTATAGTCGGGCCGATAATTAATAAATATGAAGACAAATAAATAACTCCAATTTAGTTTACATTAATTTTACAACTTATTGATTGTCGCGTTGATTTCTGACAGACTTCGATTTTAAAATGAACTTTGTCATTTGATTACTTGTTTTAAAATATGTACAATTTTGTTATGAATATTTGATGAATTTTTATTTTTTGTTTATGCATAATTAAAATATTTATAATGTTTGCTTGAATTTAATATTCCCATGACAAATAAAAACACATTTCATTTTATGTGCAAAGTACACAGTAAATATAAAATAAACACATGAATTTCAATGCAGTCAACACGCCCAACCGGTCAACAGACCAGCCAGCACACAATACAACAAGCCAATTGGCCAAAATGAAAATGTGGCTAGAACCACAGTAAAAAGCACGAGAAAAACCGCCAAGAAAGACCAACAAAAACCATAAACAAAAACAGGACACATGAAACAAGCAAAATGAAAGGTAAATGCACTTATTATAGCAATTGTTTATTAAGACAAAAAATTCTTAAACAGTTTTCCCTTGCACTTCTTGGGGCACCACTCAAACCCAGTCGCCTCCCCCCCATTTCCAATTCAACTTAACCCGACCGCCAAAGTGACAAACGCATACAGCAAATAAATTTTGTTGACCAAAAATTGTGACACGAATTGGATTTTTGGTCGGTTTTGTTGTCTCAACTCTCAAAAGCATGCGCCACGAAGAACGGGAAAGAAAACTAGCACGAGAGAAGGACATTTTCGTGTGGGGAAAAGTCAGCATTCATTTCAAAAAGAATCAACAAGTGGTTGCCGGTTCAGTAAGGGGAAGTTGTTGGGTATTAAAAATTATATCCCATGAGGGGAAATTCATGTTGAACTGCTTGACGAGTGTCGTAGTAAGGCAGTGCTCTGCCGTGGTGGAATTGCTCAAATTGACCGAACGGGGAAACTAAGAGTGGTGAATTTAGCTAGGAAAAACTACTGCTTGATGGTGTTGGAATTTCAAACATAGTTTGATGGATAAGTTTTATACCTCATGGAAATAAGTTTGTGCACATGTTTTTTGTTCATATTTTAATTAAAACTAATCAAAAATTATTTTTGGACGCACATTTTTTATTTGGGCCTACTGCAAGAATGTTCTTGAAATTTCTTTCGCACCGTTCGCGGTACCGTTTCACCGTTTTGTATGGGATATTACTTTTCATAGGAAGATGTATATGTGCAATATGACATTAGTCGGTATTTGGGGATTGCGGTCACATAAAAGTTTGGCAGGTCTTTTTATTTTTTTTTATAATTAAAAACGTAAGTAAACAAAAAACACGTGGGCAACTAGAAATTATTATATTGTTGTGAATTGCCTTTAGGATGCCACGTGGGACACATTTAAGCGCTGAGGAGCGTGGCTTGATTCTAGGCATGAAGAAAGTGGTAAAACAATTGCAGAAATTGCTTCCCGAGTGAATCGTCATAAAAACACCATAGCAAACTTTTGCAAAAATGTACCATTATGGTAAAATCAAGCGTACCGGCCGACCGACGAGCATCCAAGAACGAAAGGGAAATTTGGCGTCTTGCTGCCAAAAGGAGATGTCCTGCAGCGAAATTTGCAGTCATCTGATCTCAACGTGTCCAGGAGACGGATCAACCAAATAATTTCCGAAAATAAAAACATTTCATATGCTTTGCGAGAGCCTGTCCGAAGCTACTACCACGCCACCTTAAGGCCCGTTTGGCGTTTGCCGAAAAATACAAATTTTGGACTCACGAGTTCCGAAATGTAATTTTTTCAGACGAGAAAAATTTAATTTAGACGGTCCAGATGGGTGCCACAAGTATTGGCGAGATAATCGACTGCCACGGCAAACGCGTCCAAACGCAACTTCGGGGAGGGTCTTTATGGTATGGGCTGCCTTTGGTACGCCGGAAAGTCCCGAATATGCTTTATTCAGACAAAAACAAATGCGGAAATGCTATTCAACTTCTAGATATAGAGCTCGTTGCTTTTTCGGAAAAATTTTATCCTGACGATATGATTTTTCAACAGGACAATGCTCCAACACACACGGCAAAGTCTACAAAGGTTTTTTTTCACGTAATATTGATGTTTTAGAGTGGCCGCTTTAAGCCCAGACCTTAATCCAATTGAAGACATTTGGGGCATTTTAACGGCCAAGGTTTACAAAAATGGACGTCATTTGACTCAATAGTGCACCTTAAGCAGCTGTGCTCGCTGAGTGGGAAACAATTAGCAAATCCACTCTGGGAAATTGGTAGACTCAATGCACGTCGCCTAAACAAGGTTATTCAGTAAAGGCCATCATATTAATTACTAATCATAAATAGATTAGTTGAAATATTCAAATCGGCTAAAATTTCGCCAAAGTGAAATATGCCATTATTTTTCCTATGAAGATTTTTTTTTCAATATTTTCATGAGTTTAAAAAAAAAATGATTGTTTTTTGTTTCTTTTAATTATAATTACAGCTACAATAAAGTTTTTTTTCTTTCATTTGAAATATAATCTTTTTCCGAAAATTGTCTTGCACATATATTATTTCCGAGGTAGATATTATGAATTATAATTAAATTTCTCAAAACAACTAAATTGGAATCTATAAGATACTTATTTAAGAGTTCATTCTAAACTGCATCATCAAAAATATCATTACTTTATTGCTTACTGCACTTTATTTTTATTGAAGTCTTTAAATCACGAAGCTGTTAAGTTAGTTACATTATTTCAGCCTAATATTTTCATATTTCATATTAAATGCCATTGAAACAAGAGTTTGGAAATTTTCAGTTGCAGTACAATTTTAGTGAGCACATAATTAGTAATTTAAAAGCAGTAGTTAAATATTCACAAGAGTGAAATAATTTAACTAACATTGGTTTCTAAGACTCCCAAAAACAAATTTTAGTAAAAAATATATAATCGAAATTCATATCCAAATTGAGTCTCTTTACAAACATATAAATTGCACTTTTTTTAAATCAAATAGTAAAAATAAACATAACATTAAACATTTATGTAGATATATATTTTTTAAAACCAACGATCAAAGTGAAAAGTCATAGAACCTGTAGTAACGTTCTTTGAGTTATGAAATCTTTTTAAAAACAATTCACCAAATGGCACGTGACAAATCTGCAACTCCAAGCGGCAGTCACGTGAAAAGCAGGTAACAGAAAAAGAAAATGCAAAAAGGAGAGAAAGAAAACCCAAGAAATGTAAAGTACTTTTTGACTTGTCACGCAGTGAAAAGTCAAAGCAGCGTATAAAACTTTGCCGGCAAGGCTCACGCAAATAATTGCATAAGATTTGATTTCTGAGGTAACTTGTTGAAAAACAACTGTTGCCTGATTTGTGTGTGGGTGTGGTGTGTGGGTGTGTACGGAAAAAAAGGACTTCTTTTTCATTTCTTTTGACTTTGCTACAATTTGGTATAAAGCAAATGATGAATGTTCAAGATTGTGAATCAGTGTCAACCAAATTTTTATACTTTGACTAAATTTATATTCTTAGCATCTTCATGAAGATGGATCTTAATCCTTCTTAATTTGAGCTTAATATTAAAACAAGTTGATTAAAAAAAAAAGCTTATGGATGTAAATAGGGAAAAGCAGGAAAAAAAAAAAAAGAGAAAAAAAAAATATTCAAAGTCCTGCAGAACAGCTGAATATATATACATACATTTAAATATAGTAAGTGACGCTCAAAAGTTATAATTATAGCGGAGGATTTTCTAAAATCCTTTATATTTAAAATATTTGCCAAAAGAAAACCTCAAAAATTTGATACCCAACTCATTTTAATCATGACCAAATAATGTCCTTTACCTAAAAATAAACCAAAAACAATCCCCACTCTTACTCAGTCCCTTTTTTGTCTCACTCTGTCTCTTTTCGGACTCTATATCTCTCTTACCTTATGTGTAGACCCACAAACTAACAACTAAAACCAAACCACAATATCCTCCCTCAAAAGCCGAAACAAAACACAATCTCCAATGTGTGTGGACAGCAAACATATTGTTGAACCGACGAAAATGCAAATATATTTATTGCGACAACAATTTCTAAACTAATTTAACACCCACACCCCACCATGACCCCGTCCATGCCCATCTCGAAGTTAACTCCTTGATCAAATTTATGCAAACTAAGCAGAATGGTAACCCAAAAACCAAATGTTTTCAACTTTTGTCATGAATTGTTGTTCCATAAATATTTAAATACAGTTATCAATGACCATTTCACATAAGTAAGCGACTGCATCACAATTTTGGCCAAATGATGTTGATCAATAAACCAAAATGTGCAACTAATTAGACATGAAAGTAGACATTTAGTTAGAGAAACAGAGAGAGAGGAAGAGAAAGTGAGGAGAAGGATAGAAAACAAGAGAAAACTGAATGGCCAGTTATAAATAATGTTTACCTGGGAAGCATCAAAGCCAAGTTAGAACCAAACGAATGCAATATATGTACATAATTTAATTAAACTAAACTCAACTGCTAATTAACTTTATGTACATAAGTTGAAATGTATTTTACGAAAAAGTTAATTAGCATTTAAAAGAAATTAACTGTAAAAACCCCACCGATTTCAATTACTTTTAATAGATAACTGGCAAGTTATAAAGATTGAAAATTTCTCGTCTTTGACTAAAGTAAACCTAAATAAATAATGCAACTTCTTTTTGACGACACAGTGGCGGCCATTTTAGTATAGAACTAGAGAAGTGAGACACAAATCCGGTTTAAGAGGCCGCCAACTGTCCTGACGTTGGGCTAGGCTCCAGCCAGACCAGGGCATGGAGCCAGCAACTCGCCGGGCTGAATCCATTCATTCATTCATCTATGTGAAATGAAAAGAAATGATGCAAAATTGTAAGTGCACAACAACATAAAATAAGAATCAGAAGAAAAAAAAAAAGAAAACGGAAACAGAAACATCTTTAGATCAAGACAGTGGCTTTAATGTACTGTGGTTCAATAATGCGAATCTTTGGCGTTTCTGTCGGGTTTCAAGAAACCCATTTGGCCATTTCAAACCCATCTACATGGGTTTTTGTTCGCGATTCTTAACTGCCTAAGCTACCCACAATTATCTAAGGCTATCAAGGGGTATCAAGTGAACGAAAACAACAAAAAAAAATATGAACGACAACGGGAATCGAAAAAGCACTGAAGTCTTGAAGTCAACACTGTTTCGTTGTTGCCTGTCGACTGTCGCATTAATGCCACGCCTCCAATAAAGAATAAGGCCGTTGGCTGCGGTAAATGGATGGGCTGTGTCTTCTGTTTGCCACTTTTGAAGTGCATTCCCCGGGATAAGCAAATTTTGTTTCACTTTGGCAACAATTTGATTTTCATGTGGACCAAGAAAATAGATAATCAAGTTTCAAGGATCTCCCCCTCTCTCTCTCTCTCTTACTCTCGGCATCGACAGTTGACAGACTGACAGTCTGACAGCTCTACTAATCGATTTAATGCATTTACAGATTTGATTCACTTGCAATTTGCCTTCGCAATTTCCATTAAATTAATCAAAGGCCATGGCTCATTTCCGTTTTTATTTATTTTTCTTTTTATTATTATTTTTTCTTTTTTTTTTTTTTTTTTTGGTTTTTAGCCAAGACGAATCTTTACTTGTTGACTGCAATTTACAACGAAATTTGTTTTTCCTCTTTTATCTTTATTTTGTTTGTGCTTCTGTTTTTTTGTTGCCTTCCCTCTGCTTGAGTACGTGAGTTGAATATTATCCATTTTAAGCCATTTTTGGCTGATACAGAAGGAGAAAATCTTTCGTTACGAAAGTCAACTAAATTTGGTATTAATGTTCTTGCAGGAAATCAAAGGCAAAAGTAAATGAATTTCATTTTTTGTTTTGCATTTTTGATAAACCAGCAAGGCATATGAAGGTAATGATATTCTTTTTGAGAACCGTTTTGTATGAGTAAGAAACACGTAAAACGTGTAAATTTTACATGAATCTTATCTGCGAAATTTATGCGAAATTTCGTGGAAATATTTTTATCCTGAGGGTTTAAGAATTTCTACAAAAAATTTAATAATTATAATTTGAGTTTGCCATAAAGAAAAAAGAAACTTATATTATATTACATAATGTCCAAGCTATATCATAATATTCTATGATTTGACAGTATATAAACAGTTTATTTCATTATCATATCAAAGGCATAGAAAGATCTACTCATTTCAGCATTTATCTAACGTTTGAAGATCTTTTTTGGCTGATTCATATTACTTTTCTACAGTTCAATCATTGATCGCTTTATCAAGCTATAATTCTCAACCTGTTCTAGCGTTTTAAGTCTGAGCTAGTTCAAGACTTGAGGTAATCATATGTCATTTAAATTCTAAGGTCATAATGGAAAAACTTGGTACTTCTCTCAGAGAATTTGCTCATTTATGTTTGGGTCCAGTTCTTTGGAAAAACGTTTTGAACGTTTATAAATTTAGTTAACACATCCTTTGACTTGTTGTATTTTAGCATCAACTTAACGTGAAATTTGTGTGTATATTAAAAAACCAACCAAAGGACATTTTACCTGTTGCAATGCAGTGTAATAATTGGATTCGCCTGTACCTGTACTTCATGTAATTAACCTTCAAACTATAATTTACATATCCATAGTCTTTCATTTGGTCCAACCAATTTGTCTTTTGGTATTCTAGAAGCTCTCACCAAAATTATAAACTAATTTGTGTTGCGATTTTTGCGGACACGAACCAGCATCAATCACAAGGTTTCAAATTGTTCGCCTCTATGCAGAAAAGATTAGCGGCTGGTGGAGAATTATAGGAGAACAGCCAGATGAGATGATGTGCCTGTCATTGCATTACTGATCTGCTAATTGCAAACATGTCACTGGTCAGGACACAAAATTCGCTTCTGTGGGTGTCCTGACTTCATATTTCCATGTCGTTCAAATGTGACCCCGTGTTTTGTAATTTTCTGATGCAGTTGCAGTTGTGAGTGCAAAATGTGAATGCGGTTGCAGTATTTCGCGGAGAATAAAATTTGATTTTCACACACTACATATGAGTGTTTACTTGCATAGATGGACCGCATAGGGATAGCATTCAAAATAGAGAATGTACAGTCATGTCAAGTGGTTCATTGAACCTTCTTGAGAGGTACAGAACATTCTCTCAGTGGCCCACAGACAATGACAGTTTCCTTTTGTTGGGCAAACAATTGTTTAGAATTTATTAAGTGCTTCCTATTCTGACAGACAGGGCAAAATATCATGAGTTGAATGTGTATATATAAGTAGTAAGCTTCTTATACATATCATGTGAATCCGGCTCATAGTTCACTTGCCTTGCCTTTTGCCCTCTGCCTTTTGCCTTATGCCTTTCCTGCTCTTAATGCAAATGTCTGGTCTTTTAATTGACACACTCTAGCGTATACTGAATTTGTGAAGAAAATCCATTACAATTTGTTTCGTTACTCTTATTATTTTTTTTTTTTTAAGGGCGAAAAGAGGCAGTAGAAAAGGCTAAGAAATCCCACTTGCCTAGATTAAGTCTTTGAGAAAAGAGAGAGTGGGATGGAGATTCGAAAATCAGAAACTGTATGTATATTATTCAATGGGAACGCCTTTAACAAAACATTTGCCATATTTACCATAAATCAAACTCATTCCATCAGAACTCGTTCCGTTTTCTCTTTACACACGGGACTACAACTTCAACTAACTTCGATTCGTAGTCAAGGCAATGATTAGCCGTTGAAATCTTATGCAATGCAATTGCTTAGGTGCCTTTGGGCCATTTCCTTTCCTACCCAAGCCGGAAACTTGGCATATTGACACATACTCCAACCTCAACCACAACCAACAACCACACACATTTCGAATCGTATACAAAATGAGCCAAAGCAACGGTAAACTTTGTATGGGGATCTGTGTTTTGGGTTCGATTAAATATTGAAATTGGCTACGAGGCGGAAATCTCTAACGAGACGCGGTAATTACAACAATCGGCCACGTGCTTTTTGCGGTAGTGTATTCAATAAGCAATGGATGTTGGCCTTCAATAGTTTTTCGCCAATATGTAAGAGGGAAATGGTAAGTGGGAGTGATAGATATAAAAGTTTATCATACAAATCATATTCGATTTGAGGTCACAGTGTCTTACCATAGTGGAAAAGTGTGATCAAAGTTCGAGGATTGTCTCAAATAATTTAGCCATATAATTTCTAAACATTTGTTTCAAAAGGTCTTTGATGTATCCTATCGGTTTCTAACTCCACTTGAATCTGCATTAAATATTTTTACAAAAATTATTAAGATATATCAATGGGTTTTCCTTATATAAATAGAAGGTATTGAAACCAATTATTTCTTTAATCCGTTAATTATCGGTCAAAAACGATTCGCAATCTTATCGAATCTTATTCAACTACATATGTAAGTATTTAGTATGTTTTTCCAAATCAAATAATTGAATACTTGAAATTTTAATTTTTGATTTTTCTTTTAAGACAAAATGAAATCCTGTTGACTGTTAGCAAAAGCGGCTCAAAATCGTTTTCTTTGGATTTTATTATGTGTTAAAAGAAAAATTAAAACTAATATCAATGATTGGTTAACTAGGGATTTTTGAACTTAAACTAATCGCCAAAGTGACCAGTTTCAAAATAAAGGACAATGCAATTTCCCATTCAGAAGGGGAAGTGTTTGCCAGATAAGAAGCTGCATTTCATAAAGCGAAAGGAACTTAATAAGCTTAAGCTAACTTCTATGGCATCTCTTGAATGGCGGCCACCTCCTGGCATGTTGTCTCTCCTTTTTTTTTGTTGCTTCTTCTTTTTTTGCTCTCCCATTTCCTATGCTGTGATGCTTGTTCCTTTTTTCACATTTTTTGCTCTTGTGTTGTTGTCAGACAGGATATTACACCTCGGTTTTTGTCACTGTCTTTCACTTTCGCATGCTGTGACATATTTCTATGGCCATATTCCTGCTTCGCCGCATCGTCGAGTGAGAAGTTGCGTTGTTTTTTTTTTTTTTTTTGCCTTCCTCGCTTCTGGTTTAATCTTATAAAGAATGCCAGCGTGTGCTCTTGAATTGTTGCATATATCATCTCTTGAAAACCCCAAAGTACTTTATTGTTTTAATATGTTAAATTAAGGTTACTATTTTCATTTTAAAGCAATGCTTTGCATAATAACAATGCAATAGAACTAAAGCAAAAAAGGAGGGAAAATTTTAGTACAATTTGAAGGAACATAATGAAAAGATTGTCATGGTAATCTTACCATTATCCTTAGATACCTGAAATACTCCGAGTAGTTAGTTCTTCTTAACATTTTAAATACTTTGCTTTAATATTTCATAAACATTCTATTCAATGTACATACATACATATGTTGCTTCTGTTATCTTGTTCAGCCATATAATGGGCATTAGATTATTTGCTTTCATTCCGTTGATTCGCCCTTATTTATCAACACTTTTTCTAGCAGCCCTTTGGCCAATGTAATTAATATTTTTCCACGACCCGCTTTTTGGAATTTTTTTTCCACATTCTTTTATTTGGGGCCAAATTTGTTTCGCTACACATCCCGAAGGCTATATTAACCTTTCTCCCATTTCTCTTTTTCATATTAGCGCTTTTTCTAATGAAACAAAATAACAAATACAGCGTACCAAAGTGAAGCGTGTGTAAATTTTCTATATACCCTTTACAAATGAGGAGTACATTAAATATGGATAGAATCTAAGATTTAATGTTTTCAGTAAGGGCGTTTGCCATTTCGGAATACTATCATTAGACTCCATTAAGATCATCAAATGACAAATACGATTATATAGACAAACTTCTTGTTAATAATGTTGGCATAAGTCTAATCAAATTCAGAGTATAAGGATAACAGCAAGTAGATAAACTTGGCACTGCGATTGTGTTCCCTTTTTTTCTGGTTTTTTCCGTTTGCTCAGTTGCTGATAAAAGCCACAAAAGATAATGCCGGCAGGCAATTGTGTGAACATTTTTTTTTTTTTTCGTTATATGTACATAACTTTCACCGACTTGATTTTGGGTAAATATACGTATGTTTGCATTGTTTGTGTGAGTGAATGTGTGTGTGTGTATGTAGTAATGCTTCTTTACGTGCGGTTAATCGCAAATGAGCAACGCAATTCCTTGTACAGCATAATGAGGCCAATTAGGCTGGCGGCAAAAACTACATAAATGCCGTGTGCAAAGCTTGTGTAATGGCCCGTTTAACTAGTAATAGAGAGAAAGAACTGGCATATTCTACATGCCTACACACACACACACACTCTCATCCCACATATGATTGTGTTAACTGAAAACTTTAAGTTAACTTTAATAGCAAAGTCAACGCCTTGTCAGCTAGACTTCTTGGCGCTGTTTCATGGCTCGTAACTGCATTTTTATGTTTTCATTTTGATTGGAACTTTTTGAATGGAATAAGTTTTTTTTCGGTTCCAAATTTTGTGCGGGTTGGGGCGGGGGTTGTTTTTGTTTATGACTTGTCTTAGTCTGCAGTTTTTACAGTTGCTAGTAAATATGATGCGAAAATGCATTTAAAGTGGCCTTTAAATAACTTCACTGAAGCTAATTTCCTTATTTCCATTTCAACTTGTTCCATAAAAAAATTAATCAATTGTTAGAGCTCTTAAACAACAAAAGAAACCTGTGAAATAGGGAGTATGTTAAAACTGTGAAAAGAAACTAAAATTTTAAATTAATTTTCTTAAAGGAGTTTTACATTAAAAGCTATGAAATTTGTTTTCAAAAGTCATTATTGATGATATATTAAATTAGTTCTAAGAATTTTGGATATTTTAGTATGGTTATTTTTGCTCAAAGAAAGAGATGGCTAACTTGCCTCTATAGTACATAAATAGATAAAGATATAGGATCTGGCCAAAAAAGCAAAATTGAAAAATTTAAAATTTTGATAGATTTTATAACTTGGGAACAAACGAAGTTAGGTAAGTTAGGCAAAATTAAAGACAAAGTTAATCCTTTACCTCAACATATCCTGTAGACGTTGCAAGGTTGACAATAAACCAGAGTATTTACATCTATCTGCGCCTCATCATAGCTTACGACTTGAATTTCTTTAAATATATAACAAGTTAGGGTTCTGATAGTTTCATTTACAAATAGGACAAGATATCTCATTAAATATATTTCGATAATATATTCTACTGTTTAAATGATTAAACTTTTGAGACTAAAGTTAAAGTTTTTAACTTCCCGCACATTCACCTAACTCCCAAATGACAATAGTTTGGAATATTTGAACGAAACTCACCAGAGAGTATGTGAAATATTTATAAGGCAAGCATTGTAGATGTCATGATGATTAGTTGCATATTCCTTTGACTCAACTTTAGCTCCCTGCTTGTGGGCCATCTGACTCGTTTGGTATGATGGTGCTTCAGATTTTGCTGATTTTGACCAAGCAAATATTTAATTTAAGAATATTTTCTTGCGTTATCCTTGTCCACTGCGTTCATGGGATGTGGACGTGGCCGAGACTTGGTCATGTCGTGTCTCTGGAAATCTCAGTTGTATTCCCTTCCACTTTTCCTCGGCCCTTTCGTTCGCATCGTTTCGTATCGTTTTTCTTTTATTTTCTATGCTTCTCCTTGGTCCTTTTGCCAACTGCAGAAGCGTCCAGAACAGCTCAGGCTCAAGTCATACTCGTATTAGCCCAAGTCAAACAATGGCATTGGCAAAAACCGAAGACCAACAACAGCACCAAATTGCAACGTGCAGCACAAGTAAAAATGAGAGAGAAAAAAAAAGAAACCCAAGCAAAAGGAAAAACAACAGAAAAACTTGAAGAAAATGCACCAGACAGAAAATCGATGTAAAAATGTTTCGTTGTTGTGGGCGTAGTGGAAGGGAACGTAGATGAACGTGAATGTGGACATGGGAATGGGTATGAATTGTGGATGTGAATGTGGCCAGCACTAAATCCTTTGTATGGCAGATTAACACGTGCCGTTCACTGGACTCTACCAGAAAGCAGAAGGTCAGATTGTAGTCGAATGTCGAAATAGTGAATTATATATATGTAGGTAGATATACGCCCAAATAAAACAATTGCAAACTATTCGATTTGAAGGCCAGCTAGTTATATGTAGCTACATATGTATATGCATTTGAAAATGGAAATTCTGGGATCATCAACTCAAAAAGGCCAATCCGCCCACTCATTCAGAGTCACTGTGTCATTCCTCTCTCTTTCTCTTGGCCTCTCTGAAAATCGATTATAAAATTCTGGCGAAATCAATTTGCACTTTTTTAATTAATTTTGTTTGTTGCCAATTTTTTTCCATCTTTTTTTTTTTTTTGCACTTTCTCTGACTCTCTTTCATGTCACCTGGTTTGGGGTTTGGTCTGGTCTGCTTTCAACTCAAAAGTTGAAATGATTTTATGCGCTATAAAGTTTGCTTCAAGCTTTTTTACTCCTTTAATTATGCACTACTGAGCTCTGGTCCATGGGCAGAGACGGATCGCTCAGTGAGCATATGCAGCAAATGAAATTTGCAATAAATTCGATTTTATTAAATTAATTTTCTCTTTTTATTTTCTTTTAAAGGCACCTGGAAGCGTTTTAAGTGCGATAAAATTCAATTATACTAGAGTGTAAATATGGTAGAGAGTAAAAAACAAAATCGTAAACATTGATATGGCCTAGAGCTAAATTGGGATATAAGTGCATTAAAGCAATACGCATACGCAGTGTGGTACAATGCAAATTAGTACAAAGGGTTTTAGGATGGTCCAATTTAAAACAATAAAACTTTTTTTTTTTTTAAATTACAAACTTTAGGAGGTTGATT
Organism: Drosophila tropicalis; assembly: GCF_018151085.1. Classification (NCBI taxonomy): domain Eukaryota; kingdom Metazoa; phylum Arthropoda; class Insecta; order Diptera; family Drosophilidae; genus Drosophila; species Drosophila tropicalis. The sequence goes on from NW_027172855.1 coordinate 1,370,915, forward strand.
CTAGCTGAAATGGGGGTTCTATATGTTTTGTGTTAGTCTGAAAGTTCCTTCATCAAAGTCAATTTCATCAGTACTGTGAGCATCAGGTGAATATTGAAGGTATTAATGACAAATCTCTTTTTTTCTCGATAATATTGTATCAGTATTAAAGAAAATGGCCCTGCATCACTGTCAGTATAGTAAGCATATATTTTAGCAGTTGTTATTAGATTAGTAAGTGAATACTCACATTTACTGATGAACTACAATGTATGTAGCTTTATTATTTTGAATTGTTAAGTAATCAAAAACTTTGTAGTACTTGCTTTTTAGAAAGTAATGGTACTGTGTGCCATTAAGTTATTACATTACTGTTTTAGGCAGATTGACAATAAAAGAAAGTTACGTTTTTATAGAGAAAAGTATACGGCTGAAATCGATACTGTCTTTCCAATAATCATTACAAGTGCGATACAGTAATTAACAGCAGGAGTGAGCAGCGGCACTTCGCCTAATTATGACATGAGCCAATGTTCGTTAGAAGTGTCCTATCCTTTCTTCGAACTATGGTTTTCCTATGTCAGTAAAGATCAGTTGTCAGAGAGCTGTGAGGTTGTTAATTCGTATTCGCTGAAAGGTTCATTGTGTTTGTTCGTTCTGTTGTCTAAGTTAAATTTAAATTATATACGCACATAGATATAATCTCTGGTTAGATTGGTCACTTTTTGATTCGGTTTTTGACGCTCAATAAGAGAAAAGTTATAATTGAAGTAAAAATGAAGAAAGGTTATGCAATTACTCACCTGAGCAAATCTTCGATATTTTCGAACCCGAAAACATGGCATTTACTTCAAGAAACTTATAAAAACTGTCAAATTTAAAATCAAATCTAGCAAGAATCATGAAAGAATTCACCGTCATTACATAAACAAATATAATTTTTTGTACATTTCCTAGCATGACTATTGTTAAAATATTCATTCATTTTAATTTGCTTGTCACTTTCCTATTTTTAAAATTTTTTTTTTTGTAGTTTTTATTCAAAAAATTCAATCATAACAATTTAAATACAGTTTTTTTTCGGGGTTTGAATTTCAGTTTCATTCATTTTGAAAATTTGCTAATAAATTAATTAATATTTAATTGTTTATTTTTTGTTCAGTTTTGTTACATATTAAACAATTCCGTTTTGTTTTATCAATATTATTTATATAATTAGAATTATTCTGTTTGTTTGTTTGTTGTTTTATTATTATTTTATACGCAATTATTAAATACTTAAAAAATAAAATGCGTCTAAATCGTATAAGTACAATGTATGCCATTAATATTATTATTATTATTCGGTGATTATAATAATTAATCAATTAAATTGTGTTTTGGTTGTTTTTGGTTTTTGTTAAAAAATATATATTTTTAATTTAATTGGGTTTTTGTTTTCCTTTTTTTTTATCTTTTAGTTTCAATGTACAATGTGTTGGCTTCTTTTTGTTTTTGTTGTTGTTGTTGTTGTTGTAAACCATCGTAGACTTTATCAAAAAGGCATAAAACAATGAGCTATACGATACAAAGTTTGTTTTTGTTTTTTTTCATTTTTACAAGTTTTACAAATTTTTTAGTTGTTAGTGTTTTTTTGTTTTTTGGATGTGTTTTTGTGTGTGTGTGGGTGTCATTTAGATTACTAAAAATGTTTTTTCTTTGCTAAAAATTATACAAAAAATGTTGTGTTTGTGTTTGCTTATCAAACATTTCAAATTCCATCAAGAAGACATTTCATTTAAGTGCTATGAGGAGGACGCTGGTCCTGGACCTCCTCGTTGCGGCGATTGTTGCTGTTGTTGTTGTTGTTTCGTGGGCGAGATATTATTTTGGCTAGTTGTAGGCAAGTTTCTAGTATTATTCGTATTATTTTGGCTAAATTGAGATTTATGATTATTGGCTGTTGTGGTCTGTATGGTGGCCACACGTCTCAAACGATTATCAGGTATCGGTGGTGATTGCAAAGTGCCCGATGAGAACGAGGATGGTCCACTACCACCAAGAATTGCGCCACCGCACACCAGCGCCAGCATCACCGAAAATGCTTCCATTGCTGCTGCCAATTAAACTCAATGAATGCTCATTGGATAGTATTTGATGGGCAGCTAGATTCATTTCCTCTGGCGTCATGTCCAGAGCCTCTCGCATCTCACGTGCGGCAGTGCCCACAAACTCTGAATCGCAATATTTACCCAATCCCTCAGCGGCGAGTACCTGAAAAATGAATTTTTATTATTTTTCTGTATGATTATGATTTCTTTAGAGATATTCTTACCCCTCCAATCAATGATTCGGCTAGACCGTTCATATCAGATGAAGTTGGTAAACGACGCTGATCGTAAGGACTAGCTGGTGTCGATTGGATCATGCGCTCGTGGCCAGGAATAGCACCATTGGGTGCGTAGACTAATCGTATACATAGGAAATAGAATGGAAATTATTTCAAAAGATTAGATCTTTATATAAAAACAAGTTTTCAATATATATATGTATCTAATTATTATACAAAGAGCTTGATGATCATGTTATAACTTTATTTCTAAACATCTAATTAGATTGTATTAAATAATTCTGTTCCTTTTTATACTCCTTTCAAGTTCATGGAGTGAAGTTATAAGAATTTGAAAATGCTTCAATATTTTCCTTAAACATTTTATGTTTTTAAAGGTTAATCTAGTCATCAGATATTCTTGGGACATTTCACAAGTATAGAAAGAAAAATATATGAATAGCAAAAAAGCTTCTGTTCTTTACTAACTTGGAAAACCTTCATAAGTCAAGTTGTTTTGATCGGAAAATATATAAACTTTCATCTTGACAAAGTTAAACATTTCTTTTCTTTAGGAAATAGACTATAAACTGAAATAATCTTTTGATAGATTAGCCATCTATTTGACTGGTTTAAGCCTTTTACGTTTGCCCGACCAGGACTGACCTCCAAAGGTTTTTTAAAATTTGAAAAATTCTTCATGATCATCAAGCTTTTAAGTATAAAGTTATTATGTTACTTCTTAAACTATAGTTATGGATTAGTCAAGCATTCGTTAATACAAGTTCTATGTTTATTATATTTGTACAACTTGTACTAAGTGATTAAGTTTATATACAAATATGGACATTTTTCATATATATACAAAACAAGGGTTAGTAAACTAAAACTAAAGCTGAAGCAAGCAACAATCGCTAGATATGTTAAGCATATCGAGAACTAAGGATTCTCTATATATTTATGCGTTCTAGGTTCGATAACAAAGCATATTTGGTATTTATGTATGTGGTTTTGTGATGCGAGTATGTTCGGGTATTCACATTGTAGATTGTGTATGAATGATTTGGTGTTGGATTCCTTTAGATTTTTAGGGTTTATAATAATAATTGAAATTACTCCCACCCACAAAACAAAAAAGAAATCATGAAAAACCAAGCGATGACAAAGACAACATTGGATAGTAACAACAATCTGGCATTAATTTATAGAACAGCTTTTTTTTTTTTTGTTTTCTTTTTGATTAGACGTACAAATATCGGCTGGGAGGGGAGGTTAATATTAGCATTGTTTTTTTTTTTTTTTTAGGAGGCAAGGCACACATACACACGGGAGCACGCACAGTCAGTCACACGCACACACACACATACACTGACTCGATTTGGGCCACAAAAACATATTGCTTGTTGTTCAACATATTGGAATAATATAGACATCAATATCGATATTTTGTTGATAATTTTTTTTTTTTTTTTTTTTAAATTTTTGCTTTTGATATAATGGTAACCTTTTGCTTTGTCTCAGATTTGTTGGTGCGTGTTAAAACGGTTGTTGTTCGAATTATTATAGTTGTAGTTGGCTTGTTCTGGTTGTTGTTGTTGTTGATTTGTAGGTTGTTGTTGTTGTTGTTTATTGTTGTTGTTGGTGTTATGTCAATTGATCTTACTTTTATTTTTGAATTTTCGATATATAGGATTGTGGAAATGTTTTTCTTATTTATTTTTATTATTTTCATGTTTTTTTTTTTTTTTTTTTATTTCAAAATGAAAATCTAGGAACAACTTCCATTTGAAAATGGAAACCATTTGTCTTTGTCTTTTCGAATTTTTAACGCTGTTCGAACTCTTTGACATTCATCCGGCAAGTGATTTTGAATGATACGAATGGTTCGAAACTCTCAGCATTCGGTTGTTTTTAAACTCGAATCACTTAGGCTATAATTAAATAGATTTGTATAAAAAAGAGTTATACAAAAACAAATTACTTTCACTTAATAGTAAATTATGATTGATTGATTGGTTGGTTGGTTGTTTGTTGATTTGTTGGTAGGTAATTAAATGGTTCTAAACATAATTGCATCAAAAATTTTAGTTTGTTAGTTTGTAATCAACAAAAGGAGCCATCGTCGGCACTAAGTTTAATTGTTGTATGTGATATGTGTTGAAAGGGTTCAGAAGATAAAATTGAGTTTAGTTTGGCTCTAGAAGAGATTAGGTTATGGGGTAGAATGAAAGTTGTTAGTGGGTGAAATTATCCTGAGATAGGAAGTTAAAGAGAATTTAATTATAGTTATAATAGAATGAATATATAGATTTAGAGTCTAAGCTTAGACAAAGTTTCTGCATATTGCCAATATCATATCCAATAAAATTAGATCTTATCATTAAGTTATGTATATTGACTTGTGAATCTCGATTAATAATGTTATTTATCTACAAATTTAGAACCTAAATTTACTTGTTTTTGTCTCCTAGAGTCAAAAATAATTTCTAATCTAACCAAATCATTAGTAAATGAAAATAAATTGTTTATTTGATACTTGGATTTTGTTGCCCCATTTTCTAAAGGAGAAACTAATATTTTTACAATTTTTAATACTGTAATTTATGTTAATTTTCTGGTAGTTAAGTTAAATGGATATCCCTAATACAGAAACAAATGTATTCCAATTTTTGTGTATTTTCAAAATGATGTTTTTATGTCTTAAAATGTAATTATGTTGAATACTAAATTGAATTACATTGCAGCCAAAGCGTTTTCCATTAACTAGGCTCTAATTAATTAAGCTGCACCCAAATCGAAACTAATCTACGCAATTTCTACAATTTTACTAAACTCTAAATGTAAAATATAATTAATTATTTGCCGCATGTAAGTATATGTAAATATTTGTGTTCTACGAGTGATTATTGGTTTTTTGTGTTTATCATATCATTTGTTCATTTTTTTTCTTTTGCAATTTAACAAACAGCCAAAATTACATGGAAAACCAAAATAAAAATATATTTTTATATACCCTTGCAGAAGTTTGCACTTTATCTTTTAGAATAGATAATATTGCTTAGATCGGACTTAACTCAGAGACTACATATTTCAGATTTCGAATCAACTTGGAATCAACTTATTTTAGTTAACTTAAAACTCTTGTACAAAAATGAATTAAACATGAATTTGTCACATGTTTTGTCAGTTATTAGATAAACTGTTAAACTAATTTTTAAGAAAAATATTATAAATATTTTGAGAAGTTTTTGATTTTGAAATCAGGTTTAAAGAATCCAACACAAAAAGTAACAAATTTCTTTCATCAGCTGACTTTGAAAAAGGAGTTACGAATTACAATGGCCATACTTATTTTCAACGCTTAAACGAGTTGGGGATCACAACTAAATGAAGCAAATGTTCAAACCCTTGGGATTGGGTTTTGGATTTAGATATTGCGTTTGCTTACATCCCAATAAACTGGTAAATCTTGTAGCAAATTAAGTTTAAAGTTTCAAATAGCTGCAAGAGTATTTAAACGTCGGCTTGCCGATCTTTATGTCCTAATGTCATGTGTTGCTTATTTATTTTTTATTTTGTGATGTCTGAATTAAATGTTGTTCGCATTGATTTTTTTCTTTTTGTGTTTTTATTTATATTCGGCATGCCGCAGGCAATAAAACTTTTTTTTTGTTTTGTTTTGAAGAGAACTCACAACTCAGTGGCTGAGACTGTACAGTAAATGTTAAAAAAATATTATTATGCAAAAAAGCTACAAAAAATTAAATTTTTTAGAATAATGAATTGTTAGAAGTGTTTTTGTTTGTATATAAAACAATATCAAAATGAAACATATAAGGAAGTTCAATGTTGAAACAATAAGAAAAAGGTTAAAAACATTTTTTTTTTAAGTTGTGCTGTTTGTTGTTAAATGTATTTGCTGCTGTTTTTTTTTCTTGTATTCAATTTTGATTGTTATTGGTTTATGGATTTGTTGTTACTTGATTTGTTAAATTTTTATTGCAATTTGCAGCATTTTAGGCTTACCATTATATGGATGCAATAAAATACCACGATTGCGGTTGCTGAAATTAATGTTTTTGGGATTGAGTAAAGTAAAAGTTGATTGTTTTTGTTGTTGTTTTGTTTTTTATGTGATTTGCAACTAATTCGCTAAGTCAACTAAATTGATGTATTAGCCAAGTTATTATCACTTGGTTTTGGCTCCTTTTGTCCATTACAAACTTTAAAGGGCTCTGTCTCTCTCTCTCTCTATCTTTTGAATTTTTTTCACTAAATTCCACAGATAAGAAATTATAAAATCGTATGGTGAATATAAATTATATTGAACTCACTAAACAGCAAGCCATGATAACAGGAAGTATATGTAAATAGATATAATTCATAAGTATGTATGTGTGAGCCTTTTAGCTTCACACAATGTCATTGATATATGGACGTGTATGTTTGTTGAGTCATTTTGCTAATTTGGCTAAGTAATCAACCAAAAAAAAAAAAAAAACAGATTATGGAGAGAGCAACCTAAATAAATCATACCTCCGAAAATGTTCCCCAAATACTCACTCATAAGATATCGCATTTGCTTCTGGTGGCAAGGTTCCAGTAAGCATTGATGCTCCTCCTCCCACAGATGCATTGCCACCAGAACCATTTTTGGCCAATGGCCTCATTGATATACTCTCCCCAAAAGTTCTCAGTTCACCGCCACTGCTGGCATGTAGCTCATCTTGCAATTTTCCACTGGCCGCCATTCGAGCTTGCATTATATTTCTCGTTATATGATTTACACCATCGGCCACGCTGCGGTTCAGGTTGTCATAGAGATAATCTCCAGCAGATGGATCCGATTCCAAAACCATTGTACTGCCACCTACACCAGCGGCCATGGATCCCCCCAATAGTCAGGGTTAGAGCTCCATTACTCTGCGAAGCCGAAGCTTTGGCACTGCGTCGGAAAGTTCCATTGCCGTGACGGCGTATAGAGGACCAGACACTGCCAAAGAGTGTATGATGTCGCTGTAATTGGACAAGAAAGTTATTTAATAAAATCAATTACTATCTAACAGCGAAAGTATAAATAAATTGTGATCCCAAGACTGTAATAATGTCATCCCTTTAAGCCCTTTTCATAGTTTCAAACAATACCAATTCGAAACGGGAAAGCGTGTGAAAATGTTGAAGCCGATCTGTTTTTGATGCTACTTATACTAACTTGGTGGCTTAAGTCCCATAGTAGGAAAAAAATGTAAGAATAATCTGTCTCACTTACGCGATGCATTGGCTCCGGCTCCTCGGCTAACTCATCTAGATTACCAGATATGGCACGCTTAAGAGCAGGTGATACCTCATGTAGGGTACGCAGACCTGCCTGCAATGTAACCGTATTGCTATCCGGATGACCTTCTTTACCTTCCTGTTCCTTGCGCTTCTTAAAGCGTCGGAAATAGTCTTGTATCAGATATGTGGCATAGAATTTACCCACAGTAACTTCATCATCGTTGCCGGGTGGTGGAACAACTTGATCCAATAGTTTTGGGTTTGTACGCTTCCAAATCTGCTTAATTGTGGCTCTTAACTCAGCATTGGCATCGTCAATGTTGCCCTCCGTCTTGATACTCAACGAAGTGCGTACCACAGCAAAAAGTGTGGCATTGAAGAGGACAGTGCCATCGGAATTTAACGGCATGTTCATGGAGACCAAACGTTTACAGGCCATCCGATGTGGACAGAGTTTACCGAAACCCAAAGGCGGTGAAATTTTTCGCAATAATGTGACAACATCGAGATGTTTGATGCGTCCCTTTGCATCGGGATCATATTCACTCCAGAGCCGTATAAATTCATCCAAATGATGCGGACCCAATATGGACCAATCACGAGTTAGATAATCAAAGTTATCCATAATGACGGCCACGAATAAGTTGATAATCTGCAATAGAACTCATTTAGTTAATGCAGTTTAAGATTTTACTTTAATGGATCCGTACCAAAAACGAGCAGAGAACATAAAAAGATATAAAATATGGATAGGCTATAGAAGAGCCACATTTATCTTTTTGGAGTATCCGATGCTTCGTCACATTTGACATCGTCCTGGGCCGAACAGGCCATCATAATATCCTGCCAAGCTTCACCAGTGGCAGAACGGAAAAGTACTAAAACAGCTTGCTGGAACGTTTGGAAATTATTGTTGTGTGTTATCGCATATCCATTTTCCAAAGAGATTTTGCCGAAGACCTGTGCAACAAAAAAATAATGCAATATTCTTGTAATCTCTGTAGATATACATGTATATATATCAACAAAAATCTTACCTGCATACCAACCACAGCATAAATAAAGAAAAGTAGGACAATAAGCAAAGCAACGTAGGGCAAAGCCTGAAAAGATTTAATAAATGTCCAGAGCAAAGTTCGTATGCCTTCGCCTTTGCTGAGAAGTTTGACCAAACGCATTACGCGAAAGAGACGGAAGAAGTTAATGGATATAAGATTGGAACCAGCCTAAAAATAAATTCATTATAAATGATCATAATAATTATATATTTATATATGTATTTCTTACCGCTTTGGCTTTGTTTTTACATCCTTCCATAATGTCACAAGCGGCCTTGGAAGTATCCTTGCTCTATGACAATAAAAATTGAAAAGCCATGTATAAAATTAAATACCCTAGAGCTATTTTTAGATCTACCAACCTTAATTTCAGAGTACACAATATCAATAAAACTGCCAAGAACGATAATGAAATCAAAAACGTTCCAAGCATCACCAAAATAATTCTAAACAAAACAAAGTAAATCATCAAGATTAGACTTAATCCATGAAGTCCTCACAATTTTTGTTGCCTCACCTTAAAACGAAACGCGGCCAATTTAAAGACAAACTCCAAGGCAAAAACTGCTGTAAATATCATATTCAAGGCATCCAATAATTCCGTATACCATAAAGGTTGATTATAAAATTTCATTGCCAGTGTCACAGTATTTATCATGATTAATATAAAGATGGTATATTCAAACGATGAAGATGTGACAAACCACCAGACTTTATATTGAATGCCATGTTTGGGTATATATCGACGCACTGGTTTCGCTTTCAATGCAAACTCTATGCAATTACGTTGATTCTTATCCAAATCACAATTTTTGTACTCCTGTTCACCCTCATTTTGGAAAGTAACAATAACGAAACCGACGAATATGTTGACCATAAAGAAGGCAATTATAATAATATAGATAATATAATAGGCAGCAACAATGGGACGGAAATTATGTATTGGACCGCCATTTTCTTTATTCGAGTCAATGGAAACATATAGCAAGCTAATTTGAATAAAAGAAATATGATTAAAATCAATTAGTTTTACAAATTTTTTGTTTATTACTTACCCTGGCCAACCCTCAAAGGTGGATACAGTGAATAGTGTCAGCATTCCTTTGGCCACATCATCGAAATGGAAACGATTATTAACCCACTCACGTTCTTTGAGTCGCGGCTTATGGACATCGCCATCATCGTAGATGAGATATGTGCCACTAAAGAAGGGAAAAATGGAGCATTGTTAAATTTATTGTTAAATTTTAAGCAGTCAGAAACTACACTCACCGGCAATCGTCCTCGACCATTTTGGAACCATCACTGCAGCTGAAAAATTTACCCTATAGATGTTGTGGGTGATTTTCAAGGAGAATGAATCGGGAAAGAGTTGGAAAACATATTAATAGACTATAGCATACGATGTGAATGAATATTACATTGGGGGTAAGTGTACTTAACCTCAGTTTAGAGGTTGACTATACTTTGAGCCCATTTAGTTAAATTACAAACTGATTTACTAAATAAACTAAAACCGATAATGAGACTTTTTCATCATATGTGGTCATCTCTAGCCGGGACTAAGGAGGACTAAGGCCTTAAATTGTATTTGGCAGCCATTTACAATAGACTAATCTAACTATTTATAGGTATATATTATAATATACATATACAGGATGTTTTTTTCTTCAAATGCAAAAACATTTACATACACTGTTCAAAATTGGACACAACATTCGAGAGGACGGCACGACATTTGTATTTACAGACAGGACAATTGAAACGGGTTGCAAACATTTTGAGGTTTTTATGTATTGATATTTTGATCTTAAGGAATTGTTTTTAGGATGATTAAATACATACATATATATACATAGTACGGAGAGATTAGCATGGAGCTGTAGCTAAGGGAGTTATCCGTTTTTGGTTTTAATTGGGTTATTGGTTTTAGAACAAAAGCTAGCAGCAAAAGTATTGTAACTGCTTTAATATTCTACAAGATGTTGAAGTAGAATATATATGTATATGTAGCGTTATAGCAAAAATCTTTGTTTAATTTATTCTTTTACATAGAAAGATAAAGAGTTAAAGAGGCAAAGAAAATGTAATTTTACTAAAATGGAACTGTAGAGTTGCTTTCAGTATACACATACATATATATATGGTAATATAGGTAGGCAGATTACCCAATATCCTCTACAGCATTGAGAATCAAAAATTAAAGCAAAACACTTAAAGCAGCACCGAGTCTTGAGTTTACTTTTTAATAGCGCACATTTAAAGCCGTTTCTACCATTTAACCTTCACCTTGATTTTTGATTTATAGAATTTATATAGATATATATAAGTATATACGAATATAGTGGGATAAGAAATTACCTTAAAGAGTTGTACTCCAATAACGGCAAACATGAATTGCAATAAATATGTAACCAACATGATATTACCAATTGTTTTGATTGCGACTACAACGCATTTGACCACGTACTATAAAGTTTTTTGTTTTATTTTTTGCCAGTGTAAAGGTTTGGAATGAATATGTCAATGTGTGTGAGTTTGAGTGTATGTGTGGGTGTGTGAGTGTGCGTTTTGACATGATTTCGGTTTTTGGCAGCATCAATTATGGGCCACATATTTGGAATAGTTTCAATGAAATCAAAAGTATTTTGTACAATTTCGTTTTTTTTTTTCGAGGTTCGAGGGAAATATTTGCCGGGAAAACAATTTTACACATTTTGTGGCAAAATTCAAAAGCAATGGATTCAAATAAACAAATAAAAGAGAGAAAAAAGAGGAAAATACATTTTTATGGGGCTCATATTGTTTAGGTTTAGATGTAAATCGGTTAATCACATTTTTATTTTATGGACAGTGAGAATATTAAACAAGAGTAAAATAATAAGAAAAACAAAGATAGGAAAAAACAGATGAGAAAGAATATAGAAATTAAAAATTAAATTACTACATTTTCTTTTGTGTTTTTGTATTAGTATATGTGAGATTTGGTTACTACATTGGATTCCTTTTTGTACACCATGGGAGGAAGATTGTGAAAGGTTTCATATATTATTTGTTCGGTTTATACCCTTGCAATTGATTCTATTAGCCCTAAAGCTAAGCTTAAGTCCTGTTATGTACTTGAACTGGAGCTACTCGGTAAGTAAACATAAACAAATTACATAAATTTTGAGTAGAATTGAATTTCATGAAGTTCAGTCTGTTGAACTCTTTAGGAAAGCCTAGACAAAGAGCGTTAAGTTTTTCTATATTTTATTACAGACCATTTGTTTATATATTTTGCCCTCTAATTGATCAAAAAGTTGGGACATTCTACATAACACACTTTGCAAGGGTATAAAATGTTCGGCATGGCCGATACCAGATATATCCTGGTTGATTAGGTTGATTTCTTTGGTTGATTGGTAGATTGCCTTGATGCTAGGGTGCAAGGTTGGCATTGCTGCTGCTATAACTAAGGGTAGATAATTTAGAACTAAGGAAAATGCATGTGTGGATTACATATTTTATTAATGTCCAAATATATTTGGAATGTTTTGTGATAGTGTCTATATTTATCTATACATTTGTGTTTGCATTATTTGCTTTTACTTAAATTTGACCAAGGAACGCAGAAAATGGGTGTGGAATATAATGGAAATTACATTTATATAACAAAAGATTGGTAATTGGTAAGAATTTTATATACTTATAAGTACTTCTCAAGTTTTTTTTTGTCAGTGTGAGTGTGTTAAATGAAGTTATTGTTAAAGTGCACTGAAGGATTAACAAAATGAATGGGCAAATTGTGTTTTTTTTTCAGTGTACTTAGGTACTATTTTTCAGTCTAGTTGTTAAATTTTGCCCCTATTCGACTTTTTTCTCTCTATATATTTTATATGATTCATTATTTTTTGTTTTCCAAAGATATGGCAGAGCATTAATAAGCAATACTATGCTGGTTTACTTTTTGCTATTGGCTTTATATACAAGATCGTTAAAATAAAATTAGTATATAAAATGGAATAAGAGTTTTAAATATTCAAAAACTAGTTTAGAAATAATCCAACAACAACAAAAGGTTAGGAGAAATGCATCCAACATTGCTTAAATCTAATTTATACACATTTCTTGGCTACTTGTTAATTTTTTAAATTGTTATAGTTTATCATTACAATTTCATTCTGAAGTAGTCATATTATACACAAAATAGTATAAGATATCCTAACTTAACTATATGTTATTCAATTTATAAATAAAATCTAGGTTCGCAGTACTAAATTATTTATATTTTCACCTATAAAACTTTACTCTAATTTTCTTATAAGGTCTTTTTTTAATAAACTGTTATAATCCTACTAAAACTTTCCGTTTGTTAAGACTAACTAAAAAAAAAAAGTAACTAAAGTACATACTTATACATATTACAGCCTCGAAACTATTCTGTCTTATTCAAAGATAATCATGCGGATGTTTTTAATTTGTACAGGTTGTCCTTAAAAATATACAATTAAATCTATATGTCTATACCTAACAAATTTCTTAATAAACAAAATTAAAATATTTAACTTAAAATTAAGGAAATCATACCTTAAACAGTTGAACTCCTATAACGGCAAACATGAATTGTAGAAGGCATGTGACGAGCACAATATTTCCGATAGTCTTAACAGCGACTATGACACACTGAACAACATGCTGTATATGTGATACGACGATATATATGTAGGTATATATATAAATTATATTAAATATATAAATCAAAGAATAAAAGTCATAGTTACACAGTAAGTAAAGCAATTCAATATAAAGTTTAATTGTTAAAAGCTAAAAACAACCTCTATATATTGGCTTTACAGAAAGTCATTGCGCATTTAAAAAGGATTATATTGATCAAAAAGTTATATATTTTCGACAAACCTTGTAAAGCCTATATACATTTGCAATATTGTGATAAGTTGTTGAATAGAATGTTGCTTAACTCTTAAGGCAATCTTCAAACAGTGAAATCAAAGAATTATCGTGCTTTTGAGCCTCTTTTAGGGAAAGAAAGTAAATCTAAATCGAATAGTTAGAAGCTTTTCTCATACAATTTCTTAGTGATTAATTCATAAAGACAATTAAAGTCGATCGCAATGACTTTCTAGTCAAACCAAAAATAGATATGATTAGTATAATAAATACAGTTAAAAACATAGTTTCGACTATGCCTAAGCCAAGCCCAGATAATAATTAGTTTTATTTTTGGGTTTCTCTTTTCATTTTTTTTTATTCCACGCCCATTTTTCGTTAGGTGTTAAAATAGTAACACAGAAAATAAACCAAAAAAAATAAGAAAAACAACTAATTCAGTGTATAATTCTGCAATAAACATACTTTTTGTTCATTATATATGTATGTATGTATATTTATATTATTTGTCTAATGTCTTTTTTGTTTTTTCTTTGTATTTCTTTCAGGTGCACCCTACACCCAGCAATTCAAGGTTTTTATTTTTGGTACCGCTAGAGAAATTTGTTGTTGTAAAGTGTGTTTTTGTTTAATTGTTAGACCCATAAATTATTTGCATAAATCGAAGCAGTTTGATTAGTTTTTTTCTTTTTGGTGTGATATTGTAGTTATCAAAAGTAGTAAAAAAAAAACAAATAATAAAAGAAGTAAGAACAAAAGTGAAAATAAAAATCATAAAGAAAATTCAAACTCAAAATCTCGTTCGATGAAACAAGTTAATAGAATAAAAGCAATTTTGTTTTAGAAAATATAGAATCGTAACGTATCGTATCGAATCGAATGACTCTCACCTTTAGACCCTTGGCTCGATTGATGGCTCTGAGTGGCCTTAAAACACGGAGCACACGTAGAATTTTCACGACTGAGATCGCATTCGAACTGTAGTTGAAATCGATGTTTTTATTTGTATTGTCCCAAAAAAATGGTCACAGCTCAACTACTGGGTTAGAGTAGAGTTAGAGCATGAGTTTAATTACCTGGACACTAGAGATATCAAAGATACACAGACCACAAGTAAATCTAATAGATTAAATGCGGATCTGCAGAAGGCTCCGTCATGTAAAACGAAGCCATATGAAATCAATTTCAGAATCAGTTCTATTGTGAAAACTGCCGTGAAAAAGTAATCAAATTTATTCAGTATCTGAAAAGTGACATAAACAAATGAAATGTGTGTGTTGAGCTCAAGTTACTACATTAAGAGTGACGTAAATGTAAAATAAATGCGAGTGTACAAGTTTAAGCGCCATTTGACAACTTACAATTGAACATTTTTTATGGGAGTTTTGGTTGTAGATTCAAATTAGTTTTGGATTCATATCAATCCATCTGGAACTGGAGCTACTTACTTTGTTAAGAGGGGCATCGGCGTTTAAGGGATTCTCTGCGGCCAACATGGCGGATGAGAACATGATGCAGCAAAGGATAATGTTGCCAAAATTGCTGTGATTGCACAGCCAATGACAGAAGACACGAAATCTGAGGAAAATGCATTAAACAAATATTAGAGAATGTTAAAAACGCAGATCGATATCAAAATTAATTTAGATAAAAAACGAACTGAGGAACACATGTAGTCGTCGGACAGGCAATTAGAGTTCTGACAAGACAAAGTTAGTTGAACGAACAAAAATGTGAAGCCAAATAAAAAGCAGCTAGGATGTATTTGGATATTATCTCCAATAAATTTACTAGTTCGAAAAAAACATAGCTGACTAAAAACTATAAAAAGGCGACAAACCATTTCAGAAGAAGGTCTATTCTGAATCGATTTGTGTCTCAAACTAAAAAACAAAAAGCTGTTGTGGAATATTCTTCTTTTTTTAAAGTAGGTGGTGTGTATATCATCTATAAACTACTTATCTAAACACAGGTACAGGTGTCACACACAAAACAAAGTTAAACAAAAGACAAAATACATTTAAACATATCGGGGGACATTTAAAACTCAATAAAGACATACACATTGACACGTAAAAAAATGTTTAAAAATTAAAAAAAAAAAAAAAACAGTTCCTCAATTTAGTGTTGATGTTCTTAAAAAAAATTAACTAAAACATAAAAACCTGTTCTTTTGTGAGAAAAGAAAGAATGATGTGCCCGGCGGTATGGGTAGAATTTTTGTGGCCGTATTAACCTCTGACATACGACGTGGTCGTGCCGTAATCATGCCTTCTTCATCCACTATAGATTTATACAAGTATATATAAATATATGCATTTTTTTTTTTTCATATATATGATTTATGCCAATTTTGGAAAAAACAAATGATAAACATAAATAAGAATCGGTAAAAAGTTTAAACATTTATTTTAATCATAATGGAATAGTAGAGGGTAAACCAGCAGTCGGAACCTATCACTCGGCAAAGCCGAATTGTCTATACCCTTGCAATATAGTTGGAGAGTTGGCATAAGTTATCTCTGATTTTATCTGTATTTAAACCAAACAAGCAGTGATTTTATTGTCTTTATATGAAAGAAACTTCGCTACTAGTTCATTGCGAGGTAATTCTCAACTAGTTTTAGCATTGTTTAACACGCCAATTGCAATGTAGGAGTTTTTAGGCTTAGACTTGGTAAAGCTTTTTATTAATTTGAATCGAGATTATCTTCTCAACATTATTTGTCTACTTTAGCATTAAAAATTTACCACAAATCTCCTTTTTGCAAGAGTATAGTAGAAAACTATTTTTTCTTAAGTCTAAACTAAATCAAAATGTTAGGATATTTTAAAAGAAAATTCTAACTACTTAAGTAAGACTTAAAATCCATTTAAAATTATATGCAAAGTTTGGCCAGGGATATTGAAAGGAGCAGCTCGATAAAAATCTCTAAATGTAGAAAGTAAACAAAAGCAGTCAATTGTATTCTATTGAATTCTAAATACTTGAAAATGGAAAAATGGAATGATCTTTCGAATGAAATCATTACTGGCTAAACAAAAATCGACTACCGAAATTGCAAAATGCAAATTAATGCGAGTGTATGATAAATTAGTCAATTACTCAGTTTCCAAAACGTCGTTTAGTCAAAAAAACTGAAGGAAACAAAATCAAGTTATAAGTTTGATATATATAGTATTTAATATATATAAATATATTACATTCAAGAGTAGGTATGCGAATTAGGTAGATACAGAATATGATATATATTGTGGATATAGTATATGTATGTATGGAACTTGGGTTTTGCATGCAAAACAAACTTCGGAACTTAAGAAGTGCATAACAATATAAATGAAAAAAAAAAAACACGATGGAATGATAGTGGGTGTGCGCATGTGTGTGTGTGTTTGAACTTACTCTCGGAGTATTTTTTGGTTTGTGTATTCAATTGGATTTACCTGTTTGTATAACTGAAAATGAAAAATGCACTGCCACGTGGTATTGGCTTTTTAGTCTTCTTCATGCTCACTTCGGATAAACGTCGGGGTCGTGCAGTAACATGTGCCGATACTTCAGAATGGGAGTCTTTCGATTAATATTGTAATAATGTTTTCGTGTATTGTTTTTTTTTTTTTTTGTTTTTTGATTCCAGCATTGAGCAGCATGAGTTAATGATTTTTGTTTGAGGATAGTTTTGAGGTTAATGTCTAGAGAGGCCATAAGCTTAAAATACTTTATGACTTAGAGATAATTAAACTTAGTCATAGACTTAAATTGGGATATGCCTAACACATATTAATATGTACAAACACAATTAAATAGTTATAATTACCCTCTTGTTCTTCTTCGCACATTTCGCGTACTTCCTCATCGGATAAAGTCTCATGATCCCTACATAAAATAGATATTAATATTAGTCTTTTGCACAAACTGTCATATTAATTGTTAAACACACATTTTATCTTCGTCCATTTCATGATGTTCCATATCCATATCTATGCTAAGATGCTCATCATCTTCCCCATCAATCGTGGGAGTGGGACTATGGGATCTCTTTAAAGCATTCTCATCATGCTACACAATACAAGAGTAAAGTAAACTCGTAATGTCATTGGCTATTGGTTGTTATGGCTTTACTCACAGGCTCTTCATCCTTTTCCACTTCAGATAATGAATCAGCATCGGCCAAATTATCCACAGCAATGGCCAAGAACACATTTAGCAATATATAATTGCCGCAAATAAACAATATAATGAAATATACACACGCCAGAGCACCATAAGACGAAACACCACCATAGGCAGCAATGCCCTGATACATCACCGCATTCCAATCCTCGCCCGTCATTATCTGCCACAAAAGATTTTAGTTTTATAAGCAATAAATAAAGGCACATTTTTGGCGAACTTACTTGAAAAACAGTAAGCAAAGCCTGCCAAAAGCAATCGAAATTCTGGCGATACTTTTCCTCTGTGCCGTCACCATTAAATTTACCACCAAAAACTTGCATGCCCAATAAAGCAAATATCACAATAAATAGGAAGAGCAGTAACAAGAGTGAAGCAATCGATTGTATCGAGTTCAATAGGGAAGCAACGAGATTCGATAGAGAGCGCCAATATCTAGAAAACAAAAAAGGGGATATTCATTTGGTTTCTTTAGATTTGTATTCCAAATAATTGTCACTCACTTGGTTACTTTAAACACACGCAGCAGGCGGACACAACGCAGCACAGAGACACCAAGAGGCGGCATCATTCCCGTATTGGTGAGAAGGGTTTCGGTAATACTACCGATTACCACAAAGCAATCGAAGCGATTGAAAAGGGATACAAAGTAGCCCTGGAATCCGAGACTGTACATTTTCAATATCATTTCACAGGTAAAGAGGCCAATGAAAAACACATTTGTGTACTCTGAAATGAATTCATAACATAGACAATTTAGCATTTTGATCTCCATCCTTTTTACTTCCAACTCACCTTGGAATTCGTCCAGCCATGCCGGTTGCTCGTAGTGCTCTGTGGCTAATACGCCGGTATTAAGGAAGACCAGGACTATGATCAACCAATAGAATGCTTGCGATTTAACTGCTTTACGACAAGCACGACGCATTCTTCGATTGACACGATCGAAATCCTTTTTCATTTTTCGCCAACGTGATTCGGTCATTTGAATTTCTGGTAGGTCTTCACCAAAATTCTCTGTTGAGTCCATATCATTGGATTGTTTTGTTTTGCTATCTGGCATTAGACCACCAACAGCGTCTGGTTCAATATCCTCGGCCTGGGTAATCCAATCGAGGTAACCACGCAAATCCTCCTCAATTTGTTGTTTCTCACGCAACTTTTGGAAATCACCGCGATTTTTGGCCTTATTACGTTCTTTGGAGAACTCACCAGACAGGACACCAAGAATTAGGTTCATAACAAAAAATGCTCCCAATATGACCATGGAAATGAAATACATCCATTGCCAATCGCTGCCCATGGAGTCTTGAATCTGCAAATAAAATATTTGGTGAATATGCAAACGTTTGGCCAATTTGAAGTGAACTTACGCTATACAAAACATCGGTCCAACCCTCCAGGGTGACACACTGAAATACCGTCAACATGGCTAGACCAAAGTTATCAAAGTTGGTAATACCATCATTAGGTCCTTCCCAGCCCCCGTAGCATTTGAAGCCGTCCTTTTCCATACATTTTCTTCCAATGCCACATGGCTTGGCTTCCTCCTCAAATTCACCTAGATTCCGTTAAGAGTTTGTTTGTTTGTTTTTTTCGGAAATTTTTTATGAGTAGTGAAATGGAATGTGGATGAGATTAGGTGAAGGATGACATGTGGGTGATATGGAATGTTGTTGGGTATATCTATGAAGTGCCATTTGTTTTTATCGTATATTTTTGGTTTTGTTGGCGGAATATGCCTCCATCATTGGCATAATAGAAATTGTCCCAAAATAATTCTTTAATTTTTTTTTTGAATTCTTTGCTCTATTCACAAGTAGATTAGTCAACACTT
Organism: Drosophila tropicalis; assembly: GCF_018151085.1. Classification (NCBI taxonomy): domain Eukaryota; kingdom Metazoa; phylum Arthropoda; class Insecta; order Diptera; family Drosophilidae; genus Drosophila; species Drosophila tropicalis. Next base: position 1,390,438 of record NW_027172855.1, read on the forward strand.
TTTTTAAAGGGGGGAGGAGGGACTAGTGTATTGCTTGCAATGTCTGATTATAAATTGTGTCTTTTTGTTTTTGGATATTTTGGTTTATCCTAATCTACTATAAATAGAGCTTAAATATGCTGGACGTTGAATTTTAATGCGACATATCTGGTGGCATTCAAGACAACTGAATGATATTCGTACAACGTATAAATATTGTACGTGGTTTAAAATTTGTATGTGTGTGTGCGTTTGTATTGCGTTCTGTCTTACCTGTATGCTCATTTCGACACGTCTTGTGCAATTTACCGGAGAATAACTCAAGACCAATGATCGCATAGATTATGATTACGAATATGACCAGAAGTGCAATGTGAAACAATGGCACCATGGCCTTTAAAATTGAATTAAGCACAACCTGTAGACCTGCGAGAAAGCGCATGGACAGCCAATACAAAAGGATTACAAATTACAGTTCACAAAAAAAAGGACAAATATAAAGAACACAAAATGAAATGCTGCACAGAGTGAGGACTAATAACTAAAAAGAACAAAAGACAATTAATAAAAGAAAACTGTTGTTGTTTCACAATTCTTATGATTAATACCATCGAACCATGATATTATTCATTCCCCTTCGGTGCAGCACTTCAAATTGAGTCTTAGTGTGTACACATTTAGGACAAATTGAATTTTGATTTTGCGGTTTGTTGCTAACGAAGCTCTTACTTGGTACACCCGATACAAGTCGCAATGGACGCAGCACACGAAAGGCACGCAATGCCTTCACATCGAAGGCATCCTTCATCAGATGGGAGAGTGCTGTACTTATTGCTCTGTAAAAACAATTTGATATTTTGGTGTTTTGTATGGCATACAATTTCATACGTGTCTTGAACTCAATTTTCTTTTGTTTTTTTTTTTTTCTTTTTTTTTTTTGCCGATTAAATTGGATATAAGGTAACATAGAAAATGGTTAAAACAAGGCCTTACAAGAGGCCTGGGCGCTTAAACGCTTTTAACTGGCATATTTTGTATGCTTACCCTATAACTACAATTGTAAAATCTAATAAATTCCATCCATTTCTTAGATATGCACCATTATGTAACATAAAACCATATGCTAATATTTTCATAACACATTCCGCTGTGAATATAACTAGGAATACATATTCAACTTTTTCCTGTGTTATTTTTGTGTAGTGTTTCGGTGGTTGGTGTTGTTTTTTTTTTTTTTTTTTTTGTTGGTGTCATCGTGCATATCGGGATGGGGTTCGTAGTAGTTTTTTGGATTGTGAATAGGATCAAAATGTATGTGATTTAATGAATGATTTGTGATATTTGTGATTGACATCGAACGATCAATATGAAGATATATAAAAGATACATAAAAAAAATAATTCATAAAGATTAATAAATTGTTTAATTTCATTCATATTCAGATATGTTCTTTTAATTGGAGAACGTAAAACTTACCAAGGTTTGATTCGTCACATTCGAATCGCTGCCTGGATAAGGCGTATAAACGGCCAAGGCAACACAATTGGCAAATATGGTTAATAAAATAAGGAACTCGAATGGTCTGGCGGTTAAAAGAAATGAGTCAAGGAAAGTCCCAAAGTTTTGTGAGTTTGTAAAGTCATGAGTTTTGAAATTTACTCATCAAATGATATGTTAAAAACCTTAATTTAAATTTGAGAACTAGCTAGTAGTATTGGGCTTAATTTGTTCACTAATGTAAGTTGCTTTACAAGCAAGTTCATCCCTACGCTTGTCCACTCACAAATTGAGTTTCTTACTCGATCGTTTGTTCACTAACTGACTTTATTTAGCAAATAGAATAAAGGTGTCAAGTAAAATCGTGACATATGTAGTTGGTTATAGAATGGGAGTATTGAAACAGATAAAGACTTCAAAATTAGCAAATGATGTAAGTCAGAGAACAACAAGTCGAATGAAGAAGTAAACAGTTAAAGACCTGAGTCAGTGCTCAAACGTATCAGTGAACAAGTGAATTTGTAAGTAGACGAGACAACAACGAAGAAGTATAGTGAATATATTCAGAAGATGCTCGTTTTTGCAAGACAACAATTCTGAAAAGTCAATTCTACTCGAGGGATAATCATTTTAAAAAGGATACTTCCATTCCACAATGCGAATGCAAAGCGCTCTCAATGGATTCTTAACAGTCAGACAGAAAAGTGCTCGCTGCGGTCGATCTGGTTGTGGTTTACCTCGTCGCTGTGGCCTTTTTGGACCGGCAGCGCCAGGTTTCTGGCCACCGGCACCACTTGGTCCAATTGTGGTGCCATTCATTGTTTCCGGAATGTTTGCAATGCCCATGGCATCGATGCCTAAACGCAAAATGAGGTAAACTTAAATAAACTGAGATGCTGATGGAGATTTCTTTTGTACTCACCCATTATGTTGGTACCCCCGCCTAGATTTGTTTCTGTTGCATCGTAACGTGATTGGGATACATCCCCACCACCGCCACCGGCTCCTCCATTGCCATTTGGTGTAAAGGCACCCCCGCCAGATGCTCCACGCTCGAAATCCATAATGTTAAAAAATTTACCCGCTCCTCCGGCAAAATTATCAATTAGCTCTGCGGAACTTGAATAGAAGGGAGAGAAGGCTTGGGTCTCGTCCTCCTCCTCTTCGTAGTACTCGTCAACGTCTTCGTCGTCCTCCTCGTCTTCTTCTTCCTCTTCTCCTTCGTCGTCGTCGTCGTCTTGATCGTCGTTATCTTGCTGCTGGGCAAGTTGCTCTTGTTCATCTATATCAATTGTTGTGCCCTCCGGCTCGTCTTCGTCGTACTCCCCGTCTTCAACGTCGTCGTCGTCGTCGTCCTCCTCGGTGATTCTACATGTCCTTCTTATCGAAGGACGATTATTGCGTGTATTCTTTTTTACAACAACGTCGGCATTGTCATCCACATCGCCAATATCTTCAAGGGAATCATTGCCACCGCTTCTACCGCGAATAATTCGTACATCATCGGCATCTTGACGACGATCGCTGAAACTGTCACAGTCGGTATTCCCGCCACCAGCACCAGCACTGGTCTCGGTTTTGGCCTGTTCCTTAGCCGCGGCTGCAACGGCCGCTACAATTGCCGCAGTTCTGAGAGTCTGTGAGCTAAGATCTGGATTATTTGGATCGTCGTCGTCCTCGTCACAATCGTCGTCGCCGATGAAACTGCTTATGTCCCCGACACCAAAACCATGCAATGTACTATTATCACCAGTAATGTCGCAATTGCAACTATTACTGCTGCTGCTATCGCCACCAACGGCACTGTAGCTGCTATCTTCGTCCCGAGCACCGCTGCTGTAACTGCTATTAGTACTCCCGGCACTTGTAACACTATTCTGTGGCTGCTGTTGCCAAGCGGAGGCTGCGGCAGCTGCCGCCGATTGAGCTGCTACCACAAGAGCTTCCTCTGGTGTCAAACGTTGACTTGAAGCAGTTCCTCCTGCTCCACCACACGAAGTGCAGCTGGATTTTCGACGTTTACTGCTCTGATTACTACTGCCACCACCACCAGCACCACCGTTGACGCCTTCGGAGCCACCGTTATTATTGTTTTTATGTCTTCGCTGCTTAAAGTCGAGCTTATATGTGCTATTATTGACAATTTGGCTGGTGACAGTGCTGAGTGCTAGCTCTGTGTTATTTGGTCGTTTCTTGGTGGTCCCAGAACCGTTTCCCTGGGCAGTTGTCTCGTCACTGCTGGCGTTAACCTCTAATGGGCTGCAACTATAAGTGGAATTGAGAAGAAAAAGGACACGATTAATAGTTTTTCAGAACGAAAATCTTTTTCAATCTTGTGGATGCACTTAAGTCACACTTAATAGCTCAAGATGTCATATACAGAATCCTAGAATAACTATAAATTTTAATTCATTTCATGGTTCCATTAGTTCTGAACACTTTAACTAGTAAGTATTTAGACTAAAAAAAACTAACGAGTTTTGAATTGTTGAAGATTTAAAAGATTAATTATTTAGTCGTCAATTAGTCAAGCAAAATATGTTCAAATATCCAAATCATGGTATTAAAAGCCCAACTTCTATTTAGGAAAGGTTTTTAAGAAATTAAATTACAGGGATTTTAATTGATTGATCATGGTAGTTTCTTGGTAACATGGTGTAATATATTTGTTTATGTACCTAAAGTTAATATTTTTGTATATTTAGATATAAAAACTTTTTCATGTTTAATGTGGTCTAAAGAAATGTTATCAGTGTTCAACGAAAAACCTTTCTGAATTTGTGTTAGAAGTCTCTAAGTTAGTTATCAATTTCTCCACTGCGTGAATGCAATATTTTAGAAACCTTGAAAAGGGATTTTCATCATTTCTTATGTGAGGCTTAAAATATGAAATAAGAAGAGTCTTTTGACGGGAGAAATGCAGAACTAGTGAAAAATGTGATTACTTTCATCACTTATAGTTATGTTAATAAAATAGAATAGATTGTATAAGCTGAATGTCTAAGTCTGAGAGTCAGTTTCAAACACTATTTAATTGACAATTTTGCTGGTAGCTCTTTACTCTTAGCTTTTAATTTATAAAGATCTTCTTTTATATACTTGCATGCACTGTACTACCTACAAATATCTATAGATAGAGAGAGAGAGTTACAAACGAACAAGGACACACGACAGCGAGTTTACACAACATACAGACATACAGATATATGGGTACAAAACATACATACATACGAATACGATACTTATAGAATTAAATGACGAGATTCCGTATGCTAACTTACTATGCCCTAGTACGTGTATGTTCCAAATAATCAAACTCTTGCATTGCATTGTAAATGAATTTGTTTTTGTGCTCCAGCTGGAGCTGCATATACCTTTGTTGTAGAACCGTTGTGGAGGCAGCAGGCGAAATTCCAATGGAGCTCCCAGATGGTGAGCTGCCAGTTCCTGTGCTATGTTGGCCACCTGTGGCCGCTGTGGGAACTGGCAGAGTTATCGTCGGTGAACGATGCTGATGATGATGCTCGGGTTTTACTATGACCACTTCTAAATCACTTTTAGGTGCTGTTGTTGTTGGTGACTTGCGATTATATTTGCGACTTCCACGTGTGGGTGTATCTGCCTTCAGATAGCGTCTGGATGTGGCCGGCGATGTGGGCGAAGGTTTACGCTCAATGACCAGAGTGTTATCATCGTAGGCTATACAATTGACCAATTCTCCACCGGGCGGGGGAGCAGGAATTGGGGCTGAGGCTGGAGCTGTGGATAGTATTGAGGGGGCCGATGCTGCCTCATCTCCTGGGTCATAAAGTTTGGCCTCTTTCTGCCTTTGGAATTGCAATTGTCGGCGACGTTGCGATGATGTAGTTGCTCCACTTCTCGTACTCCCGCTGACCTCGCTGCCCTGCGGCGATTGGGCCTGGTTCTTGTTCTTGGTTGGACATGAGCATGATGATTCATCAATGTTTACAACATTCGTTGATTTAGATGAATCTTTGCCTATTATATCCCTATCCTTATCGTTATTCTTATGATTTAATTTGTTATTGGTACTAGAACTATCCAAGGCATCGTATTTGTTAATTTGTTGCTGTTGTGGCGATTTTTGTTGCTGTTGCTGTTGTTGAGGTTGTTGTTGTTGCTGCTGCTGTTGTTGTTGTGGTTGCGGTGAAGAGGCATGCTCCTTACGATCTCCTTTTTTGAGGAGTGTTACAAGGTGGACAAAGGCAGAGGGCGGCGGAAAAGTTTATTAGTTTAGCCAAGTTATTAGTATTTGATGTGCACAAGTTAATAAACTGCGTTTAATGAGCCAAGTTAATGGAATGATGGTTGGTATATAATGTGAGTTTGGATATTCAGAAATCATCATGGCATGTGATTAAATCAAAGTCATAAAAGTCTGTCAAATTCCATTCCAAAGTTTACTGAATTAACTAAAATGCGAAATAACAGATTTTTTCCCATTTCTGTTCTCATTTAAAGTTAAGGTTCAAGTCAACATAAGTAAATTTAAATCCTTTTTATGCATTTAGCTTGGAAACATTTCAGTAATAATCATAGAGTTAGAAGATCTTAAAAAATTGATTGCATTAGAATTGCATACAAAAACATAGTTTAGTAAGAAAAAAAAAAAAAAAGAAAAAAAAAAATAAAATATGCCCAACTTGTTTATCATCAAAAGATTTCCTTAATATCAAAGCCTGATTATAACACATTATTCAGAGGACACAGAAAGAGCTCGTCATTTTATAATCCCTTGTTACGGTTTAAACTAAACATGAGTATTATTAAATTAAAGCTTAACTCGATCTGGAAACTATAAATAATGATGGTTTGGAGAATCAGAGGAACACAAAATATATATTTTTTACTCAACAATATCCTGACTGAGATCTCTGAATCATTAATATCTCACTGTTTCACACTCCCTTAAAAGAAAACGATTAATAATCAATAAAGAAAAGTGGTCACAGGGTACAGGAATCCATTCACCGAACTGCGAGGAGCTTCTACATTTATCCACTTGAATAAATTGGTGTCTGATAAATAAAAATGAATGAATGATGATGAGGATGTTGGTGATACTTTCACTAATTAATCACGTTTCCACTTCCTCCTCCGTCCAATTACTTGGCCCTACCTGTATTCATATTTGAAGTTTCCTTCAGACGCACAAAATTGATTTGCCTTTCATTCACGAGCAGCACTTCAAGTTGAATTCCCGTACAAAATTGCGGTCAACAATTGATGGCATCAACAGGTGTGTTTGGTTCTCACTCCCCCATACGTAGATGTATATCTAAGTATTCAGTCACACACTCTCTCGCTGGCTTACATGGACACTTACATTCCAACACACACACACACACAAACACACTCACTCACATACACTCGATAAAAATGAAATGAATGAATGTTTCAGTGGTTCAATATTGCATATAAAGACGGTGGTTAGTCCTCTGGGACGTTAATAAAGCGACGGGATGTTTTTTTTTTTTTTTTTTTTTTTTGTATTATTTGTTATAAATAATTGGTTTTGTTTAAAGTAAAATTTGGCAATTAGTTAAAGTCTGTGTGGTCAAGCTGAAGAGGACGGAAGAGATTTTCATATATTTTGGTAATATTTTTTATTGAATTTTTCTTAATTCCATTTGAGTGCACAGACACAGTATTCCCATTAGTCTCAGATATGTTATCATTGATTAGACTTTTGCTATATATAAACTGTGTTGGCGTGCCTTTCTGTAGATGTGTGTGTGTGTACGCAATGTTTACATTTTCCCTTTTGTTGCCACAGAGCATGTTTTTTTCTGTGTTTTTCCTGCTCTTTTTTTTTTTTTTTTTGTTGTGCTCCCAACTGTCAAATGGGCAATCAACTTTGGTCTACTAAAGCTCTCTCTTACTCTCTTTCAGTTTGCAGAAAAGCTTCAGAAATAACTTTGCAGTTGAAGTACAAAAAAAAAGAAAAAAAAAAGAAAAAAATGAAAAGCATTTTCATTTCTCTTTCCCTTATCGCGAAACACATTCGTCACTGATTAAAGTTGGCTAAATGTTAACCAAATGATAGAATGAGGTCAAGAGCGCGCTTTTAGCTTGGACAAAGTGCGAAAAGACCAGAAAGAAACTAATTTGCTTCATTGAGTTTAATGGTTCACATGGGAAATATATTTTTGTAGCATACTTTTCTGCGTTTCAATGTCCTGGGGGTGACAAAAAACTGACCGATTGACCTACCCAGGCATATGTAATAATCACACACACACACACATACACTCAGACACATAAAGGCATACACATATGCATATGCACATCACACAATTACATTTGTGTGAAAAATTTCAGACGCAATTCTAAGAAAAGCGAAAGCGTTTTCCCCATCCTCTTTTCTTCGTTTGCCTTTAATATCTTAAACACTATTTTCTTATTTAAAAACAATTCCATTAGTCACCAATTTGTTAAGAACAATACATTTTCCATTTTTTATATTTTCTAATATGTATATATTATATATTTCTCTTTTTTGTATAAATATATTTTTTCTTTCACTCGCGACCCCGAGCAACGTGAACGAGTTTAAGGAATCAGCCACAAAAGCACACTGTGCAGGAATTAGTAGCTTTTCGCAAAGGCAACCGTGAAAATGTTGACAGTTATCCATGTGAAGCTTTTCAAGCCAAAGTTCAGCATGGTGTCTATCGATTTCATTGGTGATACTTCTGAATGGTTGTGAACTCTGTTGTTGGTGTACCAACAAGTGGTTGGCAACAGTTTGATAGTAATTTCGAAAAGGGATTCAATGCTACTTCTAGTACCTTTTAGTAACATGAAGAAGATGCTGAATAATTCTTACAAAATTGGGGCTAAGTTTAGACTTAGAAAAAGGTTTTTGGGCCTACATGGACAAATGGAATGCTCTAAAAGTTCTATACTTCGTTTTAGTATGTCCTTAAAATTTTAAGGTCTGGAATCAATATAATCGAATCGTAAAGTCGTCAATAAACTTCTAAATAAATTTAAAATATTTCTTTAAAACTTCCGGAAATATTTGCAATATCTGTTTATAGATTTAAGTATCGTGATTATGTAAATTTAAGAAAAAACCTGAGTTAAGGAGTTTTGAATGATTGATTGAAAAAGTTTCATTTATTCCATTTATTTCAGAAAATTCCTACAATTTTCATGATTTATTGAACATAATGTAACACCTAATGTGTTACTTACTGTTAACTATTTAGTTAACAGATTTCGTTTACCTAGATATCTATTTGATGAAAAAATCATCGATGAATCGATGCTTGCATACGTAGAGGATAATGAATCGGACGCCCCATTTCCAAGAAAAATCCCATTAATGAAAGATAAAGCTAGACAAAAAAAAAAACGAAGAGGGACAGATAGTCAGAGCCGAAAAACAAATTTGTTTACAAACAAAATTCAACTACAAGAAAAAAATAACAACTAGATCGTAAATGTGCCGAAGAATGAAAAACATGAATACACAAAAGATATTGCAATCTGTTTTGCTTCTCTAGCTCATGATCGAAATAAAACTTTTATATTCGAGTGTTGCGCTCTCGCTTGCACTTATATTTGTTGTCAAACAGCTGATCAGCTCTTAGCGCATGCTCACAGAGTTTTGACAGGTAAAGAGAGAGAGAGAAGCGGTCCGGAGAGAGTGGAAATGTCAAAATTTAGAAAATTCATTTTGTCGTTTTAATGAGGCATTTTCTTTGCCCTCTCAACTTAAGCCAACTGAGTCATCGGTAAAAATTTTCTCTGACGCCTTTTGGCCATAAATCAACAAATTTTCAGTTTTGCCGCATTTTGAATTGTTTTTCACGGGTTCCATCATCTGGATGTGTGTGTGTCTGCTGTTTCTTTTTTATGAGGTGAACCATTTAGCTAATGAAATACATCCGGTTCCAAATTAGTTGGTGATTTGTGGATGAATTGATAAAAAAATGTTTACAAATCATCATAAATGTGACAACTTTCAATAGATTATTTGTTTTTGAAATTGTTTAAGAACAAATGATAAAATGTTTAAAAATGTTTGAATTTAAAATGGTCTTGTTTAAAAGGAACTATTTTTATGTGGTGTGTGTTGCTATATGCTATAGATTGCCAGAATTCGTAAATATGTAGATGTATTCGACCACATTTACTTGTTTAGCATATAGGACAGATGGATGGGGGGTCAAGATATGTAGGTATAACTTTCAAGGGATCTCATGGTAATTGAGGTCTTTGGTTGAGTGTATTTTATTTGTCAATTTGTTTTTTAGGTGAATATTAAAATAACCATTATTTGATTAATAAAAATATAACTCAAAGAGATTTGAAAGTAAATATAATGCAAAAATTAATAAGTAGGCATGATCAATATATAATTATTCTATCAAATTAATGCAATTAAAAACAATCATTTCTAATGTTTTCCTATGTTTGGTTTTCTCTTTAACGACCTGTTTATTTATTTAATGGTTTTTTTTTATGTGTTTTTAAACAATTTTCGCATTTTAGCTAGAAATGTGAATAAGAATATCAAAAGAAATTCAAATTTAGGTATTGTTTACTCAAATAATGTATGAAAAAGATAATTCATCCAAGGAATTTAAATATTTTAAAGCATATTGGTATGTATTCTTGAACCAAAGACTAAGCAAGACTTGTGAATGAAAAGGTTAAAGAGATTACCTCTAGGAACAAAATTTTAAGAGAAGAGAAGAATACAGTAAACAGGTCGTTTTTTCACATTCCCAAATAAAATTTTGAAAAAAAAAACCCTGTATAAGTTAAATAAAACTGTTGAGTAATAGTAAAAAAAAACATACAAATTTTTTTTAGTTTTTGAATTTTATAGATTTTTTATATTTATTGAAATTTTATGTCCGTTCATGTGGTTTGGCTCCCATGGGAATGATCAGTCATAAGAAGCATGAGTCAGGGCATACAAATTAATTAATTAATTTGTTTTCAAATTATTGAATTCAATATAAAAGGATTCACTTCTGAAGGCTAAGAAACGTATCTTATTTTGATTTATAAAAATAAACCGAAACAATAAACTTGAAATAGATGCAACATGTTGACTATAAAATTAAAATACTGAACACTTTTTTTGTTTTGCTAGTTTATTTCTTTTGTCTTTTTTTTTTTTTGGTGGATTTTGTTCTATTGTGTCCAACGATGTTGAATTTGAATGAAAAATGTGTAGCTAAATATTATTGAAAACAACAGAAAACTGCCAGCGAGCTGCCAAAAGAAAAAAAACAAGAAGAAGATATGGCGAGTGACAAGGGATGGGTTGAGGATAGAGGACAGTCGTATACGTCGGTCAGTTCTACCCTTTAGATCAAGGGGTGAAAAGGTATATGTAATTTATGAAAGTTTTCGGCACCGGCGTATTTAAGAAGCATTTAAGATTCCATAAAATATACCTATAAATGCAAATCAGACATTATATCATAAACGATGGCAACCGATTACACTTTGGCCTTTGAGTTTTAAACCAAAAAGGAGTGTGATCTGTTTATTTAATAGCTATATTTTTGGGATAATATGTATTTAATTGGTATGTAGCATTTTATCAGGAGATAAGTTTCAAGTCTCTTTCACTTTGAATGAGAATGAGTCAAGTTCACTTGAAAGGAAAAAATAAATGAATTTATTTTGATCCAGCTGTAATTTTCAACTGGTTTTAGTATGGAAATGAAGTATAGGTTAGAATTCTAAAGTAGTTAGCAAAGTCTTCTGATGAAATGAACTTGGTTTTATCCAAAATGACCATGAGGCTTTAAATAAAATTGTGGACCATATAATGGTTAACTATTCTTGAATTATTACTTTATTATCCGATCTCGAGATTGCTAAAAACTTTTAAATAAGTTTCTCAAAAGAGAGAACATCGGATACTTATCGTACCTTTAACAGATAAAAAAAAACAATATTCACACAATCTTTTCCGTGATACCCTACGAAACTACCTTTCGACATATAAATACATAAAAATTATCTGCTTTTAAAATTTTATTGTAAATATGTAAATGATTGCGTTAAGTCTATACACGAATGTTTAAATATGTAAAAATTAATAATAGTACATCCAATAAAGGGTATTACACAGTCTCACATTGTTTTGCTGTTGGCAATTTCTTTGCTTGGCAGCAAACGCACAAGAGACGGAGAGAGCAAGCGAGAGAACCAGAATATTTTGGAAAGAAAAGATTGGGGGGGAGTGAGACGATATATGATTAAATTTAGAACAAGCACACGTAGTTTGGGGATCTGTCGATTGGCGGCCCCAATTTTACAAAGGCAACAACAACAACAACGTAAGCAGCATCAGCAGACAATGAAAATTAAATTTAGCCTAATTGAATTGCCTTTTATCTATCGCATAAGTAAAACTATTAAGAAAATTATTTCATATTTTAGTAGCAATGCAAAAAGTTTCAACTATTTGGAATCATTTCAATATGCTTAATATAGAATCTCGTCTAATTTATAAATATTTTATTATGGTACTTAAACATTTCACTTACAGAAGTTGTCTGGTTCAAGAAAATCGGTTCTTTATGGTTTATGCAGCTTGTTGGCTTTTTGTTTCTTCTTTCTGACTTTTTAACAATAAAAGCACGCTACGAGCAACAAAAATTCGTGAGCCAAAAAGAAGGCAGAAGGCAGCATACGTGGCGTTGATATTTTTAACTTTGGGCAGATATTTTATTTGAATTTTTTTCTTATAGAAAAATTGAATTTTCTTTCGGCTTTTGCAGCAAAAGAACTTTTTTTTTCAAGGTATAACTTTAATTTGCACTATTTTTCCAGGCGTATTTATATTTCATATATAATCTTTATGGGTATATATATATATTTTTCATGGATTATGCCACTTTTCCTTGTATTTATATATACAAACACTGTGCACACTTATTGATATATCATATATATTTATATATGTAATTGTACATATATGTAGTATTATATATTTTGGTGAAAGATGTGACCGATATGTACGATAACCGTTTTCAATTGATTTCACTTGATTTTAGATTACGTTTTGTCCTATAATTTGGTTTTTAAGTTTTCTCGTGGTAGCAAAACGTGAAAACCCCGAAAATAATAAATTTTCAATATATATTCCCTCGCCCGTACAGCAAGAAAATGTATATAAAAATAAACTCTGAACACACACGGGCGCGTTGCTGCGGCACGGTGGTCGGGAGAATATGCCGAACCAAGATCTCAAAATGAATTCACGCCAGCGATCAGCCGAGAACTGTCAGTTTGGCCCGATCTGACAATTTGCTACGCAGGTTTTGTTGGTATATTTTTCGGATAGTTTTTGGTATTTTCAAAAAAATAGTTTTGGTATTTTTGTTTTGACAATTGTTGAAAATGAACTCTTCAAATGGGATGAATGAAATGAATATAATTACCTAATGAAATATCCTCTTAACATGATTTTATTCTGAAAAAAAATGTTTCATCGATTGAAAAAACAATTTCCTTTTTCCTCTCATTAATTTTTGTTGATGGCAACTCAAAAAAAGGGTATTAAATTATCTATGCGATTCCACATCATGTGAGAAATGTTAAATAAAAAGCTTTATTTAACCTCTAGAATATTTGACAAGCTTTTCCCCTTTTAATCATCAGCTTTTGGCGTTAAAATTTCAACTGCTCTTTGCGTAACTTTACTTTAATATGTAGTTAATTAATAAACAAATCATAGATAGAAACTAAATGTAGCAAAATACTATTGAGTTATAGTAATTACTTTATGTTACATTTATAATTTTAGTTATTGTATAGGGCCAACTAACTGCCTCAAGGGCTATCTCTGTGTGCAGCATATTTGTTGGAATAAAAAAACAAAGTTTGTTAATTACCAACTAAAGCAAAAACAGTGCTACAAAATCTAAATTACAACATACACAGATACACACACACACACATACGAATAACACTGACAATACAAACAATATTTATGTTCAGATTTTGTCGGTTGAATTCCGGAGGCAGAGGCAGGACCAACTTTTTTGTTCTGTGTTTGTTTCGTTGTGAAAACACGTAGCATATTTACAGGAGCTGAACTTGTAAGCAAAGAGCGGAAAAACAGGAAGAGGAAGAGCCATGCAGATTGTCTTTGTGGAAAAGAGAAGGCGACAACGAAAATATACAAACATATGCACATACTTATATACATTTACAGAAATGTGTACATAAATGTATATACATACATATGTATATTTTATATTTGTACAAAGATATATCCCCTTCGAAGAGGGAAACAAGCCACTTAACATCGGGCTGCATATAATTATGCATATGTTAATGATATAACAAGTAAGAAATGAAAATATAAAACCGACAATAAGGTGCTCTCTTTTTAAAAATATAACCCAGATCTTTTATTTTCGAGCTATGTTATATTAGTTTCGATTTGAAGTATTATAGTAAACTTTTTCCATGTAGTTTTTGAATGATAAATGAATTCATATCTTAGTGTCATCACCTTATGTGTTTTCGTAAAATATTTCAATAAACTGTTTTGGTGTCAAACTTTATTGGTAATGTGATATACCCGTTGGTAAAATTAATAAAGGAAATCTGGGGAAAACATTTATGAATACATGTAATGAATCTGTTTATACATATATTCCTTCGAGTATTATTCACTTGGCATTCGAGTATGCATTACAGGTTTTTGCTCAGCAAGTTGGTTCAAGACTACGTATGCGTAATATTAACTTGAGCCTAATTAAAAGTTATTTTCTACTTAAATTTAATGTTTTTTTTTTTTTTTTTTGTGAAGTTTTTTTTTTTTTTTGGAATATTCTATTTGACTATGAATTTGAATACAATTGCTAAACTAATTGCATAAAAATATAGCACAGCGGACTGTCCTTGAAGTCCTGGAGGACTTCATTATAAGTTGAAGTTGGCCATTCCAGGCAACTGGTTGAGTAAACTGGCCAACTCCGCTATCTTTTCACACATTTTGCTTTTGCTTATGGCAAAAAGAGAGGCAACAAAAATGTTAAACTTGATAATTTTCTGGACATTTTAACTGTAAAGTGACATTTCATACTTTGGACCTTTGTGGGCGAGGGTTTGGCTTCGTTTCGTTTTGGCTTGGCTTGCAGGAGATATGAAGTGGGGCAACAATATACATAAATGTTACTGCAGTGTCAGTGGGGAAGCAAAAACGGGAGAACGACACTCGATAAAGTTGCGCAAAAGGCAAATCTCAAAGGAAATTAATTTGTGTTGCAATGTGAAAATTGTGCTGAAAATGAGAATTTTCAAGGGTTTCTCACATTTTGTTACTTTCGTTTTATTTTTGTCCATCAGCACGTAAAGTGTGTAAAGATCTTTAAATTTTATAAAATAGGCAAAAAAATATGGAATATCGAGAACAACTTTTCTTAAAACTTATTTTTTTAAAGTCACTATAGGGTTACAGAAGAAATATTAGTGTATATGTTTTTATGTAAAATAAAAATAAATGTTTTTTAAAAGAAAGTCGTAATTGAACCAAAATAGTACTTATCATTCATTTGTAGAAGGCTTCAATTGGCCTTTAATTTTGTGCTTCGCTATTCAGCAAGTGTATTTGCCACAAGTCCAAAGAACCTGCTGGCAGTGGCATTAATTTACCTATAAAATTCTGATCTGATTGTAATGCGTTTATCTCATCCTCACAGGCGTACTTATATGTACTAAGCTCCTCAAGAAAGGAATCTATTTGCTGCTTCTCACTGGGCAACAAGGCTTGCAGTTTCATGTTGTAAATCCATCGTGACCTTGGGTTAAAGGAAGGGAATTAAGCCAACTGCAAATGAAGTATTTCATTCAATTACTTACATTTCCTTGAAATGAAATTCTTCTATGCGTAATGGTTGCACTAGCTGCATTATATATTGCAGCGGCATTAGACGACTGCGTTGACATGGATATCCCGCATCAGGTCGTTGTATAGTCAAATTTTTATACAAAAGTTGCAAAGAAATCAGAAAAGTATAGAAACGAATATGCCAAGCATCGAATGCGCTAGCTCCAATCTCAATTTGATGCAAATGAGCATTTATGGCAGCTAAAATAAATTTTTTTGCCGGAGTATCGTCACAGATGTGCAACAGGATAATGGCAAAAGAGTGCGTATAGACATCAACGCGATGAGAAATTAGTGTTCCTATTAGTTTCTCCAACTCCGGACTAACCAAATCGGTCAAAGGTGGTGCCTGTGAAAAAAATGATCACTATGATCTGCAGATCATTTTAATGTCAAGAATATTATAACTCCTACCATTTTGTAGCGCATCAGAACCTTCCAAATCCTTTGGTTTGGCAAGATAACTTCTTTACAGGCATGTAACTCACGAAACAATCGATGCATCTGTCTATAATATATGTAAATAAGTGTTTCGCTGGGTACTTGTTTAATCACGGATGCCTTAGATAGTTGTTCTAATAGGGTTTCATAGGTAGCTGCAGGTAGTGGCAGGCCAACATTAACCAACTCAAGGTGCAATAGATGAAAGGCACAGAACAGTCCCTTAATCTTTTTCACATCACTTGTAACAGATAGCTCTGTTATGCAAAAGTCAGAAAGTTTTAAAACTAAACGAAACACGCTTTCCTCTGTAGCTTGGCTCATCGGGTTATTGAGTAGTAATATTAACATGTAGGCCAAACATTCAGGTCCATAATGAGCTAAATACAAGGATTATCGAAATCACGTTTAATTGCGCCCAATTGACAGCATTAGCAATGAATTGGCTTACCTAGACTTTCAACCGGTTTCGGCTTATCCATTAGTTCAACTGCCAATGTTCCAAATATATTATTAACTAAGCTGACACTTAGCTTATTGTTTCGTAGAAGAGTATAAATACGGGGTAGGATGTGTCCCCTATCAAGGTGAAGTTGCAGCATTCCACACTCAACCATTAATTCTCTTTCAGCGATTTTGTGTAGCTGCGAATTTCCGGTCGCCTGAGCCGAACGCGAAAGAGACTCATATAGTCCATAAAATTCAATGTCAGTAAGTGTATTGTCATTTAGAAACTTATCTAGTACAAAGTTCTCCAAGGTGCAGAGCAACTGTAAAGAAATAATTTTAACTTTGCATATCATTCACATAAGTAAGCTTTAAACATTATACCTCGTCGTTATGGCACGCCACGGAACAGAAATCAATTCCTTTATACACACTGTAAAGCACTGCCCGTGTCTGTGGTTGTTGGCTCTCTAAAAGATGCGGCCAATTGCTCAGCAACGCGTAGATTTCTTCAATGGCCATCTCGGAGGTGGCATATTGACCTCTGTGCATTTCAAGAAGCACCAATATCGATTGAGCCGCCAGTAGGCTTAGTTCCAATGGCACTGCCTGAGATGGCATGCGAAGTATATGCATATAGAACTCAAAACGCTTTAGACTTGCAAAATGTGGTATCAAGAAACTAAGAAAGCGCGTCAACTCGGATCTAAAGGATTGGTATGTCTTGTGCCGCGCTACCTTGGCAAAAGTCTCTAGTATGTGTACAACAATATCACGCTCATAAAACAGACGTTGAGCCATTTTTACATACAGTTCCGCAGCCAGAGTGCTAAGGGCATGAAAAGAGACGGGCAGGCGGAGTATCAAGCAAAGTAACTCCTGTACTAAGCGTTGAGGAATTAATTCCAGACTAGCTACATGACTGCAATTATGAAAACAGACAAAAAGTTGGCTTTGTTTTATACATATGTGTATGTATGTATAAAAAAATACTTACCATTGCAGCGTCATTAAATAACGTAAAGTAGCTAAAAGCAATGGCTTCGATGTGCTCTTCTGCAGTGTCTCGAATTGTATGACTAGATATTTGTCTGTTATCAATTCATTAATCATAAAACGCAAATATAAATTTCCATTCTGATCACACTGCTGATTACGGGCAAATTCATTAATTCTATCTTCGAGGAATCGATAGCACGCCACATAGTATTCCTCTTTGTTGGGCATCTGCACACAAAATGTGTAATAAATAAAAGTAAGAGCTGGCATTTCCTCTCCCAGAAATGTTGTAAAATGGTCACGGAAAATATCCAGCATCGGCATTAGTATAACCCGACTTGTGGCTTCAAATCTATTGGAATTAAAGAGATTTGAACTATATGCTTTTTGAGATAAGAGTCTCACTTACAATATGCCATAGCGCACATAGATGATTAGTGTAAGGCAAAGGTCCTTTAGACCTGGGGTATCTTCGCCACGACGGTGTAGTTCCTTAACTAGACCGCAAAGAATGCTGAAAGATATTCTAGCCATTGGCTCCCAAAGAAACCTATCCACGGTTACACCTTTTTGCAAGTCGATAGCACCACAAATGCTATGAACCATGTGGGTCCAGATAAAAACAACTTGTAGGTAGCAAGGGAATGGACGAGTTAACTCATCAAAACGTTTAGACGATGCCGATTCGGGCACACTCAAGGTAACCGCGAGTTGTCTGTCATAAATGGCTAACAATGATGGCAACTGTTCCAAAAATTCATCTAAGCCCGCCAGAACAGAGGCCACAGGTTGAAATACATAGTTCGCATTATCATTACGATATGGATGAGCCTGTGACCTATAGAAATCCGCCACGCTGACATTAAAGTTGAGACCGACAGCTTGAAAAATTTGCCCGACAAACTGATGGGCAATTTTAGCTCGCCAAAATTTGGGACTCCCGGTTACAGCTTTTAGAAATGCATAGGAGTACTCTTCGACAATATACTGTAAGTGCAAGGAATTATAATCAAAGGATCTACTTCAATTTAAAATCTTTGCATACCTTAGTGTCTGCACCCGTTGAAATCGCGGTAACGAAATCCATAATTAAAATTGATAAACTTCCCACACAAAAGAAACGCGCTTACTAGAGATGGAAGATGCCGTTAGAGACGACCACGCGCAGTCGATATGTATACACGAATTAAATAATCGATAAATATGGCTGCAGACTTATAAACCAGTGTTGGATAGCGCGCAAAGCGAAATTTTTATTGTAGGGGAAAAACCGTTTATTTAGTGGGAAAAATTTGTATAAATTTGAACATTTTTCAATTTAATTTCAAAATCAAGACAAAGCGCTCTTATAAAAGTGACTTATGTATGTGTGTATTTAGTATCTATTAATAGTTTGTGTGTTATTTTTTAATGACTTGCCAACCACAATTATTGCGCTAATCCTTTACATTTCCGTTTGCCAATTGCCACCATTTTGTAGTGCTTTTGCTCTTAATGCCCCACACATCATTTATCCACCCTTTGCATTTTCCCCATTTCATATTTACACTTGGCATATGTATTTGCGCTCATGTTCTTTAATATATTGCCGGAGGGAAGGCAATGTCAAAGGAGCAAAGCAAAGACAGACACACACGCAGAGGGAGAAATACACAGTAGGAAAGGAAAAGCAACCGCAACCCACAGTTTAAGCCGCTGAATTTGTTTTTATTAAATGCCAAGTGCTGCCAGGGCGAGTCTGACAGAGCCATACAATTGCCACTCAGACAGAAAAATGGTTTCGAAAATGGCATCTCGTTGTCCTTCCGGTCGCTTGTGTCCTGCCAGCTCCACATATTCCTCCCACCCCTAGGTTTTCCATTCACTTGCTAAAATTCTTTTTCTGCTTTAATTAAAATTGCTTAGCATGTGAGAATCGAAATATAGAAGCATGTTTTATTAAGCTTTTTGATATTGGTTTTACTGGTTGATTTTTTTCCAGCTTGATTACTTTACTCACAAACATGTCATTTGACTTTTTCGACCTAGCGCAATGGTGGGATAAAGGAAAGAGATTGAGTTATATTTTTCTCTCATGGTGCTATCTAAACACATAAATCATAAGCAAATTGTCAACTCCTACACGCTTCCCTCATTTTACCATGGTCGACCATTGCCTAATTAAGCGACGCCATGCGGTGCATGCTTTAATACACGCACAACCACAGCACATACAACACACATACCAACACTTACACACACAAGCACACATTTCTCACCCTGGTGTAGTCGATCCACACAAAACGTCTTTTGTCTCAGCCATTATTAGCTTGAGTATAATAGAGGTTTTTATTTCATTGCCCTAGCAGAAACAGGAACAACCACAAAAAAATATAATATGGAGCGAGAATTCGTAAAATTAACACAAGAAAAAAGAACAAGAAAAAATGTTTGCCCAGGTCCTTGACTAACGCATTTCAACAGTCTTTCAATCCCTTTTTTTTTGCCCCAGTTTATTAGTATTTATGGCTTTGTCTGTTATGTCGCTAGATGTGTTCATTCACTGTGGTTTTACATCTACAATATTTTCTATATTAAGCCAGTTGTTTTAAGAAAATAGAAAGATAATTTTTTTTTTTTTGATTTTTAGTTAATTTAAGATAGTTTTTAAGCCTTCCACATAACATATTTAAGTTATCACAAATTCATATTTAAGTAATTACATTTGGACTTCAGATTTTTTGGGCCACAAACTATGTAGTTATTATATTTGCCATTGGGTCCCAGTTAAGTCCAGTCTCAAGTCCATAACAACTAAAGCTTTAGTTTATTAAAAAAAAAAAAAAAACAACTATGTAGTTCAAATTGCTTTGTGCAGTATTCCTAAGTCGACTATCCATTTAATAATTGGAGACATCTCATTTGCAATTTCACTCCATGGTCACTTGAAGCTCTTGTTACAACCATCAACGACATTTATGTGGCCAGTCCATCTACTCCCTCTGTCAACCTGGATTCACATCTGTCTTTTAGTACCTACCTATATAGACTTTCCTTTTTTTCAGTTTTGCCAAAGTTCTCCCTCTGGACTTTTATTGACACTGATAAGTGTGCCCCGAGCAAAGCAAAAACACAACAAAAATGAAAAGGGAAAAGGGAAAAACGGGTTTGAAAAAAAAAAAGAAAAAGGTAACCAAAAGCTGGCAATTTAAATTGAAATTGTTTGCCGCATCGCAACAGCAGGCAGTAAAAGACAGGAAAAAACACTGCAGAAAAAATTAAGTGAGACAAAGTGTTTTGTGACAATGCAGTGCAATGGGAGAATCTGAGCGAAGAGTGAACTCTACTTCCCCACAGTGGCAAAAAGATTGGAGCAAAGCAAACCTGAATTTCGTTCTGGTGCTGCAGCTGGTGATCTGAAGCTAGTGCGTGTTAATTCCATTTGGAGTAGCATTTTCATTGACTGACCACATAGAACCCATCCTGAGACCCACACCGAAAGATGCCCCTATCTTATGCAGAAGGCAGAGCCAATGCCCTTCATTTGAAGTTGTGTGTCGTGATAGTTTTGCTTAACATGCCTGAGTTGAGTGCGTGAAAAAGAAAGATAGGAGAAATGGCATCCTTATGCTGGTTGCTTCATATGCATACATATGGATGTATATGGGACTATGGTTTAAAAGTTGTCACCCGGCTATAGCCTGAAAGAATCTTGTTCTATTTACTTCGTCTTATTTTGCAGCAGGTGTCTATTAACTTAGACGGAACTAGCAAAACTGCAAATCTATAGGTACTTAACCTTTTTTAGATGGTTCTTGGAAACATTCGAACATCGTACTCAAACTCTCAAAAGAAAGTAAGCTAGAGTCTATTCTATCCATTTCTAATGCTCATAATAATGACCTCCCCCAACTAGCAGCCAAAAATATCATCTTTTTTTGGTAGTTTCAAGTTCTTAAAAGATTTTTAAATCAGGAATCTTCTTAAAAGCTGACTTTTCAATCCTATTTTAAAAATACTTTCTTATTTTTTAGAGAAATACTTTTTATTCAGATATTGTATTTATTTATTCAATGTTCTCTTCTGTTTTGAAATGTATAAAATAAATTTTAGATAAAGGGAAAATCCCATATGATGCTCAAATGCGATTGCACTTCAATCTTGATTGGTTAAGCAGCCAATGAGCAGTATCAGATTCTTTTTTCCTTTTTGGAAAAGGCGAAATTGCTTCACTCATATTACGAAGCACATCCGCTGCATGTAAATAATAAATCTGTAGCAATATTTTGGACAGACAACCAGCAACCCATCAGAAGAAGGAGAAACAGGGGGCCACCCGACAATCCAAAATGAGCAGCCAGGAACAGCTAGCTGAAATACATCCAGCAAAACTGTATGCCAGCCTTCCAGTCAGCCAGCTGACTGCCTGACTGCATTTAAGATTGGAGCGATGTGTACTTAAAAATCGTGACTGGTCTAACATTTTCCATGCATATTTTAAACTTTCTGCCAGAAAATTTAATAACCGAAAAGGCAAAGGTACGGTCCTTCACCTACACACGTATATTTATAAGGAAATGTTTGTATGAAAATTGAAATGCAAAACTTCCAATGTCGAAAATTATTTACAAGTTGAAGCAAAAAGAAAATGCATCGAAGTTTTTGAAAGCATTTCAAGTTGTTTTTTTTTTTCTCGCACAGGTGTACAAAAATGTTCGCACCTTATTTTTTGTTTTTTTTTTTTTTTTTTTGTATTTCTTTGGACGAAGTTCTCTTGCTAGCTGACAACCTTTCTCATCCACAAATTTTCTGTTTGTTTGCGGGGCTAGCTGCTTTTGCTGCTGCTGCTGTTGCTGCTGTACATAAGTTCTGCTTTTTCCTGCACTTTTCTTTGGAAAAAAACTTTTGCATACAACTAATGTGCACTTCCGCTATTGTGCTCCATTTTCCACGTTGTTGTTCATCTTGTTTTGTTTTGTAGGAGAAGAAGTTGGGTTGCAAGTGGCAAGCGGGGTCTAAAATAGTGCAATGTGTGGGATATTATTTTGTGCTTCAAACTTTCACAAAAGATGGTCCCACCCATGCAGAGAGCTGTAAGGAGATCTATGTTTGCTTGGGAAAAGCGTGTAAGTATTTATTGTTAAAGTTTAGGTGACTTTTCACCATTAGTTTTCTTTTGGCGGCAAGTCGATTGGAAATTAAAGTAATTATGGTAATACTGAGCAAAATGCATGTTCCTGTTTACTTGATTTTTATTTCAATGATGCCATCCATTTTTTTGGTATCATTAAATTATCTAACCATTCATTCTCATCTGCCATGAAACAACTTTATTATCTTCACCTCTCAATGTTACTGCCATTTCTATTTTTAACATTCATTCAACATGCCACGCCTGGCATGCTACTTGCAACAGTTGCTGCTGACATTGCCGCCCAACATTTCGTAGGAAATCAAATAAAATTTATGGTCTTAGCACCCTTCCCTCTTTCAGATTCCTATAAATTCTCAGCTATGCAGTACCAAAAGGCTACCAAACAAAAAAAAGGGGCAAAAAAGAAGGGAAACCCAGACAGAAAAAGAAGGAAGGCCATAGCCAAGTCAGGCCGAAAACGTCTGTCATTAAATTAACGCTAATTTGTTTAGTGGCGTCTTGGGAGACATTTACCCAGAAAAGTGTCAACAGAAATTCTTTGCCTTTCACATTACTTCATTTAAGCTTTCAACTCTCAAACCTCTTGGTGTCTCTCCAGTTCAGTGATTTATGCCTACAATTTAAATTGAAATTAAACAAACAAACGTTGGACGTCATTTGCCCACAATGGTTGAATGAGGCATTAAAACGACTTACCAATCGACGCAATCGATATACCCTATGAAGACCATTTAAAATGTATTATGTAATGCGCATTGTTACCTCAGGAAGGCATAATTACGGCTGGTATGTAATCTAATATCCGTCTAATGTGAGCCAAAGTCATACACACACACACACACACACACACACACACTCAAACACACATACATATGAATAAACTGATTCGGAATGCAGATTTGATGTTTGAGGATAAGAGGGTTGGACCTACAATATGTATAACATAAATTGTCATTGTTAAAGTGCTAATGAATTTTTGGCATGCAAATTTCGCATGTATTGTGTACATGAATGTCTGTATGCATATGTAAGTGTGTGTGTGTGTTTGTGGTGTTGCTATTGTTGTAACCATCATTAGGGGTCACATAAGGGTTAAGGGCAGTTTAGGCATTACAGAAAATGTTAGTCACCAATCCTAATTTCCTTTTAAAGTGTTAGACATGTGTAAATGGCTTCATTTGTTTTAAATAAAGATAAGACATACTAAGACTACTTAAAATCAAAGCAAAAATTTGATTTTAAATTCATTTTGAAATGCTCAAGATTAAGTAATTTAGTTAGTAGATGTCAACAAAGTCAAGACTTACTTGTTTGTTTCAATTAGCAATTATTAATTAAAAGTTTCCTTTTAATTGTCTTAAACTTTCAAGTATCATACTTAATTTTTTTTCCATTTAGTCGATTTACCATATTAATCTTAGCCCAAATTTCGACTTGGCTTATTCTCATTTGGCTTTAGCTTGTCTAGCAGAAATGTCAATTCATTAGCGTTATTTCTTTAGCTTTAGCTTTAGTTAGCACTAGTATAGAATAAACCATCGATATGGTCCAATTTGAGCCAATGGTAAGTCAAAGAAATAAAACCAATATTAAAGTAGCTTTCCACATATTAATTTATGTCTCATGCAGTCTTTAAGTACTTGCAAATAGGCATTTTACTTCGTTATTTCTTTTATGGGATTTTAATATCTTACTCAAAAAAAGTGTGCAATATTTTTTCACTTGGCGTATAGCAGGCTTACCTACACTCAGACCAACATGCATATTATATATGCATATCGATAGACATATACAACATATTGAAAGGGAGAGAAAGAGAGAGTTCTATATGAAATTGCAATTTATGCTGCGTACAAAACAATTTCCCAATGCCTCAGACACAGCGCACAACAACAGCAACACCAACACCAACACCAACACAAAAAGACAGTGAATGAAAATTTATGTTGGATGCGTGACCGTAAATGCTGTGTGCGTGATAAATCAATTTTCATTTTGTAATTGTATAGCTCAGCGTGTGGGTATTCATACTGGGAGTCTATGGGGTTTGAGGGCCAACAATCTGTACATAAAATTTTAAGTATTTATGTGCAAGTGTTCATCGACCTAACGTCCAGCGGAAGTTCTTCGGTCAGATTTTGGAAACGTAATGCAATTCAATTGTCAATTGGCCTGAGCGATTCATATCACAGTCGGAATACATATGTATATGTATCGTAAATGGGTGTGTCTGATTGTCTGATTATACTCGTGATTTATGCATTTCCATTTTCAACCGGACAGACATCACATTTGTCAGTTAAGGAAAAGAGAACAATCCTCATGATTATTTGTAGATTGATTACAAGTTCTAATTAGGCAAACCATAATTTGAATACAAGGCTTAAACATTTAATTAAATTTAATGCTTAAAAAGTTAACATAGTTTTTTAAGTCGCTTCAAAGTTTCTTAAGTATGAATTTCATTCAAGGAATTGAATTCTTCTTTCGTTGACTTATGTCTAATTCTGGCATTAAGCAAATGTAATAGAATTGTTTTTGGAGGTTTTAGTCATATTAAATTTGTTCTTAGTTAGGTTTAAAGATCATTGCTCATATGCGGAATTGCTTATAGTTAATTCAACTAAAGACAGCCAGATTATCTGTGTTTCATATCATAAATCAAGATGTTAAACTACATTTATGCATACTAGAACTTTTAATAGAAGATTTTATCTCATGCTGGACAATTATTGATAAATTCGAGTAGACTTCAAATTAGACAAATTAATTTTATCTTATTTATTATTTTCTTGGCCATTTAAGGGATTCTATTTAACCTAAATCTATTATTTTGTGTGAAATGTTTACAATATCAAATACATTGAAATTTACTCTTTGTTTTAAAAATCACTAAAATTTAGAGAAATTTTATTTTAATAATTTATAAACTTCATTTTGTAATACTATTTAAAACTTAATTTGTTCAACATTATGAAGTCATGGATATTTTATTCAACGTTTCAACTGACATACAAATTTTTCTGGGAAATTCTTCTCCTTAATGTTAGTCGGGTGTCAAAATAGGAATAACATTCGTAAGAGGATTTAACTTTTAAAAATTTTCTTGTTGTTCAACGAAAAAAATTGTTTTTTCTGCATCATTTCCGCTTGCCAGAGCTTTTCAAGTTATTTGAGCAGTTGAAAAGTATGCGAAAGTTTTCACTTTTCCGGAAGAACAAGTAAAAGCAACAGAATAAAAATTTCTTTGCCTTATGTTTTTTTTTTTTTATTATAATATTTTGTTGTTGTTACTAATTGTGAATGAACGAAATATATTTGTTGCATACATATTTAGCATAATTTTTCAATAAATTTTCGTTCAATATTAATTTTCAGCTAATCAATTACTTTGCCTGTGATTGTTTGCCGTTGGCTTAATAATATTTTTGTTTTGTTCTTTATTTTATGATCCCCAAGCGAACCTTAAGTGACTTTATAACACACACATGCCCTAAAACATACACACGACACACACACACACATATATATGTATGTACATACCTCCATTTGCCACTCTTGACTTTTAATGCTTGGACTATAAATGTCAAGTCCCCGCACGGCGAAGGGAGACTTTAACCCAAAGGAGATGACAAACTGAGAGTAGGTTGGGCAAATGGGAGAGGGAGGTGTGCAGAGTGAGAGACAAAAGGAAAAAAAACCAGAGCAGCGCACAAAAGCGCCAAAAAGAAGAAACACAAACAAATAAACAACAACAACAAGAACAACAAACACAGCAACAGCAGCAGCACAAACAAACATTAAGAAATTTGTAGGAAGCGAATGCGTTTTATTTAATTTTTATTGCCCCTGACAAGGATGCCAGACTCTGGGGGCAACTGTGACTGTGTCTGTGTATGCGTGTGTGAGTGTATATTTGTGAATGTGTGTATTTGTGGCAGTGTATGAGTAATAAAGCATTTAAGAATTATGAGGCAACAAGCAGGCAAAGCAACAAGCATGGAAACAATTAGCTTGCCAGCTCACCACATAAGTATGCTACATTTTTTTGGTTTACCTTCAAGCAGAACTCGGTATGCCCTAAGAAAACAATAAAAAAAAACACATAACTGTAAAATTCGACATAAAAAAGTAAGAAATAATAATTTGATAATAAGGAATCAATTTTCTGCTGCTTTTCGATTGCTAAAGTTTACTCAATCATTAAAGTTAATTGATTGAAATATTAAAAACCACTTATATTAACTTAGTTTCCTTTTTTTTTTTGATCTGTGTATTAATAATTTATTTTGTTTTTGTCCAAAAGTCTAATATGCCCCAATCGAAAGGCATTACAAATTATGTGGCAAACAATTTTCTGCTCTTGTTTTTCAAGACCAAAGAACTGAGGCAAAGAAATTGAGAGCTGGTAACGTGATGCCATTAAAGTGTACAATCGTGACCTGCCACGCCCTCATTTAGGCAAAGCTTATGATTAATGCTTAAATGAGGCACACACCACCAGAGGAGAGAAAGAGAGAGAGAGAGATAAAAACTGTCTGTATGTTTTGACAGAGTGATATGGGATTGTGTGGGAAAGTGCGACGACAGTGTAAAAACCACACAGGATTTAGAAGATGTGCTAAAGGAATCTGTTGAGGATGAAGTTTTGCATGCTGCAGCAACAACCCTAATAACAACAACTTCTGACATGTTTGTGTGTGTGTGTAGGGTCTAGGCTCGCAACTAAGATCGTTTTGTAGTTGCAAAATTAAAGGGCAAAAACTTTTGCCAAAAATGTTCTTTTGCCCATGAGTTATGCATATGAAGTTTTTGCCCATGTCCAACACTGTTGGTCCTTGCGGCTTGTTGTTTTTTTTGTTGTTGTTGGTTCGTCTATAGATGTGTTTGCCTATCTTTGGCCATTTTCCATGAGCAGCTCCTCCCTTTCGGCATCTTCTACTGTTTGCTTATAATTAAGCTTAATGCGAGCTCCGTGGACATTTTAAGCAACTAACATTGTTTGCTCTAGTTGCCGTTGTTGCGGTAGTTGATGTTAATACTGTTGCACTTGCAATTGTTTTTGTTACTTTTGTTGGTATTTTTGTTGCTATTGCTGTGGTTAGTTGTTGGTCCTTGGGCATTTAACCCTTTACAGTTGGTTGCCTTAACAATCATCGCCCAACAGATTATTTGATTCTTGCCAAAAATAAACCAATGCATTGTTTAATGTACTTTTGAACTTTTTCAAACATTATGGCCGATAAATTTACTTCTCACTTCTAGAGCAATTAACTTTAGGTGAAAGTAAATGATTTCTATCTGGATATAATATACACAAAAATTATTATATATAAACTGGAAAAATTTTTTAAAAAAAAAAAAAAAAAAAAAAAAAAAAAAAAAAAAAAAAAAAAAAAAAAAAAAAAAAAAAAAAAAAAAAAAAAAAATTTTTTTTAAAAATTTTAAAAATATGTATGTATAATATACTCGTGATGTTTAAATAAAAATATATTTATTATTAGTTTTATTTTAAAGATAATTTGTTGCAAATCCTTAAATACATTTAAATTCGCTTTTATTATTAAGATTTATTATCTTTAAATAGCCTTGTAAGCGTGTTCACTCTATTGAAATCTGTTGAGCCTTCAAACTGATTTGCATTGCATCTTGTCCTAACACAAAGCATTTTCCGTTCTCCAAGTCCTTTCTAACCTTCACCTTGACAAACAGATTTCCAGTCCAAAAAGGTAACCAGCATATTGTTCTCGTCACTCTCTCTCTCTCTCTCTCTCTCTCTTCTCCCTTTCTACTTGCCATCTCTGTTGCTTGTCGGAAATTAATACACTTCCGTTTTTTTTTTCTACTTCGCATTACTCAAAATATATTTATGTATATGTATGTATATCTGCTTTGCAAAGAGACATAAAAATTAATTTGTTTTTGCCGCCAAACGCCGTCAGCTGCCGGAAGCGCGTTGTAATCAACCGACAAATAAATTAACACTGTGTGGGAAAGGTGGAACGAGGTGGGTGTTGGCCAAGGCAACAGACGAAGGGGAAGACCATGAGGAGGGCGAAAAGAGAAAACCAGCTCAGTTCTCTTGTCAGGTTTTTGTTGCTCTCTTTCTTTTTTGTCTGGCAAATTGTGAGTTTTGTGTTTTGACCTTTTCACTTGATTTCCGTTTATGTCTCGGTTTCTGTATATCCTGAAACAGGGTGTCTAAATTGAGGTGTAACTGAAGCGTGTACATGTGAAGGATTATGCGTTTGCATTTATATTATCATAAGGTAGCGAATCCTGACCCAAGAACGAACGCCAAACTAATTAATTAAAGCTGAATATTGTTATATTTTCTGACAAATCAAGCCAGTTAGTTAGTGTTCTATTTAGGCACCCTGTTTGCATGCTTATGTCTGCGTATATATATTTTTTCATTATTCCTTTTTGTCGATGGGTATTTATTTTTTATGACCCAGACAGCGAAGGTCCATACAGTAACGTTCTGTTGTTGTTTTATATTTTTAAATAAATATATATTTTTAATATTATGCACAAAGCGTCACGTTGTTGTCCGCATTTTTTTTCCAATAAACAATATAAACGATTGTGACAGGGTCTAAACGGAAGTATTCCCACCAATAAAGGCAATTATTAATTCACTGGCTTAAAAGGTTAAAAATTTAAATTTAAGTAAACATTTTTTTTTCTTGCAGTTTAATTTACTTATCACTTGACTTAGTTCCATGTCGTTAGTTAGTCATTCCAAAAGGTAATCAGTTTCGCATTTCAGGAGAAAAGGATAAAGGCAGGTCAAGTCACATGACACTGAGCAAATGAATATGTTGCATTAGGTAAAGCAATTCTCAGACAAATCAAACTCGGTCAGTTGCTTGCGTTGTTACCTTTTTTGGGGGCTTGGCCATGGAAAGTGCATTATGCAATTAATTTCCATAATTAATTAGGCTTAACCCTCTACATCCACTTTTCAGTCTTTATCAGTTTGCGTGTCTGTTAAGAAGATTAGCCGTAAAGGCAAAAATCCCAGAGGCTCATCAATTTCAATGGGAACGAGCGAGAGAGGTGACCAACCTCACGTCCATTGTAATTAATCTTGAAAAGTACTGGGACTTGACTTTAAATTCAATTAAACTTTAATCAATTGCAAGCCAAACTCATATACATACATACATATGTATGTAGGTATACGAATATATTCTGTTGATACTACTGCCCGCTCTCTATCCCCCACTTCACCGTTGCTTCCTGGTGACTGACATCATAACGACAGGGACAAATAACCGCAGGATAACTTCATTTGCATGAGTCCTGAAACATTTTTGTGCGCGGCTGCAGTAACGTTAAAAAATTCAACGATGAACATTTGGCAAGCCGACACATAAATACATATACATACATACATACATATGTACATACATGATATGTATGGTGCATATATGTATATGTAGGACTTTATATAGATTTCTCTCTGTCTCTGTGTGAGTTTCGTTGTCTGTATTTACATTAAAGAATTTTATTATTTGTTCGTTGTTTCTGACTTGTAATACATTCAGGCAAACATTTCTTATATTAACAGATAGTTAAAAACCGTGCAACCAATTTTACATGAATTACGAATTTTTGAGAATACTCTATGAATTCGAAATGGTCTTTCTTTCAATGCTGCTGTATGAGATTAATATTTTGTATTGGATTCAGAAGAAAAAGATCGCAGTGGGTGGAAAATAGAACCAAAACTAAATGCAAAAATTGGCAAACAGAAACTTAATATTTGAAGTATTGTTATGCCAATTTCGCCATCGTTATCAACTTTCTTCTTGTCTAGTCCAACGCAATTTCTTATTTCATGTACCCTGTCAAGGATAATTTACTTCGTTACATTTATGCGTTGGCATGCCAACAAATAAAACGCCTGCCATATGAATAAATAAATACAAATTAAATAAAAATTGTGAAATTTTACAATAACGCAGATGCATAATTGACGCTGCAAACGGAGAGAAAAAAAATGTCGAAATGAATGTCCGCAAAATGAGTTTCCTTTTTTTTTTATTTTGTTGTTTGGCAGGGAATTCCTTACGCCTTGCTCATAAATTATGGCCAAAAGTATGCTCAGGACATTAATAAATGGTCAAAAATAACTGCGGAGGGAACCGAAGAAAAAAAAACAGAAAACCAGAGATACATCCATATATGTATAATAATGGATTCTAAGGGTTAACTCAATTTACATGGAAAACTCATAAAGTCAAAAAAATGCGTTTGGGTTAAGGGCAGTTAATATTGCTTATTTCTATTATCAACTAAAGATATCGGAAGGCTTAAAGCCCTTTTGCCGACCCTGGTGATGTTGGGATGCCACATCATTATCATCGACATTAACAACAAAAAGCACTTTATTGCCATCATCAACTGCAGGGAGGAGCGCTAGAGGATATGATTGCAGATTGGTAGACCAGCGAATGCATTTGCAACTCATGCACTTGGCAACCCTTCGATGCGTTTCGTTCTCATCGTCTATCGCACGCTTCATTCATGTGAAGAACAGGACACACACACAGACACACATACACACACACATATACGTATATATGCAAAACGGAACGACACATTGGCCACACAAAGGACTCTCTGTATGTTCGCATCCTGTTTGATAGATTGCAGGAGCCAAACAACATTACACAGATAATATTTACCACGCCTCCTTGCTCCAATTGTGGCTTCTGCCTGTCTGCCAGCCAGCCAAGCCAGCCATTTGTCCATGTGTATTCCAATTGAAGGCACTTCAAATGAGGGTCCTGTGCTTAAAGTCTCCTGTTGGTAGGTGGTTAATATGTCCCATCAACCTGACTTTATAGTCAAGTTGATATTAGATCAAATACAGTCGCATCTTTCCATCACTGTAATCCTAATTTCAATGCCAAATTTCAAATTAGTCAATCATTAATCAAAATCCTAATCTCCGTCTGGTTCAAGGTAACACTCAAATATCCTTTACTAACTCCTTCCATGTTTCTTCTTTCCTTTTTTGTTTCTGTCCATCTTCAAAAGAGAGCGCATTTTAATGACATCCTTCCACGTTAAGTCATCGATAAAATAGCATGTCCTTGACTATTAGTTATCCATGTTAACTTTTTCTATCCCTTATCCTTTATTCTTTTTGTTCTTCTTGCGACTTTCGTCTTTATTTTTTGCCAATAATTTTTTTCCCTGTTCATACTAAGTATAAGCTGTTCTTTTGCTCCGTTTGGATTCTTGACTTTCACTTGAGCCTGTTCACTTTTACTCCACCCGTTCGCCCCTCCCCTGGACTGCACAATGCTGACGTGGTGATAATCCAGAGTTGTGCCATGTGAATAATGATGTTCCAGCTGCCGAGGCAAAAGCCGTTTAACGTCTCTCTCTATATATATATATATATGCTTTTTTTTGTACTCCTATTTATCCTATCTAGCTCAAAGAGCAGCCAATTTTTTCATTGTCGTAGACTTTGCCGCGTGCTGATGACAGTTGAATAATAATTTTCCATTTTCCATTTCTTTTTTTCGGGTTTAAAAAGAGGAAAATATAATAATTCTAGCATTATAGTGAAAAGTCTGCCACATGTGAGTGTGTGTGTTAAAATTGAGAATTTATATTGTTGAAAATAAAAAATACCATAATAGTTCTGATAAATATTACACAAATTGCTGGTTGAAAAATGCAACAAATATTTGATACATATACGAAACAATGATGTTTACATCATGTTGTGTAATTGCAAAGAAGTGCCAATGAAATACAATAAAATATACATACATATATTGAAACAAATAAAGTGTATACATTTACAATAAATATTTTCACTACAAGCAGATCGTAGGAGAGGGTCAAGTAAGAGGGGAGACAGGGCCAATGGTAAACAGCAACAAGCATGGCAATAATGTTAATACAACAAAACCAGCGAAATGGTTAAAAAATAATTTAAAGTGTTAAATTTTTAATATTTAGGAAACGATCGACCAAATGTTTACCTACAAACTAAAATCAGGTAAATATATTGTTTCAATGAAATTAAATCAAAGTTGATAAAAAAAGCAATTTGTATATATATTTGAAGACCAAACAATGAAATTGTTTGAAAGCTATTTCCATATCGTTCCATATTCAAAAGTTTTATTAATCACTTTTACCATTTCAGGACCTCTTAGACTCAAATGTCTTCCAATAACTTAAGGATTCAATTGCTATGATAGTGTCAAATCTTCAAAATCTTCAAAAGTTCGACTTGTATTTCTATAAAGTCATAATTAACACAGGTTATCACCTAGATATGCAGTGGCGGATCTTGTAATCTTTTGACACTCATTGTCATACCATATATACCCGCCGCTTATATAGAGGATACATTAATACCACATGCATGTCCTTTGCCGTCTGGTCACAAAAGAAGACAAAACCGCAACAATTATAATAATTTGCATACCATTTTAAAAAACACCAACAACCAATGAAACATTCACTGACAATTAACTTAAAATTGGGTGCCAAAGGCTTGTGGCGTTGCTTTTAAAACAAAAAAGTTTTATTTCAACAAAAATATGTTAGTACATATGTATGCGAAAAATTTATTGCTTGCAGTTGCAAGAAGTTCCTTTAATTAAAGAAATTAAAAATGCTCAGTTGTTGCAACAAATTTCTAAAATAATTTCATGAATGCATAACATTTTGAAAAATGTCTCGCAAAAATTTACATTTATTTATGCAATGACAACAATAATAATAAGAACAAAAAGAGCAACAAACAATCAGCTGACCGAAAACCAAAAACTGAGTTGGCCAAAAACTATAAAACAAACATGGTTGAAAAATATTTACATATGAACTTTTCATTTTGTTTAGTATGAGTCAAATGTTATTGTTGCTTCTGTTGTTGCTCTTGTTGTTGTTGTTGTTTGGAGTCATGAATAATATGTCTGCTCGTTACAAGTTAGTTATAGAATAAAATGCGAACAAAACTAAATTATACAGTGTATATGTAGATATATCCTTTACTGTGTGTGTAAACGACTAGAAATATACGTACATAAATTTTCATCAAAGGTTTTGCATTCCATTTTAATATAGTTACTTTAATTAAGGGCGTAGCCAGTTTCCCTTGTTTTGCTCAGTTCGGTAATAATATGAGTGACTATCTGAAACAATCCCTAAGAGATATGGGTATATACTTTTACATTTGAATTTTTTGGATTAGTGCGAGCTTTTGGTCACAGTCTGTTTAAAATAATATAAAGTAAGTCCTTATTTATTTTAAGCTGCAACTTTAGTTAAAAATATAATTGTTACTATCATTGCTTAGAATGGAATTCGGATAGCTATATATAACTATCACTATACAAAATACTTTCTAATATTATCTCACATCTCAGCTAAGGCTTTCTCTTAAAAATGAGTCTAAAATGTACTAAAATGTATATAGCTGATCTTGAGCTAAATATAATAATGATATTAAGCATATTATGAAATTTCTTCTTTTCACTCCTTAAAATAAGTTTGAGTCAGATGAAAACAAAGGATCCTTAAGACAATTTAAGGATATTTATTCTTATGTTTGACTTAATCAATGAGCATTAGCATGCCACAATCCGCAATCATTGCATAGTTTAGCCACTCCATGCGTCTTCTTCTATGTACTTTTCTCTCTGCCTTTATCTGTGAGTTCTCTTCTCCCTTTACGCTTTATTTATTTATATTGACTTTTGCTGGTGACATAAAATGAGGGAAGCGCAAATGCAAATACAATTACACTGAGTGCTCCTGTTTCTGCTGGTTCTGCTGGTTATACTGGTCCTGTACCTGCTTCTACCTCTGTCCTGGTCTTGGTCTATGGAGTAAGTACATTCCGCACAGATAAAGGTAAATACATAAGTAAACAAATCATTTGGAAAAATATTTTTTTACACACAAATCACATCACAAGGTGCAAAACATTTACGAATATTATTTTGGCAAACCAAGCAGAGCAAAAGAGATGATGATGATGATGATGAAGAAGTGCCAAAGTGGCAAAAATGGCAAAGAACGAGAAAGAAAAAGTTAAAAGTCAAAAGTAAAAACGTGAAAATGTGAAAAGTGTAAATATTGCCATTGGCATAATATTTGTACAATGATTTTTTGCTTCGTTTTCTGTTGATGAGTGTAAGCTTCAATGATTTTCGACGAGAAGGTGGGTGAGTGAGTGAGTGAGTGAATGAGTGATTGACTCACTGACAAAGAGGCTACGGAATGGAACAAAGAAGGAGAATGGAACCTATTAAAATGTTGTCCAATATGAAGTTTACCAACTGTTGATAATCTTTAAATATAAAGAATAATGCACGATTGTTTAAACATTTTTTAATTTAATCTTCATTGTGGGATTTTTAGGAACAAATAAATCAATTTCTACAGAAAAATTTAGAAAAATACACCCAAACCTTGATAAGATAACTAAAAGTGACGGAAAACCAAAAGAAAATGAAGTAAGTAAGTCGTCTCGCCGACTTAGGTTTACCATGCACCAGTAAAACAAATGTGTCTAAATTTTACACATACAAAATCTGCGTCTTTACTAAAGAATATACATACCAAATATCTATCTATGTTTAACTAGAATAGTCTGAAAACACCTTCTTTACATCCTATACCAGTCTATATACCAAATTTGGCGACTCTTCAATATCTAGGTGTTCATACAAACAGGTGGACGGACGGACATGTCTAGATCGACTCAGCTGTTGATGCTGATCAAGAATATATAAACTTTAACCAGTCGGAAAAGCTTCCTTCTGCCTGTTACATATATTTTGGCGACTCCAATATACTATTTCACCCTATGGGTGCATGGTATACAAATTCACTTCTTAGCCTTAATACCTGTAATTGACAGTTGCTAATTGATAATAATTAGCTATTAACACCAGACGGCCAATTAAAAGATAAAAGTGAAAATGCAAATTGCCCTCCAGGCGAATAACCAATACAATACAACAAGAAAAAAATCTGATTAATACGTCTTTACCAGAAAAATTCCTTTTTTGTTCAACGATTTTCTTCTCATAGCTCCAAGGCAACTAAATGGTTAATTAGCCACGCTTAAGCCTGAAGCGTGAAAATTCCTAAAAGATGTTGTTTTGTTTTGATGGAAATGCATACCAAAAGTCACATGAGTCATAAATGTGGGGGGAAAAAAATAAAGAAAATAAATAAAGCAGACAGTTGCCAAGTCTGCAGTAAAAGTTCTAAAGAGCAAAACTGTGGAAAACTATGAAACGTCCTGCCAGCAACTGAGACGGAACAGCATAAACACGGAACCAGACATCAGACACACACACACACACACACACACACACACACACACACACACTCGGAATTATCAACCACCATTGCAATGCATCGCCACCAAAAATATAAACCCGGAAGAAAAAGAAGTCAAAAAAATTATTGGCGCCACTTGGTCGGCATTGGATCCATGACCAGACAGTGAAGTTGGCGACGTCTGCATGGAAGAGAGCTCATCTCAACTTCTCCTGTTATTGTTATTGATTTTGTGTGTGTTTTTTGTTGCTCGTATGTATGTATGTGAGTTTCGGTTGTTTGAATGGTTTGGGTGGTTGATTTTCCTACCATGATGCATAATTTTGAAACACCCTCGCGAGGAGTGTGTTGATGACATCATCAGCATCATCATTCGCCGAGTGCAAACACAATTTTGCAAAGTTGTGTCTTCTGCATATGAACCATAATATTTTATGCTCATTTTGGGACATTCGATAACTTTAAAGCTGTTTATCGTGGCAAAAATTTTACTGACTCATTCACATATGTATGCAGGAATATGTGGTGTGTATGTGTGTGTGTGTGTGTGTGTGTGTGTGTGTGTGTATGATGCGGGCTCAAACAATTTTGTAGCAAATAACGCATGTAAATCCATTAAACTAAAGTGTTACAGCACATTTAAATTATAGACTTTTCCGCATCACGCACATTTGCCAGGCATTTTCCACACATGCACGACTCAGCTGGGGTTTTCCTTTTCGTTCGTTTTCCTCAAATTACAAAGTTTACGAATAGTTCCCCATGGGTTAAGGCAAAAATAAAGGAGTCTTTAGCACGCTTGGTGGGATAATTAAGTCTCTAAGCATACAAATTTTACAAGATTCAATTGGAGACTTTGAATCCTTAAAGTTTGCAAATGAATCAATTTCAAGATGGAAATACTGATAAAGGAAAAAGATTCTATAAAGAGACTCTGTCTGAAATGCAACATAAGCTCGTGTATTGTATGTTAGTAAATTTATGTCTTAAGTACCTAAAGACAAATCAAAATTTAGTTCTAATAACAGAAAATTGAGTAGAGGAGACATTAAGCAAGAACTAACTAACGATGTCTTTGGATAAATCTTTAATTTTAAATTAAGCATCAATCTGGACTTTGACATTGTCGAGTCATCGTTAGACGAGTACAAAATAATCTTCTTTAATTCATTTACTTTTAAGTAATTTTTTTAATCTATTTTTGCATTTGGAACAACTATGTATGTATTGTATGTATATGTAATATGATTTAGAGGGTTGGAATTTAAAAGCCTAAATGATGTTAAATCAAAAAGCTTATACTCGGCCATCATTAAAATCAAACAAGTATTTTTGTAGTAACAAGTTACATTGCAGAAAATATTAAATTTCAACAGTTTGTTTATTTAAAGGTTGATTGCAAATCAAATTATTGCTAAATTCCATTCAACCGAATGGATCAATGCATCAATCTAATAGTTTTTTCTGTAAATGTTTTTTAAATAATGATTTGATGTTTAAAATTTGAGAATATTTATTTCCATAAATGTATTGCTGGTGCCGGTTGTAGTTTCCCATTTGCACCTTAATTCTGTGTTGTATGGCAAATATGAGAAGGTTTGCCTTGGTTTACCTTTTTGTGTGTTTGTCTGGCCAAATATAGAAGCAAACACAAGGATATTCTTTTGAAAGTATTTGTTTCCCAACCCACTGGGTAAGTAAATACTCAGCATTGGAATGTACACAAAAATTACCCACAAATGCCAAACTCGAACTTTGCTTTGCTCTTTTTTTTCCTCCCCTCGTAGACTAACACACATGCACAGGCACACTCACACGCATAATGTACACTTAATTATCATTCGAAGGGGCAAAAAAAAAAGGAAAAAGAAACTCACACAAACACAAAGGAAATTATTGTGCGAGGCTCCAAGCAAAAGTCCTACATAAACATTATTAGTATTGTTGGCGGAACCTTTTACTACTTTACCCCAACTCTTTTTCTTCTCTAACCTATTGTTACTCTTTGTTCCCTGGAGCACCTCCCTCTCCTTTACCTCTTTCTCTCTATCTCTCTCTGTCCGACATATGAGTGTATATGTACATGACTTACATAAGCAAAAAGCTTTTGCATTTTACAGAAAACTTCTGAGGATTTCTACTCTTGTTAGTTGGTCGCGTATTTTCCACTCACAACTTTTTGCCATAAATACAAATACTCATACGCCCCGTTGTACTTACTCATACATGTAATGCACACGAAACACACAGATACTTGCCAACATTCATTGAAGAAGTTCTCCCAACCTTGTTTTGGTAAGTATTTATTTGTTTTATTATAATAATCTGTGTTATGCCACGCCTCACCTCTCTCTGCCTGCCCAGCCCTAGCAGCCAAGAAACATACCTCCGCATTGTTTGTTTTGTATGTAGTTGTTCTTGTGTATTTTGGTTAACATTTTTATTCTTTTTTTTTTTTTTTTTGTGTAATGAAGAAGACAACTGCATAAATATTTTCATGATTACTTATTATTCATAAGAAACGATGGTGTATGGCAATGGCATTATAATTATGCAGTGAAATATTTCAGTAAAAAGCATTTACTACAAATAATTGACTTATTTTCTTCGAATTAAATGGGATTTCATGTTGAAGAATATCAATGGCTATTTTCAGATTATTAATCAAAATGAATCACATATCAAATTACGAACAATGGTGAACTGAAGTGAAATTTATAAACCTATAAATAATGCGCAAATGGCGATTTCAGTAATTGCCAGAAGAGTTGTTGTCTTTGAGGAAATATTTACTAAATTTGTTTTTGCCATCGATTCGTGTGTTTATTATGGAAGGAAAAGAGAACATAATAGAAATATAAAATAAGATAACTCTTTGTATTTTTTTTATCATACTTTATGACAATTTTTAAAAATGACTGCTCTGAGAGTTTTATTAGTCGACAGTTGGCTGAATGAAAGAAATTTTTACAATTTTCACAAATTTGTTGTATTACTTAATGACATTTTCTACTCAGACAAAATGGTCACAGTAATTAAATAATAAATAAGAGTTGTAGCTGCTGCTTCTGCTAGCATTTCAGAGCCTGATTTCCGGTGGTTGGTTGGTTGGTGGCCAAACACATTTGTTTTATGTCATCATCATTTCATAGAAAGCTCGGCGACAAGGACAGCCACCAGTCGTATTCTATGTATGTCTCTTGTCGTCCTGTCGTTCTGTCGTCCTGTATGGTTTGCTAGTTGCATTTGCCATTGCATTCAGGTTGCGTTTGCTGTTTTCTGTTCTCTATTCTCTGTTTCTGTTTCTGGTAATTACTCAAGCAGACGTTTCGAGGAGCAATTGGAGGACCTTCTTGTCGGCGGGCCAAACATAATGAACATATGCGACACAGTGGCATAAAAAGGTTCTACAAGCCACACACACACATACACACATTCATATTCGTGATATATAGGCAGCAAAGAGCTGGGCGTGGCTGGGCGCATTACGCGCACATAATTCTAATTAGTGGCATATGGGAAAAAACACATAAGCACACAGTAAAAGAAAAAGAGGGAGGGAAAAAAACTACATACATGCACATATATATGGAGAATGAGGATCTCTCTTGGATGAAGAAAAGAACACACACAAAATTATGTTATTACGGCTTTTTAAGCACAAGCCGCTTATGCGTGGGCGGTTCTAGAAAAGGGCGTGGCTTAGGCAGTTGCAATAACAAAAATTTTGTTACAGCTGTAGTTTAAAATTAGATAACGACTAAGTTGGTTATCAAGTCAACAAATGAGTGCCAGTAGTTGGGCATAGAAAACACCAGAAGTGGGTCATATATTTGTACTCATGCGAATTTTCAATCAAGGATTACTTTGTTAGTCAAAAAATACTAAAATAATTATCATACATTTGGGTAGCAAATTTTTTCAACTCATTTATTGTTGATTAATTTTTGACAATGTCAATTGAACGAATTCTGACGAAAGTTCTAAATTTTTGGGAAACTAAGTTAGCCATGCAATTTGCTTTTAATTTTGTTTTCTTTTTTCCCAATATAAGTCATTTAAATTTTGGTGTCTAAAGGAAAAACACAAGTTTTTTACGAGATTAAAAAAAGTACACAAAGAAAGGCTGCATAACGCAATGTCGAGTCTTGATGATTTCTTTGCTAAAAAAGATAAAAAGTCAAAAAAAAAAAAACCAAATTTTTTGGCTACCAATGAGTTGTACAAAACGCTGGAAGAATCCACCAAATTGATGTCCGAACTGATGGTCTCTAATCCCGAGCAAGTGCGTACAAGTGCAACACAATTGGATATGGCTTCAAGTCGCTTTTCCATGGAGGCAGGTATTCCAAAGGACACCGGATTGCGTTTCACCAACGATGCCAGCAAGGATGACGATGATTGGTGCGACTTTAATGAAGAGAATCGCCGTCAGTACACACATTCAAGTCAGCTTGCCATCAGTCAGTTGGGTTTGAATTGCCCTGGCCTGGGAACATATGGTAGTGACAATGCCAAAGTGGAGAAGGAACGCCAGAAGGATTATGGTGGAGATGGCCTGGGAGTTGTGGGTTTGGGACAACAGCAAATGGTAGATAATTCTGGTTTGGTATCTTGCCCCTGGCAAAAATCTGAGCCATCAAATGTCAATTCTGAAGTGGCCATGGAGATGAATATGATGATTGAAATGACTAAAACGAAGCCGTCGTCTGTGTTGGGCAACATGAAGTCAATTTCCATAGAGCAGACCATGGAAGGACCGAAAAAGCAGATTTATATACCACCAGCTCTACGCCAGAGCCAGATGAACTCCAAATCAGGTAATTCGAATTCACGTGGCAGCAGCAGCAACAGCAGCAAAAAGTCAACACAAATACCCAGAGGTGTACGCAAAGGTCAAGCGCCAGATCTCAATAGTTCGGAGTATTTTCCAGCTCTGAGCGCTTCGAAGAAGCGTGTCAAGTAGCCGCAATTTTGAGATTCATTTTTTTGTTCCAAATTAGCCAAACTTTGAAAAATTGTAAAACCAATAAATAAAACTGTATGAGCGAGCAATAATTCCATCTCACCATAATTTAAATGTGTTATCCCTCCTCCCCGTTCCCTGACGTGTCATTAGCTTCGAACAAGAGAGCCAAATATTTTTACACCCAAATCGGTTTAGCATTAAATGCACCCCGCGGACAACATGATGCCAACCAGACAAATTTCCCCTGAAATTGGTTCTCAACAACAACAACAACAAGTGCACACATGGGATCGCTAAAAGGCATTTAAAAAGTGAAAACAAAATAAAATTACGTACTATACAGAAGTTTATTTGAGTTCGTATACACATTCTCTGATAATTTAAGCTACTTTTTTTTTTGACTGGTTGTTTCTTTTTTTGTTTAAGTTTCAATAATCTCTGGCTTGTTTTAACACACAGATTGGTTTGAGTTGTATTGCCGTTTGTTATTCTCTCCATTGTTTCTCCTCATATCCCCTTATATCTCGTTCTTCACCAACTAATCTTGTTCTTGGCCAACGCTCAGGTTAATTTAGCTTGGTTTATCCTTCTTTCCTTCTAAGCAGGCTAACAGTGACCACCGTGCGGCCCATAGCAGGAGCAACAACCATAGGGCCCGCATGGACCGCAGCAATGATTGATAGCCTTGAACCACTGACCATTGTAGGGGCCACAGAGTCCGCAGGGTCCCAGTCCACCAGTCGGTCCACAGCAAGTGCCGGGCATAGAACCCATCCAAGGATTGCACATCTTCTAAGAAAACGAAAATTTCGTTAAGGAGTTAATAAAAAATGTTATTTAGTTTTGTTGAAAATTTAGTTAATCACCGTGTAGCCTGTTTACGGAAAAAGGATTTGTTTGCCGAAAAGAAAAGACTTTTTTTTTAGTTTTTGTGTAGATGTTTGTTTCACCTGGAGTAAAGTGTGAATGAGAATTTCTATTCCGATCTGAGGTACTACACTTTTTCAGTTTTAAAGTTTGAACTCATGGCCTACTCGGATGGCTTCACAACGCCTACTTGGATACTCGAATTTGATTTCCATTTCGGTATAAAACCATTATTAAATTCATGCTGAACACAAAATAATTCACATCAAAAAGCATTCGATTCCTGGAATATTATGCAAGGGAAATGTGTATTT
Source organism: Drosophila tropicalis (assembly GCF_018151085.1). Taxonomy (NCBI): domain Eukaryota; kingdom Metazoa; phylum Arthropoda; class Insecta; order Diptera; family Drosophilidae; genus Drosophila; species Drosophila tropicalis. Next base: position 1,432,320 of record NW_027172855.1, read on the forward strand.
CACAATATTTGACTCTTGTTGTTGGCATATCAAATAGAAATCCACTTGACTGCACTTGCGAGACATTTTGGCCCTGAAGGTTTACGCCTCAAGGCGTTTTTTGGTCATAACTCGACCGAGATGAAGTTGAGGAAAGAAGAGCAACAAGTGGAATGGTTCGCGAATTGTTGCTCTTATTTGATTTTATACTTCCTTCCTTTTTGTCAAAGTGAAGTAAAGTCATTTGGCAAGTTTCGTCACGTGCGTCACATGTTGGAATGGCTTCTGTACATTTTAAGCAATTTTCCAGGCAGCTGTTGTTCTAGCTCTCCTTGTTTGTTGTTGCTGCTATTGTTGTTTGTGTAGTTATTGTTTAAACAATTACTGTTGTTGGTGTTGTTGACCTGGTTCTTTCTTGTCGTCGTCGTCGTCGTCGTCAGCAACGCTTGGTCGCCTAGAAGTGAAGTCAACTCAAGCCGAGTTGTTGTTGTTTGTTTAAATGTGTTTGTGATTATTTAGTTATGGCATCTAATTGAGTTTTGTGTTTGTTTTACTTGGCGCTGTGTGTGTGTGTGTGTGTTTGTATGTTGTATATCTGTGTGGGTTGGCTAATTGAGTTGATTACCTTAACCAATTTGAAATTGTTTAAAGACAGAAAACTATTTGGTTAGAATAAATAAAAAAAAAAAAACATAAGAAAAGAATAACATTAAATTTAAATCTAAATTTTTAACTTGTTTTTTCTTTTCTTTTGCCTGCTTCCTAATCTTTAATTCCTGCCATTTGATCGCGTGCCGGTTTCGTATTACCACCAACTAAGCAAAAAAACATTGCATACTTGCGGGCGCTTGCTCTCGTGCTCTTATTCTTCTGATTTCAACTTCAATGTGTTGCTGTTGTTGTTGCTTCTGGGTCGGCGACTTTAAACTGTGGAAAACGTAGGGAAATAGCAAACACATCCCAGACCCAAATATGTTGTGACTGTGAAGTTTAATGTTACGTGTTGATGCTTTCATTTGTTGTTGTTGTTGCTATTGTTTTTACATTTCGGCCAACGCCTCCGGCGACCAGTCCAGGAAAGACCAAGAAGCAGAAGTTCAATGTCCCCATTCAAAATGTCCGTGCAACAGGAAGTCCTGCGATAACTTCCTTGCTGCTCTTGTTATTTTAATTTTGATTTATTTGTTTTTTATTTATGTATAAATAAAAAATAATCATTGAAATAAAGACAGGAATAATATGAAAATTTAATTGCAAATTTAAAGACTCTTGTGGGTTACAATTCAATTTAAATTTAAGTGTGATATTTATTTTACATTTGTTTAAGTTTATTTTTGGCAAGTAATAAGTTTTCTTAAATCATTTCAATTGGTTCTGTAACTATTTATGTTCTAAATATAGAATTTAAACTATACAACTCTTACTTAAAGTATAGATTATAATTTGCGATATGGTTAAGGGATCTACGAGTTTTAGTATAAGGAGAAAAGTCTAGCTAAAACCATATAAGTCATTTTTTACAAATTTTAAAAATTTTTTTTTAGCTCTACCAGGTAGAAATTTTTTATCAAATTCTTCATTTAATTGTTAAATTTTGTTTGGTTGATTGTTTCGTACTTTATTTTCAGTCTTCTTTTCCAACAAATGGAAGTAACGATGACTGCTGTAAAAGTCGATGAAAACATACTCCATCGCAGACAAAAGTCATAGCCTTTGCCGTCATTGACAGTCCCCCCCCACATCACACACACACACACACACACACACATAGAGACAATCATTCAGTCTGTCAGTCAGCCAAGCAGTGCTTGTGGGTTTGCTGTTTGCTGTCCATGATTATCGTCGTCATTCTGAAGGAATTAGTGCGAGTCAAGTTCTAGAATCGGTTCATTGATGTTGAGTAGAAAGTGGCAGCATAACTTATGCTTATTGTTGACGTGCAGTGAATGGTTTATTGAAATGCATTTACTCGCTCAATCCTATAGTGAATATCCACTGAAAAACGCACTCAACCGACGACACAATCCAGCAATGGGGCAATGCATATGGGCAAGAGCGTTGTCTTTTATTAAATTCAATTATATGCTCAAGTGCAATTTGTCTATCGTCAAGAATTATCTTTATTCAGTATTGTGTATGCTGTGAGGCCAATTTAGTGTTTGAAAATCTAAAATGTTTTTATAAACGTTTGAATGAATCATTTAAATAAAGTTCTCGTTTCTTCAGTTACCTTTCTTTGTATTTTGAATTTTTTTTTTTTTTGTCGTGGAAATAGTTTTGTGTATTCAATTGAACGTGTTGTGAGTTGATAATTTTCTTTCATCACCTTTTTGCAATTCAATTCCATTTGCATATAATGACCCTTGAAAAATTCCATATTGATTTGCACACAGTTCTCTAACGATAGTACTACATGTATCTATTTGTGTGTATATACATACGTGTACGTATCTATCCATCCATCTATCAATTTATCTTTCAATCAAGTATTGCACAAATTAAATTGATTTTTCTGCTATTTGCAAACATTTCTGATGCAATTATACAAAAAGCTTTTTCCGTTCATTTCATTCAAGCAAAATGCATATGAAGTGGCGTGCATTTAAAATTCTATACCGAAAATGTTTGCCTAAAGGGCCAGGCGCATAATAAATCATTTAACTAATTAATCTAAATTTTGTAGCTAAATGCGCATAAACAACAAAAACAGATGTCACACCTCACATAAATCTTATAAATTGCCCTCTTTAAAATGCCATAAAATGCATGAGGTTAAGCAAGAATAAGAACTAGAAATAAAAATAAGAGAGAATAAAAACTTTTGTCAAAAGATTGCCCAAGAGAAGCTAAAAACCAAAAGGAAAAAAAAACACCAACTGGCAAAAAGGAGTGCAAGAAAAAGTTTATAATTAAAACTTTACGCACGTTTTGGCTAAGTAAATAGCACAGACACGCAAAAACATACACACACACACATATACTTATAGTGAGAAGCTTTGGCTTTGCTTTTGGTGAATTTTTGGTACGCATGCAGCGTACTAGAATTTTGTGTTGCATACTTAAGTGGGCAAGCTGTAGCCATGCCCATTGAGTTGGAGATGAAGATGTGAAAGCTGCCTGCTCCTCTTGCTGCATTGTGCTTCCCAGAGACATAAAAACATATGTCGAAAAAACTAGAATGGAATGAGCCTGGAGAATGAGGAAACATAAAACCTGATACTAACACCAATTATGTGGCAAATATTTGTGACAGACTTGAACAATTTTCTTAGCATTTATTCAAGAGCGACACTAGACGAATTATATTAACTGGTTTGTTAAGTGGATGACTAGTTTTTAATGCTGTTTCTTAATAATGACTCGATTTATAATTTTAATTTCCCCAATATATTTCAGAGTTTGGAATTTATGTTCAGGTTGTTAACTAAACGTCTGAATCAAAGATTTGATATCATTTTCTCAACAAAATAATAGTAAAACTATTTTTTAAAACGATTATCTAACAATTTAATAATATGATTACTAAAAAAATATATTATATTCCTAAGAGCTTATACTTAGTTTAGTAATGTTTCTATTCTGCTTATTTAGGCTTAAATTTTGTTTCATTATCTAAATATTAGTTTATTCAGAACTTTTCCATTCCATTTAGCTAATATCTACATATTTTAACCCTCTTTTCCCTTTAACTAATATCTAAATTATACTTCAACCACCCGGCCATTTCAAACGCTTATTCTAATCTCCTTTTTCCGGTGGCACACACTCGTACAAAGACACACACACACACCCAGAGAGACAATCGACACTATCAAAGCGTTGGTATCTTAAAGTTCACTCAATTAAAGCACAATTAAGAAGTCCCCGGGTCTCTAACTGTGCTGTAACTATGCTGAAAACCTTTTGACCCCCATACCCACATTTAACGACCCTCACACCGACCTCGATTCAGACATGTGCGGCATTCTCATCAAGTAAATTGCTTGCTAACCTTAATGAGTGCCGCAATTTTGACCTTTTAGTGAGCGGGCTACCAATTCCGTGGATATTGGTTGAGAGGGGCCCCTTGACTTGTTGCATTGTTGCCCCCAGTTATTTTCACTCTTCTTTCTCTGTCTCTATCTCAATCGAGTGCTTTTAATTGTTAAAAGAGGCAACGCCAATCCTTAACTGACTTTTTGATGCTTTCGAAAATGCATCATTTGGATAATCAGCTTGCTACCTTTTGCCCATCCAATCTCTATTCCAAATGCTTGCATGTGTATGTGTATGCGTGTGTGGGAATACGTGTGTATATTGAATGGGGGGTTGAGTCAGCGCTAAACTTTTCAGCCTGTGGAAAATTTATGATTCTAGTTACCCTTTTCTCTCGCTCTTGCGTTCATCTCAACTGTGCAAAATTGTCGATTCTGCATATTTGACTTTTTATGCTGCGGTCGTATCATTCTGAAAGAGAAAGGCGGGTGGGCGATGATATGTAGAGGGGCAAAGCGAGACGGCGTATGCGGTTTATTAATATTTTTGACTGTCTGTGGCTTTGACTTTTAGAGAAGATAAAAAAAGGAAAATCAAAACCAAAAAAGTTCACAGACATTTTGGGGAATTTAGATTAAAGTTTTTTCCAATCACATGAAAATTCTATGAATGTTGAAAATTTGTACTATTTCATGTTATCCCTTTTTGGCTTTTCATAATCCTGACAGAAAATTTAATCATAATGTAAATGTAAAACAATGGAATTAATAATTCATATCATTTAATCTGACTATAAAAGTTTTAAACTTGGCTGCCAAGTTAGCAAAACTTCAAAAATGCATCAAGCAAAAGTTCAAGTGGGTTTTGCCAATGCAACTGTTGTGTATATGTTGTATATCCTGTTTCATGTCCTGCAACAAAAGTTTAATATGTCTTCCACTTTCTAGCTCAACTCTTGGCTTGAAACTGGCAAATGCAGACGAAGGCATTTCCTTTGAGACTTTCTATGTATAAACATAAGCAAAACCAAACTTGTTGTTCAACCGACACACACACACACACCCCCAAAGAGACATGGCATTTCCTGAGCATTTAAATAAACCACAAAAAAAAAAAAAAAAAAAAAACGAAATATTATATAAATATGGAATACAATTACACTGACACTATCCCATAAAGGATATAGCCATAGATGATAAAATTATCACAAGCATATGGCAAAAAGTTTTGTTTTTTGACCTAAAAAATATTTAAATGGCCCTTGGAAAAAACTTTACATAACAGCTGCGGTCAATTCTTGGCTCTCAGGATAACAATAATTGCTTGTGTACAAGGACAATGTGCCAGATTAGCATATTTACACAGACATTTGTTAAAAATTTAAGACACTGCAATATAAGATTATTGCAAGTATATGGTATTTAAAGGATTAACTTCTTGATTGTCTATATATAAAGTGTACTTATGGCTAGCTGGGTTATTGTTCTTTAACTATTTGCTCTAAAACATTTTTCATTTGTCATGTATTCATAAATCATTATAAAGCTTTTGGTATTTTTTATTAAACTATTTTAATACACATTTATTAAAGAGTTTGGGTTTTCTAGGTTTTTTCGAAATGGTTTAATATTGAGTTAAGCTCTCTTATATCTGGTCGAAAAGTTTTCTGTTCTTGTTGGGAAAAGGGTAAAACTATTAAAAATTATTCATTAAACACACTGAAACACAGAACAGAAAGGCAACAAAAAGCGAACAAATACAATTGGGCGAAATGCCGCCTTCTCTGAGTATTTTCACTCACAAAAGTATGCAACGAAATTACAAAACATACGAAAAAGTCGACGAAGGTCCCGGCAAGAGGAATACCAACTGGATGAAGTCAGAAGGCTTCCTCCTCTCGAACAGGAAGCTTGCGAGAGAAAAAAGAAAGAAAAAAAACCTCATACCGGCAGCTGAAAAACGCCAAACTAACTAGACTTTCACTTTATTATTCATGAAAAGTGAAAAGCGTGCAATGTAACAACAACAACAACAACTGCAGCCGAATCCGAAACTAAAAGAGAAAGAGGAATGAATGAGGAAAAGAGGGAGAAAGAGAGAGATTGAATGGGAACGAGTAGAGGCTGTTAGAGTTGAGCAAGGTGGAACTGTCGAAATGACTAGCAAGAAATGACGGGATGTGGGGCGTGGCTGGAAAATTAAATGAAATTAAATGCAGCAGCTGAATGAAATGGAAATGGAAGTGTGGCGAATGTGCATTGAAGCAAAGTGAAATAATATTTAAATGAATTTTCGTGGGCATACTTTGCTTTACTTGTTTTTGCTTTTGGGTGTTTACACACGCCGTCCCTTCCTTCATACACACATACAACTTTAATCAATTTTAATTAATTTGGCAGAAAATTGTGTATAATTTTTATAAATATGCCGTACTAATCATCGCACCTTTTTCCCACAATATTCACATACCAACACACTGCCAAACAATTTGTTTCTATTAACAAAGCTGCGCCTACAAATGCCAAATCATTTATCACTACAACTAAAGTGAGAGAGAGAGAGCGACAGAGAGTGTGTAAGAGAGGGATAGAGGGGCAATCGACTGGGTCATTGTACAGGACAGAACACACCTGGGCAATTGTAAGGTAAATGGTGTGGAATTTACTATCATGAGTATATAGATGGAGTCCTCAAAAAAAGACAATAAAATAAGAGGGATCGACTAGGCTGATGCTCTGCTATATTAAGCAGAAAATAAACACTTAACAACTGTGAACAGCGATAAATAAATTATTTAAAATTAAAGGTCTCAAAAAAGTACTTTTGAAAATTTTGACTGAATAAGCACATTGACAAAATCTATATACCCATCATCCATTTCGAAGTTGAATCCTTCCCATACATGTGGAACACACACAAAGCACATGTGTTTTAGCTTGGTGGGGGGCATCATCTACACGTAGAGCAGTGGCCGTCAACATCAGCGATGGCCAATTTGAAGTCATCACTCAGCCGCTGACAAACAACTCTAAGGACCGAGACAGAGACGAACCGGAGACGCCCGAAACAACGTTGAACGATAAGCATGAGTGAAAGGTCCTGACCCTGGCAAAATGTGAATGCTAGAGACCGTAGGAAAGTTGGTAAGTCAGCTACCCATACATTCATAAGTATGTATGTGGGTGTGGATGTATGTTTGCCTGGTCGAAAAGCTTCACCATAACTCACAAAAACACATCAATTATGCGAGGCTTCTATGTATTTGTGGGAGTGAGCACACATACATACAAAGATGTAGCTACACATGTACGCACTACGTATGCCTAAGTTTCTACTACCACAGCTACTCTTTATTAATGACAGTTAAACTGTCAGAGGTGTGTGCGTGCCATTGCAGGTGACTGGAGTGATGTGAGATATATTCTTGACTGACCCCGACCACACATTCGGTGTCCCATCTCTGTCTCTCTCGTTTTGAGTAATGTGTGCTTGTCAAATTTTCAACCATATTCCGACAGCCATAAGTCAAGTATTGCTTGCATTTCTGTCACAAGAGAAAGGGAGAGATCAAGACATGGAGAGAAGGAGAGCGAGTATGTGGCAATGTCAGACTATCGATTCGCTACTTTGGTCTGTTCAAGTCCTCAAAGTGCGTTGCCATTTAATTGCAATACGTATCTTTAGGCGTTTGTGCACAAACAAAGCGGCTTACTAGCTCAATATGACTGGAAACTCAAAGGAGTTTGACAATTTCTAATCAAAAGGTGAAAAAGTGAACAAGTCCTGCTATCTTTGGAGTCGCTTTTGAAGTAGTCAAAGTGAAGTAGTTTTGCTGCTTTTCTTAGTAAATAAAATGTAATGTTAAATATTTTCTATATAACATTTTATATACTTGTTGCCCATTTTTTATTATTTCATAATTTTGGTTTGTTATAAAAATTGTTTCCATTCATTTTAAAGTTTTTTTGTTGTCTGATAAACAAAAAAACCAAATCTAGTGATCGAAAGGTAGGATATATATTTTAAATTAAAATTCTTTTCCTGCTCAAAATTCTGTTTTGAAAAAAACAGGAAAAACATATTTTGTTTGACTAATTAAGAAGCCAAATGAAAAAATGAAACAAAAAAGAAATTGATTTTTCTCTTTGTTTTTCTGCATATCTTCTCAATGCAGACACATCAAACTGACAAAAACAAACAAAATAATAAAAATGTGCACTCAATTTCCAAACTAACTAATCCAGTCATCTTCATTAAAAATGCTTCCATTTCTTCTTGCCTATCAAGCCCAACCAATTCATCAATTGCGTTAAGAACACATCTCAATCCTGTTGCAAAAAGCTATTAAAACTTAAATCGACATCTTTGCAAAGAGACAGAGAGAGAGAGAGAGAGAGAGGGAGAGAGAGAGGGAGAGAGAGAGAAGATAAAAGGGAGGGCGAGAGAGAGAGACGAACAAGAGAAAACGTCATTCACTTTAATTGCTATTGAAAGAACAGTAGCGCACACATGTTCTCTACAATGCCATCCTCTATTCCATCCATTTCCTTGCCTCTCCCCAAATCTATATATAGAACCTAAAAGTATGCAATAAATTTTCAGCCTACCACGCGACCTGCCGGAAGTTTTATAGGAAAAAACTGGGGGAAATAGAAAACCAAACATATGAATGACTTTCATTACTATTTTGATGCGAAATGCTTTAGCATCCACAGATGGGATTTTTTTTGTTTTTGTTTTTATATCCACTTCTCTTTACCACCTCCCGTTTCGATTCGCTCTTCCTCTTAATTTCGGCTGTTTTGTTTTATGTTGTTCAGCTGTATGAAGAGAGGAGGCCAGAGAGTAGGTACAGAAGTCGGGCTGTAGGTTCCTAGGTATAGATAGGAATGTTTATCCATTGTTATGCAATCAATATACTAGAGTGAGGCTGTGCGAATCCTTTGGTTAAGAGAATAGAATCTGTGCCTCCATTGAATTATACCCTCACAATAGAGGGGTACTTAAAGCCACATTAAAAGTTTAGTAGTAAATCTAGTTAAAGTCAGTGTTATTTAGCAGCAATAATAAAAGTATTCTATTTAATATATTATAAATTGTTTAATTCCAATGTTAAAATAATAATGAAATAATTTTGAGCCAACTTTACGAATAGAAACCAATCCAAATAATTTTCATTTAAATAATTATTATTTCAGATTTTTAAAATAAAAGCTAATATTAATAATATTTATAATACTATAAATAAATTATTCAATTTTAAAAATGAAACCTATAAACATTAAGGTCCTTGATTTTCAATTCAACAAATTTTTCTCAACTCTATAAAATCTATCCAAAACGATCAAATTTATTCTACTTACAAACTTATAAGATGAAAAGAGTATTAAAATTTCGTTATTTATATAAATAACTTTTTATCTTTGCGCAGAAATTTTTGCATGTCTTTGTGCAATTTCTAGTGAAACTTGTTGTAATGAAGAAAGAGTAGGAAGTCGTTGAAGTTCATTGAAAATAAATGATGGCATTATTTTGATTTGATGTTTGCTTTGATTGCTTTCCCACACACTCAAATATACATACCCACACGCTCAAACTCACACACACAGACACACACAAACACACCCACAACCACATATCCATGAAGATGGCAAATGATATTGAGGCAGTGCGCAAAATAGTTGCAAATGTCTCACACACACACACACACTCACATGCATTTCCCTTGTATCTTTGTTGGCATACCTCGAATCCTCAACCTTGGTTAGCTCCTCTGCCATTTTCATGTTCCATGTGTGACATTTTATTTTGTTGGTTGACTGATTTAGCTTGTCATTCAATTTCATGGTCAGTGGCTTTTAGAGAACGAAATCTCAGGCAAAACAGCAAGGAAATAAAAAAAAAGGATAACAAACGTATCAAAACATTTGCATTGTCCGAGCAGATGCGGCAAATTGATTTGAAAGTGAGTAGAATGCAGCTGTAGTGATTTCTTTTTTCTTTCCTTTTTTTTTTTGCTTTCGACTTGTCTCATTGTTAACTTAAAACGAGTTAACCAGCAACACCAAAACGGAACACAAAGACTAAAGACTTGCTTTAGCTTAATAGCCCTAATAGCCCCTTTACCCTCAACGGGTAAATGGAACAACTTTAAGAAAAGTATCTTAGTATATGTATTTCTTATATTTTTATGCAGGAACGAACGTTTAAATCAAGTCTATGCTCAATTTGTTCAACTGTCTCTACTTGCCATAAAGTGTATGTGGATGTAGACTTTGCTTTTAGCGGTCGTTTTTTATGTTCAGCAAATTAAATGCTCACCACGCTTCCATTGTCTGTTTTCCTGCTTACCCGCCGTTTGTGCATTTAACAGCTAATAAATGGTAAATATTGAAACATTTGAGTGCACGCAACACGCGGCAGACGAAACCTGTGAGCAGCGTCTCTTCATTCGCCACTCGTTCAGCACTTGAGTGAGGCAACACACTTTGGTGCCAGCTCAAGTGTAATTTCCATTGTTTGCATTCACGTGCACACGCACACTCACACGCACACACACACCCACATGGATGTATGTATATAAAACAATTACAGCCCGGGAGACAGGACATGCTCAGGACGTCAATTACTCACAACAGGCAAACTGCATTCTCTTCCTGATTTTTATTTTTTTCGATCGTCAGCTTGCCCCTGGGCATAGGCAATAGAAAATTGTCAACGTCAGCCAGCGTAAAAATATTTCCGTCTCACAACACACACAAACACACACCCGCACACCTTCACTCCAATGCTGAAGTATGCAATTAAGTGCGCTTAATGTGTTTATTAAAAGTGAAAATGCCAAACAACCTTGGAGTGTGGGAAACATTTGTTGTTGTCGTTGTTCTTGACGCTGTTGTTGGTGTCGTTGTTGTTGTTGTTTTTGTCGCTCAACAACTGGCCAACAGCTTTTTCCTGTTGCCAGTCAGTCCCAGCATGCGGTCGAGCCGTGTGCGTAATTTGTTGCCACTTTATTTGTTGCTGTTGCTTTCTGCGTTAGCTGTTCTTGTGGCTACACCTCGCGGTTGCCACAGCAAAAGTTAACACGTGTGGCACGGCAAAAGCTCTGAAAATAGACCACATTAGTTAAAATAAGCAAGAATTGACAACGAACGAGCTGCCGGATTTGATCTGACTATTCAATAAAGAAAGTTAACAAGAGTTATCAATCAGATCGGATTTCCGAATCTATAAGTTACTCAAAAGTAAGATAAACTAAACTAAACTTAAAGCAAACTAGTAAACAATTTTAAAAATTTCATTAACTAAATTGACTAAATTGTAGAGCTCCATATAAACATTCTTCAATCATTTGAGTGCTTCCATCTTAAAAATGGATTTGCTAACATTTTTAGATATATATTTTTATGTTTATACTTAAACTATTAATAAAACTCCTTTTCACTTAAACGTAAACAAGGTAAAACGGAGGGATGAGAGAAAGAAAAAATTGAGAAAACAAAATATGTAGCTTAACGTGTTTTAACCAACTTAAAAGCCGTAAAAGCGTGAGCAACAAAGGCAAACAGAAGCCACGCCCTTTTACAGGCAAACCCATCCACTTACGCAGTTTATGCAAACTTACGCATTTGGCATACCAAAGAACGGATGAAGGACGGCGACGGCGACGGCGACGATGACGGGGAAACGGGAAGAAGCTTGGCTTGATAAACTATAAGCCACAAAATTTGCATGAAGCTGCCGCTGCTACTGCCGTTGCCTCTGCTGCCGCCTTCGACTACAAATTGCCATTAAATGCAGCACAGCAAAATGGAGAAAGGCAGAGAGAGAGGGAAAAAGGCGTTAGCTATGTGGGCGTGCCAGTAAACGAATCTATGTAGTCTTCCCTGTACTTTGTACTTAACTATCCGCTACCTGAAGGAGAGAGTTGCCAACAATAACTGACACCAGTTGCTGGCTGCATCCACTTTGTTGCAACAATTTGCGCGCCCCGAGGTGCCGGCAGAGTCAACAGGAGGAGGTAGCAAAAAAAAAAATAGAAGAAAAAAAAAAGACTCACAGAAACTAAGGATGTGGATAGGATGAAGCTACGTTGCTGCTTCATTGCATTTAATTCATTTTTATTGCAAAAGCTTACAGACAGATAACGGCAAGGCTAGCTAGCATAGGTACGAAAAGGATGAAGGCCACTTGGCTAGGGCTCTTTAAAATTATATTGGGCAAAAATTTTATACACTTGCCATGGGAATGAATGTGGGGGTCTTGGCTTTTTAGGGGGCAATGGATGTACATATCTATGTATATGTGTATATAGCTTGCATTCAGCTTGAACCAACTCCAACAAGCAGCTCTGGCTACAGATCCAGCTGCCACTCCTTTCACTATACAAAAAGTTTTTACAAAGTAGCTGCGGCAGCTGCTGCAACTTTGAACAGGCGTCTAAGGAAAGAGCATGGACCCCAAAAATGGAGACCCACAGGGACAGACAGGCATTTTGATGAAGCTGCTTTATAACGTACATTTGGCTAAGAGACGGGAGGGAAGACTCGATGGGGGAGTGGCAGTCCCTGCTAACATAATTTAAATAGCATGTAAATTAGACGGAAGTCTAAAATGAGTGCATAATGTCTGCTAAAAGTGTTCTAAGTGATTGTAATTTAGGTGGAAGTTTCTTAGAGAAGCGCCTCCAAGTAGAGTAAAGTGAAGCATAATTTCCAACAGAAGATGATAAAGTTTCAGACCGACCAGCAATTGCTGTGCTGAGTAGAGAGAAGAGAGAAGGCAAATTGCTGTCGAGATTAACGGGTTGACAAGAAAATTGGTTTCGCGGTCCCTGGGCCACTTTCAAGGAGTAGGATAACTTTTATTCTCCTCTTCCAATGTATATCGACCATAAAAGATGATCACAAACTACGAATTCGCTATCGATTTTATCGCTTTCGGTGATAATTGTTAATTGCCTTTTCCATAAAAAAAAGAAGAATTCTGTTATCTGCTTCATCAAAAGGAAAAACCTTTTACACACTTTCATCAACATTGTGAATTTTATCGCTCGTCATGCGATTCATCAGGCTTTTTCTTGTTCCCTTTTTTTCCCTTCTTTATTCCCCACAATCGGACAATATCTGAAACGAAAGAAAGAAGCGAAGTGAAAAAAAAGTAAAAGACAAAAATCCCATGAAATGAGTGCAGTGAGCAAAAACCATCGTGACCCAAAACTAAGACTTGGCTCAAAGTCTAAACCGAGGCTGTTGCTTCTGCTCTTGCTATCGGGGATTTTCTTGGGTATTAACACCCTTCACTTGCGCTTTCTTTCCGCATTATTTCTGGTTTGGCCTAGGCATAACATTTTTAGCCTTTTACTTTTCGATTTCAAGTTACTTTCTCACCAAAAAAAGAGCTTACACCTCTTGCTTAAAGATTTATGAACTTGAAGTTTTCTCTACGTACTTGATTTAATTTATTTAATTCAAAGAATTCGCACAATTCATTTCATTTCGTTGGAAAACTGGTAAACTATTCATAATTCTCCAATAAGCTTATCAAGTTTTTTTTTTTTTTTTTTTGGCGAATGGACAATATAAAATATATGTTTCTCATTTACTCAGCTTCTTTTTCTTCTCATTGTTGTTGTTGTGTCACAGAAATTGCACAAAGCAACTGTTCAGTTAGCTCTCCCACTTCAACGAGTCTCGACTTCTCTATACAAAATAAATTGTGAAAAAATTTAAAATGAAAACGGTCGCAGCATGGGGATGTCTTCGCACAATTGTCCTTGAGCATTTGATGGGGAAGAAGGGAGGGGTAAGAGGATTTCGCTCCCTTTTATCAAAGCACACACCTTGAAGGACTCGCATTTCGGTTACTTCATCTTCTTCTCATTTCTATTTTGTCAAGGATATGCCGAGTGAATTTTATTAGCACTCATAAGTTGTAAAGTGTATGGGCAAAGGATCTAGAAGGACTTCTGCAATTGTAGCATACTTTTGTGCGTTTGCCTCACTTCATGTTAAACAGATTTTTATTGCAGTTTTCGCTTCTCTTTTTTTATTATTTGCATTTGCTCCTCCTTTTTTTTATACTTTGTTGCTCATTTTGCTGGTCCTTTTGCCAATGATGTTGCTCCTCCTGCCGCCTTTGTTGTTGTTTTTGCTGTTGGTGTTGCTGGTGTTGTTGTTTTTTTTATTTTTTTATTATTTAACATTTCGCTGGCTGTAGGAAATGAAATATTTTTGCATATAAAAAACATTCGACTTCATGCTGTGACAATGTTTTCGCGCTGTTTATGTGGGTAGACGATTTTCGTCTCGTCTTCTTGCTGTGAAATTTTCCCCGCTCCTTTTTTATTTTATTTTATATTTTTGTTCATTTCCGGCACATAATAAAATAGCAGGTAAATATGCAAAAGAGCAGCAATTTAAATGCATCATAAATAAAAATAAAAACAGATTCACTCACCTGTCATTCGCTTGCTTCTCCTCTTTCTTTCTGCTAGTCAATACATTCTCGTGCGTCTTTCTCTTGTGTCTCTCTCTCACTTCACTTGCCATTTCGCTCATTGTCCATCGCTTTATAAGAAGATTTTCTTATCATTAATCTTTAGCTGGAAGGATCAAAACACAAGCACGAGATTGTAATAATGTGTTTCTCCTGCCCCAAGGACCTATATAACATTTATTCTACCTCTCCAACTCACTCACTTTCTCCCCCAGTCCCTGGCATTGTGCGTTGTCATTATCTAATTCAGTCAATGGCAAATTATGTCATTAGGTTTTGGCCATGTTGAAATTTGTTAAATGAACTGTGTTCAATTTTGTGACTAATTGCGTGTGTGTGTTCGTGTCTGTGTGTTTGTGTATCTGAGTGTGTTTCACATATCCTCGACTATTCTGTAGTGGACAGGATGTTGTTAGTTAGTGGCTCTTGATGTTGTGTTGCCTTTCCACTATTTTTATGGCAAAAAAAAAAACTCCTGACAGGAGGCTGATGTAAAAATTAATTGGTTTTTGATGCGCCGCACACGACCAAAAAGAGATCCAGAGAAAAACAAATGAAAATTAAGGAAATTAAAGTAGGATAGCAAAAGAAAGAAATTATTGTATTAAAGAATAATCTATTAAGTAAGAGCAATAATCTTTTAATGTCATGTTTACGATTTCTTCCTTTTGTTTGATCCTGGAAGTTACATTTAAGAATAAAACCAGAATTCTTAGGTAAGATCAAGAACCAAATAATCAAAGCTGTTCAAAAACCACCAATGACAATTTTACACGATCTTTGCTATAAATCAGAATATGTTTTGAGTCAGTCTGTTAAACTTACGATAAAAAACTTATTGACATTATTTCGCTGTTAAGAGAATATATAACCTCTAATAACCATCAATCACTTTTGATGACAAGCCTTTTTAAACTTAAAAATTGTATTTTAAAATATAAAAAAAAAAAAAGATTAATTTGCAGTGATTTTAAAACAGAAATTTTTGTACACTTTTAAGTGCATTCGTTTCGCACATAATTTACGTTAATGCAATTAACTTAACATTAAAAATTCAAACAAATGGCCATAAATTATTAAAAATTGAAAACACAATAAAAAATGAAAATGAAAAACTTAATGAAAGTTACTGCCTATCCACCTATTAACCCACCTACTAGCTAGCCTGCTATACACTTACTCACCCACCTATCCATCTATCTATATTATTGTTTGATTATCCTTTATCCTGCCATCGACGAGCATAATTAAAATGTCAAACACGGCATAAATCATTTGATGTTAATGTTAATGCACTTGCGCCAGTGAGTATGCTAAATTTTTAATTGCATTTTCATTAAAATCAATAATAAAAAAAAATACAAGGGGTAAAACTCTATGTAAAACTACTGAGGGCACTTTTCAGCCAAAAAATAAAAACTGAAAATAAAAATGGAAAATGAAAAAATTGCAAACAAAAAAAAACAAAAATAAAAATAGTGAAAACCTGGCACTTAATTTCGCATAGAAGGAACTTTTAGTTACGTTCAGGTGCCGCACTGAAAACTAATGAAAAAGACGAGGAAAGGAGTAGAGACAGAAAGGGTTCGGCTTTGGGTTTGGGTTGAGTTTTGGACGTCCAGGGGAGAGAAATTTCACCTGGCAAATGGAAATTAGATTGCCTTGGCGCTAGCCAGACAAGAAGTTGATACAACTTTTTGAATTTTTTTTATTCGTTTTTTTTTTTTTTTTTTTGCTTTAGCAAAAGGAACTCCTGAAAGGGGACTTCAATTGCAGGCGTAACTAGTTCAAGTTGCCTTGCAGTAATTAGAAATTTACCTAAGGAATTACACAAGACCAAGTTGAGTGGGTTGGAACTTTTGAGAGCTTTGCCAGTGCTACAAGTAATAATATTATTGATAGATTAGAGTGAGAACGATGAGGATAGGAATGGTCTGGGAGTGGAAGATGATGACGTTGATGATGGGACCAACTGGGTTAAGTGTTTTAAGCCAAAAGTTAATAAAGTTTAACCAAAAAGTTAATGTTTGCAATAAAGTTTCCTTCCAGTGTGTTTCTCTACTCTCCAACTTATACAGTGGGCGAATGTTAGTCTTGCCTTAGTTTGCATTTGGCCTTCTTATCTTGATCAATGTCAGCAACTAAATGGAACATATGCATTGCAATTTGAAAATGTCGACTAATGAATATTACTATATAAAAGAGTTAGACAATATTCAAAGTTTTATTTTTGATGGGCTTAATTAATCAAGTCTTTTCAATTAATTTCTTGTTTTGGTTCTTCATGGTTAACTTGTTAAAGAAGGACTCAAGATATAATTTAGTTTAGAGAGAAAAATATATCTTATTTCTTATTTTCCAAACCGACCACAATGGGTTCTATTAATAAACTAATTTTGCCTTAACTATTTTTTTACTGGCTGTAAACATCAGAGGTTTTATCCACCTTTAATCTTGTATGAACAAATTTATTTAATCGAATGGAAAATAATTTCAATGACTTCACAAGAAATAACCTTTAACATTCAAATGAATTTCAATGAATGTTAAAATTAACTTTTATTAAAAAATATTTAATTTGAACAGTTTAAAAAATGCCTTTATTGAAAATTACGCATACGCATTGTTGGTAGTTGCATTCATCATGTGTAATTTTACACACTTGTTTAAAATATAATTGAGCATTAATCAAAATTTAATTTATGCCATGGCTTCAATTTCAGACTCTTAATATCAAATTAACTATAAAACGTCAAACAAAGTGGGAGAGAGAGAGAAAGAGCCAAACCCTGACCGAGTTATATGAATCAGATGAGTCCGAGTTGGCCTTGTCAGTTGGCAATATGAAATTCATCTAAGGTAATGACTAACGTTTTGCACTTCAGACCCTTTTTGCTATCCACATCTAGTGTGTTTATTGTCAATTGAAGTGGCAGCAGCAGCAACAAACGAAGAGGGGAACGAGATAGAGATTCTGAAAAATAGCTACAAAAAGAAAAAAGAAATACTCTCCAAATGGCAGAGCACTTATTTTTATTTAGTAGAAACAAAAAGAGAATAAAAACAAAAAAAAAAAAATGGATACTTTATCTATGGAGGACAGCTGCTCGGCATTGTCTCTGTTCACAGTATTTACAGGTAAAAAGCATTGAAATGTGGCCCGTGTTTTGTAGTGCCAACAATCTGCTTTTTGTTTTGAACGTCTCGTTGGCGCCACCAAGAGGACAAACTCCATTTTAATGGAGTAGACAGCAACGTCATGGCGACACAAAATGGGCGCCACAATATACTGCCCCCCCGAGCCTCGAAATCCATCCAGCTCGTAAGCTTCGTGTGCACCTTTTGTGCGTGCCTTTAACGAGTTGAGTGAGTGGGAGTGACCTGTGTGTGTCTGTATCTGTATATCTTCATTGCCCGTCTAACTTTATATCTATGAGAGAGAGATAGAGCATCTGCCTGCTCCTCTTCTCTTTAATAATGACATTAAAAATTCTAGCTTTGACACTCATAACTTGTCTGCCACCTTCGTTTTACTGATGGTAATTTTGTGGCATAATAATTTCAATTAATGTGAAAATTACCTTACGATTATGTTTGTTTTTTTTTGTTTTTCTTTAGTTATTAGCTGATAAATATTTTAAATGGCGACAAGCGAGTAAGGAAATTCCTCTCAATTCTTATACATTTAAAGAGCTTTTCTCTTTGGTACAAAGGGTTTTTTTTTTTTTGTTGAATTTTCAGATCTCTGTTGACACATTGAACATTTACCTTATTGAAAACTTTAAATTTGTCAAATCAAATGCCACTTTATAGTGTTTAATTCCTTTCAATGCGACTGTCAAATGCCAGAGACCTGCATTTATGATACCCTCGAGCAGTCGGTGTATTTGCTCTTTTGATCAAAACGTGCAAATTGCGCGAAATGTTTGCCAATATGGAAGCACCGCAATCAACATTCACCTGCAACTGCGAGTCTCAACAGTTTGTTCGTTTCATCGCCTACCCACTAGGAGTCTCCACTTGACACATCTCCCGTATGCGATTGGTTAAGGTGTCATTAACAAAGGCCACACTCGGCAGAGCCAACCCAACTAACCAACCAACCACTCTAATTCAACCCAATCTAACCAAGAGTTGAACTACCCACTCAGGCCCACATAAAACAGGACCACCCACCTTCACCCAGATACATTTGCCAGCCGCGTCAACATAATTGATGAGTTTTGCTCTAAGCAAGAAGCGTTGACGTCTACGTTGGCGTTGGCGTTGACGTTGGCATCGGCTTCGAAATCGGTTTGGTGTTCGCTTCAAGTTTTGTGTCCTGTTTGTGTGTTTGCGGTTGTGACAAGCACACACACACACACTCATACACACACACACAGGCGGATTGGTAAATTGGCTTATTTTGTCGACAGCTTAAGTCCCTTGGGTATTTATTGAAATTTAGTTGAGGAAAATAGCAAAACACTTAAGTTGCCATTTCTGGTCATTTCTCGAAATGATAAATGAATCAATATATATGTATGTATAATGTATTTCCAAATAGTTTCGCCCACTTTTGGTCGTTTAGTTAAAGAAATATATTGAAATCAAACAGTAAGTAGAAATCACATATGATAATGATGGCACAACAGATCCTTTTGAAGGCATGACATCATCCACTCGTGGCAAACGCTTGTTAACCACACACGAATGGATCATGGATCGTCTCATATTATCACCAGCAAAGGATCTTAACTGCTTAGCCGGCTCTAGGCCACACAACATGGCCGTACGTGTATAATAGCAATCGATGATATCGTTAAATTGCTGACAAACTTTGGTGGCATTCTTCCGCTCATACCAATCGGCTGGTGCCTCACACTCAATCATATCCGTGCGCAGTTCTTTGATGCAATTGTGGGCATCGGTTAGATGAGTGCAACGTTTCCTATTGCTACCATCACCTCCATCACACACTTCAGTCTTGAAATAGTCCAAGCCATTGGTTAACTTTCCGTAGATATTATCCTCGGCCACGACACAATCCCGAGTGGACACTTGTATATGCGAAAGCACATCAGCGATTTCCCCGCATGAGTCTATGAGCGAGGGCTGAGCCAACAAAAGCACAATTCTCTCAGGACTAACTGCATAGAGTCGAGCCAATTGCAATAGGATGGGATTGTCATCGCAAAACCGAGCGCCTGAAGTATTCGCTGTTTTAGACTTACTATTAGGTGGGCGATGTTCATAGCCCGGTGGACAAGTGTCACTGGTTTTGCCTTTCTCTTTATTCTTGTCCTTGTCTTTTCCTTTATCTGATTTGTTAGGCTTTGGTGGTGCTCCTGGGATCTTACCCGGTTGCTGAGCGCCACTCGTTGAATCTCCATGATGTCGTAAACTATGAGATTCTAAGCCATATTTTTGAAAATACCAGGGAAACCATATGGCTCCAGTTTGATCTAGATATAGGAGAAGTATCCCAAATATCCAAATAGTTGGCATGGCTCTTAAAATAATAATTTTTTTGGGTTTTAACATTTATTCATTTGAAAGCTATCTCTATTCAAACTATGTCTATGCTATTTTGAGAAATCAGACGGACTAGAATCCTCCCAATCCTTTTTAATCAGTGATTAGTTGAAAATAGGAAAAGTTATAAGAATAGTGGTTCAAAGAAAAGTCAATCGAACTCCACCATTTCAAATATATACCTATACATCCTTTTACTTAATCAGCAGTAGCCAAGTTTATTCAATTCTCTTTCAACTGTTTACCTTATAATATCTTCATCAGTCCAAACACTCATGCACACACACAGACGCACGCCTACAAACACAAAGAAATTCTTAATATAACCCAACAACAATTCATTCCCATTCAAATTCCGCATCACGTAGTCATACCCAAAAAAAAAAAAAAAAAAAATAGAAAAAAGTGAGCATATTTAATAAGTTGACAAAACATATTTCACACGCACAAATGCGTCAGCTTTTTGGCTAGCATTTTGTTTGCCTTTTCTTGTTTTTTTTTTTTTGGTTTTTTGGTTTTTCTTTTTTTGCCTACATATGTCAAGCATCATTATTAACAGATTTTCGGGTGAGACACGCACAAGACCCCAAAAAGTCCTTTGGCCTAAGGGCTAAACAGGGAGCAGGAAAGAGACCAATGATACAGAGACAGAAAGGGAGAGAGAGGTGAAACAAAACACAGCGTGTGAAAATGTTATTGACGTCTATTTCAATATTTATAAACTCGACAAAACAAAAATCATCAACAACTGTCAGATTATGGACTTTGAGATACCCCGTGTTAAAATAAAGAAAAATATATTTACATACATTACTGCAAATTGAAGGCAATTTCAAAACAGATTGAGAAAAGATAACATGAAAAGATTAAGTGACCAATTTTGAACTTTTGATTTGTACAGATCTACCCATTTTAACTTAAAGGTCATAGGGTATAAAAAGATTTAATTTTTGTGTATGCAGAATAACATACGAAAGAAAAGAATGAAAACTGAAAATGAAAACCGGGTGATTTTGGTTTTTCATTAAATATTCGAACACAGACTTTAAACCATAAACTCCCAATTTTTGGTATAACAAACTCATGCAAAGTCCATCAAAATCAATTTATCATCAACATCATCCACTTCACCCACCAGACTCCTGAGTGATTTTCTTCATTGCAATTTTTCCAACTAAAGCATGTAAGTCTCATGAAATATGCATCATTTAACATTTACGATAAGGACGTTGCTCTTGGGGGTGAGAGTCTCCTGCAACTGACAGTGTTTGGCACAAAGGTGATAGGAGAGAGAGCGTGGGGGAATCCGTGAATACCAAATGAAAGCGTTGGGAGAGAGATAGGGCCTGACTGGCTGGCCACAACGTAAATGCCACAGCATTGGAGCTGACACTAATACGCAAAGCTTGGTTGGGCAACTAATAAGCGTGTTGTACCAGCACCCAGGGGCACCCCGGCATTGAAAATCCAATGTTCGCTACCGGTTCGAGTACCACCCAATACAGAGGTGTGTTTGTCAGTGTGTGTGCCTCAGCTGATACCAGCTTCTACTGGGTGTCATGGTCAAGCCAGTTCGGTAATACAAGTGCTCGGTCAAGATGTGGTGAGCGGTGTAAGGAATCTTAAGAGTAAGCAATCTGGCAATCATTGCTGAATGCAGCAGGCAAATTAAACCCATATCAAACTAAAAGCATTGAACTGTTATAAGCCTGACTAGACTTCGTGTTTGGCACAAAGAGCATAAACAACAAATGCTCCCAAAATTATTGAACAATGGGTGTATCAACAAGATTTGTGGTTGATAAATACATTTTTAAAAAACATTTCATTTCGAATGCAATGTTTGTAAATATTATAAAAAACCATACAAAATAACCGAGTCGTTAATATATAGACCCTTTCAGAAAACCAAAGAAACTTCATCACGACCTTTATTGGCGTATACTTAAATGTTAAATAGAATATAAAAGTGAATAAGAGTTACATCAAATATTTCTTTTCAGAAGTGTTGCCAACTGAAATAAGGAATATTTTATAGGATAAGATATAATATGCTTTTAGGTATGATTTAAGTTCTCGACCTTTTTGGTATTCAGACATTACACTGTCTATAACAAAATATATAATTTCGATTTGGACCATTGTCCGCAGACCTATTCAGAAATTTAAATCGAGGCAAATTCGTAGCAAAAATATCTAAAGACACGTTTCAGACATGCAAAAGAATAAAAAGAAAAGCCCGCCAGTAGCACACAGTACACACACACACAAACATACACACATACTGTGGAGGTGCCTTGAGTAAAACTTGCAGCTCAAAAGAAAAAAAAAAATAGGAAAAAAAGAAAGGAAGGCAGCATTTAAAAGACCCGCGAATGCACTGCTTGATTGCAGAAAGAAAGTTCACCACAGTGGTACATTTCTTTTTCCCATTATGCCAATAGCGGATAATGTCACTTTGACAATTGACTTCGGGTCTAAACGAAGATCAAAGCTAGGCATAGAGCATAGGCGAACGATCTTGATAAATTCTTTTCAAATTGGCAACCGAGCGGAACAGTCCTTTGCAGGAAGTGGAAAAAATTTAATATTTCATTTTTTTGGTGGTTAAAATAACCCAAGTAAATTTTAAATCCGAGTAAATACAAGCCATCCTTCCTGGGCTTGAATTGAAAAAAAAAGAAACCATTGATGTTGGTGTTCTCTATTTAAAGATATATTTCTTGAGTAAGTGCTAATTTTTCTTTGAATCATTAAAATTTTGTAATTTTTGCAAATAAAATTTTGCACGCAGATTTTCAAAGTCTCGGTATGTTCGTTCATGATGGAAAAGAAAAAAAAGGAAATTAAAATGTATTGCTTTGAATAAGAAGAAGGTAATTATACAGCTCTAAAGAAAAGAGAAAAAAAACGCATTAACGACATTCACATTTTATCACGTATGTGTATATAATTTTCTTTGTTAGACAAACGTAAAGCCCAAATTTTGGCGTCAATGATTGCCAAAGCCAGAATTCCAAGACATTTATGTTGGATAGTGCAGGCAGCGAAGAAGTATTCACCAAAGGGGACGAAGCAATTACATTGGCGACCATCTGATCAGTCAAATTTCGATACGACACGCGGCAAGCGGTGAAAAGTGAAAACAGCGAAAACACGCAGCCCAAAGAATAAATTGTATACGAGTTAAAATAGTGAAAAAGTCTAGCCAGAGTGAAAATCAAGTAAAAAAAGGGTTTAAGCCAGAAAGCCGTAGTGAAAACGAAAATTTTTAACTTCTTCTTTTGTTTAAACCTAGGTAATATACTATAATCGAAAGCTAGTTAGTGTACAAGTAATAAATTTGTAATAAGAAAAAAAAAACAAAAAGGAGTTAAGCAAGTGAAAAAAAAAAAAAGCATACAAAGAAGGAAACGCAAAGCAACATTTCGAGCCATTGTGCAAAACCAAAATTTTTTTTTTTTAGTCGCGAGGTAACATACACTAAAAAAAAAAAAAAAAAAAATTATGAGCAAAAACCAAAAAAATAAAAAAAGAAATCTAATGCAAAATTGAAAGGTCAAAAAAATCTATAACAGAGGAAAAAGAAAGTGAAAATATAAAAGAACAAAAAAATTTTAAACAACAAGCATGAGCAATTGCTTTATTTGGTAACGAAACGAAAAATGTGAACATAATTAATACAAAAAAATTAAATTAAATCTATAGCCTCTACAGCAATTCCTCGAAGGCCTTCGTCGGACGCTACAAGGGTGAGTTTTTTCTACTACATTTTTTTGTTACCAAATTATAAAGCGAAGTCGGAGACGTTAAGCAAGAGTATTCAATGCAAAGACAAAAGCGAAAACAATTGTCGTTGCTTATCTCCACTCCGTTTGCCCCTCTATATATTTTATATGCTTCTAATGTGTTTCAAATAAAATCATGCGTAAAGAAAAGAAAAAAGAGAATGCACTGAAAAGTGAAAAGTATCAAAAGAAAAAAAGGCAAGAGTGAATAAATATGCATAATTATTTATTAAAACATTTTGTATGTGAAGAGTTAAAAAAATTGAACGGTTAATTTTTATACGCTGCATATGTAAGCGTTGCGTTTTGCTTTTGCACAGTGGGTCGAAGTTTAAAAAAAAAAAAAAAAAAAAAAAAAAGAGAAGTTAATGTTCAAGAAATTATGCCGAGTATTTAGAATATTTTTTTTGGATATTGATTTAATTATCGTTGAATATAAATCGATATGCGTTAAAGTTTCGAGCTATATATATTATTTTAGTAATTACAAATTAATTTGTTGATCATTTATGAAATTGTAAATTTTCTTATATAGGTATATATTATGGAAGGGTTTTGGTTTTTTTTAGTGTGAGTTAACTTTGTTCTCAGAATACTACAGAATGAAATATTAGATTCTAAGAAATGAATGATTGTGAGAATACATTAAATTAAGTGAATAATAATGATTTTTATAATGAGGTAATTTTCTGAACTTTCTTTTTGGGCAATCTAATGTGAATAAGGATGTTTGTTCTGGGATTTTCCCCTAGCGCTGAAAGGAAAATCATGGTAGGGTGGGTAGAGAGCGCGGCTGTAAATACACCTATACAGCCAACACTAGGACTATTTTCTTCTATTCTTCTCTCTCTTTTCTATTTTGAGGTTCAGCACAGGGACTTTATTTAAAGTTGCTGACGTGTGAGTGGGTGAAACACATTCATCAAAGAACCACCCCAGCCGATTGTCTTGCTAGCCGCATTAAGAGTCCCGCAGATGAATCGTGTTAACACCAAGATACACCTCACACAATAACGTATAGTTGCCGAATGCAATGGTTGGTAAGCCTTTGTGGTGTCATGGTTATAGATATTTAGTTACAGAGATTTTTGCCGCTCAACCATGGGGCACATTCTAATTAGATACAATGATCTTTGCTGCCCATCGGCTACGTGAAGGCTTTGTACGTTACAATACACACAAAAGCACACACAGATACACACACATACACATACAGACAGTCAAATATATAGCAACCATATCATTGTCATATTTATGCTAACCGATGGCAACTCGAGCCTTGGCAAGTGAGAGTTCAATGCATTGATTATACTTCGATTACACTGGGACCGAAACCAATTGCTGGCTTAATATTAAATTAAAGCAAAGTTTAATAATTCATTGATTGGATATAGCAACCATATCATTGTCATATTTATGCTAACCGATGGCAACTCGAGCCTTGGCAAGTGAGAGTTCAATGCATTGATTATACTTCGATTACACTGGGACCGATACCAATTGCTGGCTTAATATTAAATTAAAGCAAAGTTTAATAATTCATTGATTGGCCTATGGCCCAATCCAAATACACATATATATATACATACTACACACCTTTCTTGGCCAACTGGCGAACTTTAATCAAATGCAAAAGGCAGACAACCTTCAAAATTCTCTTAGGCAAATTGTGGTTCATGGCACTTATTTAATTTATAATCAAATCGCAAAAGTCGGCCCCGGCAAGTCAATAAAAGTCAGAGCAGAAAACTTGTGGCATTTGTGCTTATTGGACATTCAAATTGCCTCAAGCATGAATTATGTGCGGCCAGAATGCCTTGCCACTTGCCATTTGCCCCACCAGTTCCGTTCTTAGCTACTTCAGCTCCTTGCTATTTGCTTCTTCCTCCTTCCTCTTTGTTGTTTGCCATTGAAAGTCGGTGAAATGAAAGTAAATAAGCGTAAAGATTCGCTTAGTGACTTTGATTCGAAATGCGAGAATTGTTAAATGATAAGTAAATTGAACTTTTTGTTTAGTTTTTGCTCTCTGTTTTCTGTAAATTTCAAAGTTTACGCATGCCTTAAGAATTTGCGGTTATTTAAAGGTCTCAAGGATCAAATGAGGGCCATAAACTATACATGCATGAATACTTTGGGATTTATTTAAAGCAAATTCAATTATTTGTCTATAGAAAAAGTGAGACAGCTATAGTTTAGGATGGTTAATTTACTATTCAGGCTCTCAGCATGGCCTCTTTGAGCTCAAATTCTGTACAAAATGTATTATCCGTATGATTAAGCAAATGCATCGGGAATTTAAAGTGTCGCTTCAAGGCATTTGTTATTGTTGCAATTGTCGTGGGAGTTGGCTCACGTTCCTTGACAAATATGCTAATGGATCCTTGAATGAAATTTTCATTGTGTTAACTAATATTTCTGAAGATTGTTATTTGTCTCTCTCTCTCTCACTCTCTCTGTGCACTCACTTAGATGTTGTCGTCCTTTATGTCGTATCGTATGCTCATAGCAGTAATATTGAATTATAAAATTATCATTGTCTGTGTAAGCCAAATGTTTCCAGGCTTCTAGACCATGAAACTGCCGTCTAATGCATTTGTCTTGAAGATAATCGGGATGTACGGCATATTGATACCAATTTCCCATAAACTAGAGACAATAATTATTTCATTAGTGAGCAAGATAAATAGATTAATAATTTGTTATATAAAAAAAACTTACCGCACTTCTTTGTGATAATTTAATGGGTAAAGAAATAATTTGTGGACATTGACCTTTGAATGGAATTCTGTATTCACTGCCAAAAGCTCTCCCTACTACAATCAGGCCAAATGAAAGGTAACTGAAATAGAAACATAAAATAAATAAATTACTGAATGGGCTTTTGTTAAGTGTCCACCAAAGTATTGTGTTCATTTTTATTGTAAATCTATATATAGAGTAAAATACACACCCACTTTGTAGCTCATTTTAGTTAGTTATGGTTTATTAAGGCGTTAGAGAAATAAATTTGATATGGCTGAAATACAAATTTGCTATGCTTTGTATATCATATACATACATACATAAAAGTTTTTTTATTAAGCAGACTTGACTATTAGTTGGTTAGTTATTAATGGTCTAATTTTCCATGTCATAGGTAAGTGATCCAAAAGTTGGGTAGCTCATTAAAATGGCGATGCCCGACCAAATCTAAAAGGCTAGACACTTGGAAGAAGGATGCAGAGACAAGGCTAGAACTTTGTGCACACATTCATATACATACATACATAAAGGTACGAGTGTCTAGGTAGATAAGTTCTGTTTCTTGAGGAGATTCTCTTGGTCTGACTTGAAGATGATGTCGTCAGTAGACGACTTACTTTTCTCTCTGTCTCTTTTACTAATGACATGCAATTTAAAAAATATTTTCTTTTTTTCTCGTTTGTGTTTTTTTTTTTAAATTGTCGAACGCCTGAAAGTATGCCACACAGCAGCTTACAAACATGTCAATGTCATTATGCAAGAAATGGCAGAGCGACAGCAATTGCAATTGCATATTTCCTTTGCATATTTCACATATGTATGTATATGGAGTGCGCACACACACAAACACCCGCATGCACATGACCATATCCATATGTATATATAACAATATAAATGCATTTTTAAACACGGCAAAAATATAAAAAATTAAAAAAAAAAAACTGTATGAGTTGTGAGTTTTGTAAAACAATTTTCATGCTCCAATTTACAATCAAGACACGCCCCAAAAATTTCATTACCACCTGAAGCATGTAGAGGAAAAGAACCTAAAGAACATTTACGTTTTCTTATTGGTCAGTTGTTTGTTTTTATTTACTATTGTATACAATATTTAGTTTACTATTAGGCACACAAAACATCTATAAAGAGATTTTTTATATAAGCGAAGAATCGATTCAAAAAAATTCTCCTATAATTCTTGCCTTTTTTGTGATAGAAAACCAATAAGTAAATAAAAGGAAGTTCAGTTTGCAAATTTCCACAAGGCTGTAATGAAATATTGTTTCTTCTGTACAATATTTCTGTAAACTTCAGATTTGGGAAAAAGTTACGATATGTAATTGCTTAGGCCATGGCTTCACACATATTTTAGCTGTTAGCAGTGCTTAGATAAGTTCTGTATAAAGTTTCTACTTCGTAACACATTTTTCGTAACTCTAATAATCTTACTAGTACGTGAATTCAATTCAATAAACAGAGTCTTTTCACAATTTTCACTACCCAAAAACTAACATCTTAATCTTATTTCATTATAGACTTAAGGCAAATTAATTATATATAAATTGCTACGATAAGAGAGCCCAAAAATAGGAAAGCAACGAAAACTAAATCGAATTTGGTAACATAAAACGGACAAAGAAAAAACGAAAGCGGAAAAAAATTGATAAATAATTACAGAGCATGCCAGACAATGCAAGGTGAAAATTGCATTTTCCAAAAAAATAAAAAGAAAAAACATGGGAAAATTGTAAGCAAGAAGAGTGGGAAATACTCGCATTACATGCTCCTTAAGTATCTTTTAGATACTCTCATACGTGTGCCTCGCAATGGGGGCTAAGGATATTTATATAAACTTCTTGCGAAATGGTTAGAGGATAGAGAGAGTAGTGAAAAGCTGCTGAAAGGGGTGAAGAGGGTGAAGAGGGGGCCAAAGCAGTCAAGGGGAAGGAGTTAAGAAAATGCATTTAACGAAACTTTCGAAAATTGTAATGTAAAGAAAAAGGAAATTATACAACTTGTTGTTGCCTGTTCCTGAAACTGAGCAAAGTCAAGAAGTTCTTTCTTTTATGTTGTGTGTTGCTTGTGTGTGTGTGTGTGTGTGTGTGTGTATGGCAAGGGAAGTTTCCTGTCATTCTACTGTTGTTGTTTTCGGTAGAATGTGTGCGTATTTTTTGTCTTTATTTTTTTTTTGGTGAAAGTGAAGTCTGTGGCACCTTTATTTAAGAGGCAGCCTCAAGCAGCTTTTGTTGCTCTACAGGAGATTTAATGCAAACGGTAAGACAGAGGAAGGAAGGAGCAGGCAGTGTGCAGCGTCGAATGAAACATAGTGAACGATACTCAAGCGACATATGTTATGTCTCCTTCTACCTTCAGTAGTATCTTGCTGCCGGTGTGAGTATGTGTGAGTGTGTGTTTATGTGTGGCTGTGTGTGTGCGTTCCCTGCATAAAGTCATTAAGTGGAGGAGGGGTAAATGAAAATAAATTTGCGCTTGGTAAATAAATCTTTTTGATTCAACTGTTTTTCCTCGATGTTCCCCTCATTTTGCGCTGAAACTATTGAAAAATACTTTAATTAAAATTTTATAGAATAAAATTTACTGAAGCAAAGTGAAAAATATAAAATGGAAAAGCAGATTTATTCTAAAAATACCAAAAACTTCTATGTCTATGTTATTCTATCAGCTAATTATTTTTACATTTTGTTTCCAAGAATAAATTACAAATGGAAAGCTTCTTTGTGCAATTATTTAAATTATAATTGCCAGGAAGGAAGACTATGTGAGGGTTAAAGACGTGGTATACTTTACTCCTCCTACTTTACTCGTCAGCGTGTTATAAATAAATTTAAGTTTTTTTTACAACAATTATACGCATTTTCACTTTTTCTTAACTTAACATGGATAAATCTCTCTAGGAAGTGAGTACAAAATTCAAAAACTCCAATGGATGGAGGTAATAAATGATTTTTTCTAAGGTTAAGGAATTGCTAGACAGGTGAAGAGAAGGGATTTTTAACAAACGCTTAAATATGTATATGTATTTACTCAATTTTCGGTTACATCTTTGTTGTCTTAAATTGTCATCGATAGAGCTTCTGTCTTTCGTTATCTTTTTTGTAAAAATTCTTCTATTCTTCAACTTGCTTTCAGCCACTTAGACTTGTTTTGCAGTTCACCTGCTGCACTTGGCAAAAACATACTCAAAAAGTAAAATGAAACTTTTTTAACACTCGTATTCAAAACTCAAAGTACCCTTTAACCATCGTTACCCTGCCCGCTTCCTCTTCCACATTCAGTCTTTAACCATTTCAGCAAATGCGTAAACATTTCACGTAATCGCTCAACACCTAATCAGCATTCAGTTGCAACCCTTCCTCTACTCGTTTGGTATTGTGATGCAACAAAGTTTACGGAATAAGAACCTGCCACGGCCCCATCAGTGGCAAGTCGCAACGGCCACAAAAGTTGATGCAATCGAGGAGGAAGAAGCAGAAGAAAGAAAGAAAAAAACCAACTCAACCCAACCGAAAGGAAGGAGAAGCGTTTATCGCAGTTGTTGTAGATGCAGCAGGCACTACAACTCTTCCCTCCGCCTCCAAATAGCTCCTGCCACGCCTGTTGGTAACCATATGAGCATAAAGCATATACGCTGTAAATTTTCATTTTTATGAAGTTGCACAAAGTACAAAAATGTGGTTACATTTTGGATTATACTAAGGTAAGTAGTATGCAAGATGCTTGAAATATATGTACTTACTTAGTTATGTATATTTTTGTGCCAAACAAACGACCAGAAACGACAAAAAAAGAAGAAGATGATATAAAAAATAGAAATAATGTCTACGCTGGCATTAAGGAGACAAGTGACAGGTGTAGGTTGTGTCAAGGCTAATGGGTGATACACAAAACCAAAATATAAGTATTCAAATTTTTATTCTAAATATGTATAATTAAGGTTTAGATTATGTGTTTAGTTTAACATTTTCAGTAACTTCAATCAATGAGAAACAGACACATATAAAGGGTTTGCTGACCTTTGAAAGACCTCAAAACTGTGCTTAAATTGAAGCACTAATGAAGACCTAAGAGTCAAAACTCTATGGAACTTTTTAAAATCACTTTAATAAGGTTAGCTATTTTCTTGATTAGGGTATACTAAGTTTAGATCTTTTAAGTAAATTGTAATTGTAAATTGTGATCTCTTTCAGAAATCATTGAACAATTTTCGTTCTAAGCTATATAAATTTGCCTATATAGATCGATACTAACCTTAATTGAAGATACCAGATCAAACAAGTATATGAATACCCTAATAACAAAATAATAGTAACATAAATTCCTCGGCCGATCTAAGGTTTGGAAATGGGGGAACTTTGCTCCTAAAAGAATGCAATTGGCCGAAATGGTATTCATTGTTTTATCAAACTTATAACTTTTCATATGCCTTGATTTTTAAAAAACTGTCTATAAACAATATATTTGTCTTAAGCGTAGTTTATTTTTACCACAAGAAACAGTTCATTAAAAAATTGCAAGGGGGGAAATTTATGGATTACTTATTGCATACTTTAGGGAACAAAGTTTCCCCGACATTACCCTAAAAATCATGTTAAACAATTAATATTCTCTTTGATTAATTAAATATTTAAAAAGTAACTTGAAATATTTTTTTAGGATAAGCTCCAGTAAACTAATATGTTTCCGATCTCAACTTGATAAACTTGTTTAGCTTATGTTCAATTTTCGGGAAATCGGAAATGGTTTATTCAATGTGGTCCAAGCATCTGATCAATTGTTTGCCATTCTATGGCAAGATATCAAAGAGAGAACCACAACAACTAACCCACAATTTTTTTTTACTCTTTGTGCAGCTGTGACTTTGGTGAAACGAGCTTCTATGGTTGATTTATTTTACATGTCACGACATAAGCGCACTTCCCCAAGTGCTGCCAATCGCAGCAGCTTCCCCAGGAATCTACCCCCGTTTCCTCTCTCTCTCTCGAAAAAAAAGTCCCTGCAAATGTGACACGTTTGTGTGTTTTCGTGCGTGTAATAAATTTTTTATATGCATTGCGTACAAGCAAAAATAATGCTAAATTCTTAATCGACACCTGTCAATAAAGCACTTTTTCTTTACTGGGATTGATGTGCGTGTGTTGGCAGTATTTGCTTTGGATTTTTGCGTACACAAATACATATAAGCATATATGTGTATATGTACGTATATATTTTATTAATATGCCACCCATGTGCTTAATGCTTTGTACACTTTCTCTCTTTTCTTTTTTTTTTTTTTTTTTTGTGGTACGTATGTATGTGCAGACCTCATAGATGGGGTTTGACAACTTGCCACAATGGCTTCGTCGTTGTCGTCTTTCCCGTTTCTGATTAATATCTGGTTGTATTGACAGCTGAGATTTTGTATTTTATTTGGCATGGGGAGAAGCTAGACAGAGTTAATAAAACGCAGAGTGACATGTTTTAGCTACGCTACGTGCGTGAAATTCTAAAAAATAGAGAACAAAAAAAATTACAAAAAAGGCGAACACGAATAAAGCAAAATCCTTTCGCCAGTCGTTTTCCATTGTGTTAGGCTTTGAGTATTAAATTATTGTCAGCGTTCGTATGTATGTACATACATATGTACTTATATGTATATTTCGAGGTATGTATACATATATTTTTTATTATTAAATATTCTGCACGGTATGCAAGTTTTATACAGAAACAGAGCAAACATAACTCATACGCCGTGTATTCCGCAATAACCGCAAGGTACTTTGTTGGGATAGATGGAGGAGGAGGAGGAGAAGCACGTGAAGGAGAAAGGGGCAAACAAGTTGACCTCGGCACTCGACCTGTTTGGTTTGGGTTGAGCCGAGAACACTGAACACTGGCCCACAAACAAAGTCTAATGACAGAGATTTATGCTGTAATTGCATTCAGTCGCCGGTAAAAGAGTAAGCAATTAAATTGAAGACCAGAGAACTGAATTTTATATGCTCTTGGTATTACGAAACCTCAAGTTTCTCTTGAGATTTATTGTAAATTTTAAAAGAGAACACTTACAGTAATTTCTAACATATAAGGATCATTTTCTTTTTTTAGATTTAAGGACAGAATAATGTCTTTATTAAAGCCAACTTTTGTCATAGATTTTCTTAGCAGTATTCGATAGATAAGTCGTCTAAATGATCGAGTTAAAAAGGCAACTTAGCAGCAAGGATCCGTGTTATACTGTATGGATCTAGTTCTCTTCTAACAATAAGCCGAAAGCCATAGATGCCAAGTGTTTGTTCAAGATATTGATCCTTTTATTATCGTCTTTTATCTCTCCGCTTAAATTTTTAATTCTTAGTTTTTTTTTTCATTTGGTAACTCGTAAGAAATTTGTGTGCTAGTCACTTAAACTCTTAATGTTAATAGTACAATTAAACTAAACTTAACAAAAAAATAAGTTAAATTAATAATAATTAGAGACTTCTCTTATCAGTTATTCCACGGAAGTATAAAAATCTTAATTGGTTTTTTTTTATAGTCAAAACTATATCCTTTTCCCTAATCAGGTTCTATCCATTTACCCCATAAATGTATAAATGTAAGTTAACTCTCAGTTAAAGGGTATTGCAGTTAAAGAAGAAATGCGGCATAAATAAGCACTGAAACCAATTATAAGTTTTGTTGTTTTGCTGCTATTGCAATTGCACATTTAACATTTGCCCAGTGACATCGGGCAAATGGCCAGGCACAAAGTTTAATGAAATTGAAAATAAATGAGAAAACATTTTACACGGGTGCAAAACTCGTTCTGATTCTTTAGTTTTTAATTGCAAAATGGCAAAGTTAAGCGTTACTTGCATAAGATGAGATGAGATGAGAGCGAGACGTAGCTCAAAGCGAGTGCATCCACTTCCACTTTCTGCCATTAGCAGACTCAAAAACAAATGGACAAATTAGCATAGTTCATGCATCCGTTTACCCGGCTTCCTGCCCCCCATCCCTTACCCATTCCAGTCCTTCTCATTTCAAAACCTGATGCTTTCTCACGTAAGCACTTCACTTGGACTTCATTGCACTCTATGTAAGAGGGAGGAAGAAAAATGCTGGAGTGGAAGAGGTTTAGGTACGTGGCAGTTTATGGGTCAAGTGTTTATTACGCCCAGGGGCGTGGCTCAAAGGCGTTTGGCTAAATTGTAACACATTGTTTTAACAAACAGAGGCAAGGAAAGAGATCTTGTAGAGCTTGAGGAAAAGTGTTTTGTTTACTTATGTAATTGTAACAATTCCTGTAGTGCCAGAAAGTAGGCAACACATTTTTTCCTGTCTTACTGTCGCTGCAAATTGAAACTGGCTTTAATTGAAAACTAACTGTGCGATAATGCGTAACACTGACAAATGCCCACACACACACACATAGTCAATCAATCAATTGACTTAGAAAGTAGCCGAGACTATTTATTGAATATTCTAACATCATTTGCCAGAGTGACTAATTAAGTGCAACCATCTGAAAGAGGCAGTTCTGCCCTCATATTCTCCATCTCCGTCCACAAATATGTCGTATGTCGTTTCCTTTCTCTAATAATTGCAGTTAATTGAACCAAAATTGTTATTTGCCATGTTGCAAAGATACATCTGGCTGTCTCTGCCAATATGTACATATCTCTCTCTGTCTCTCTCTCTATCTCTCTCTCTTTTCTCTCTCTCCCTGCTTGATTCAGTATGCCTTCGGCTTGCCTTCTGTTTCCACATAGGAAAATGTAAGAAAAATATTTGTAATAAATTGATTGGCAAACAAATTGGCCTACCAAACGATAATTGAAATTTTCCTATACATTGGCAGCAACAACAACAAAATAGCACACAACAACAGCAATAACAAACATTTTAGGCCCGAAATCAAGAAACTTAATTGATAGTTTTTACCTAAATTGACGCCAACCTCAACTGTCGCTTCACTATTGGGTTTGGATAAGTCACTAGAAGGCAGAAACATTAAATGATTAATTCATTAATTTAAATTTATTTCTAGAGTCCTCCCTTTCAATGTGAAAATATTTTGTTGGCAGTAATTTAAATTTTCACACTGTCAAACCGCCACACTTGTAAAAATCGGTTTTCATCAAACACCATTTAATCCTTTATTTCATTACGTATTAACACATTTATTTATTTTGCTCACAGCCTGGCATAATTAACTAATTAATTACGAAAGTGATTAACGAGTAAAACTCCCCAGGCATAGAATGGAAATCAATTTATAACGGCTTCTTGCGCTTTTCATAACTGGCAAATTGAAAATTTAACTGAACAAAACGTCGCGTTAAGCGACTTTCAAGTTCAAAGAGGCATAAAATGACACAGCGACGGCAAATGAATGCATCCTTTCCACTTTGTTAGTCTAGCATGAAAATTAGTTAAATCTCTTTGACATTGTGGGAGGAAAATTATACGAAAACTTGTGGATGTTGTTACAAACTTGATGAAGTCCATAAACACAGTGAGAATGGAAAGAGTGGAGGAGGGAGAGAGTTATTGAATGTTATCTTCAATACGCATCCAACTTTCATTTTATCTGCCTCATCAACGTCACATAAAAGTCGTAACAACCATCATCTCCACCTTTAGTTGTCTATGTATGATATTATTAGATAGCCCACAGCTTTCCAGACAACAAAAAAAAAAAAAAAAATAAAAAGAAACCCTTATCAAGGATCAGATACAACTACAACTATTCGTAGGTTGCTGGCAAAGCCAAATTGGCTAATTAACTAGAACAAAAACAAAGCAGAAAACACATACACACAGAATTGTCTTCATATCCTTAGGCCGTTTTTATGACCTACCTAACAAGCTCATCACAACCCCAAAAACACACACAACAACAAGGATATGAGACAAAAGACCAAAAACCTAATGACAATAATTTGGCAAAACTCTCAGAGACAATAAAATAAATATACTCACACGCCAGCTATTGTTGTTGTTGTTGTTGTCGTCCTGTATTTTGTCACTTATATGTCATTTGAAGTAAACTTTTTGTTAGATTTTCCCATTGTCTTTATTTTTGTTTAGGGGATTACAAAAAGGATACGTGGTGGCATTATGAACGGAAATCAACTGTTTCCGGTCTCTTTCAATTTGAAATGGAAATGAAAATGAAAATTTGTGCATTATTTGTCACGTATTGCAGTAGGCAAATAAATAGTTTGCATTGGCCAAAACACACACACACACACATATAGACAAAACAACCAGCCGTATACGTGATGTTATTTTATTTGCAGATGATGCTCATCATCATCATCATCATGATGGTAGGCATTATCATGCTCATCATTATTGGCAGTCAGCGGAAGTGTCGAATGCAATGTCATTGAGCTTTATTGTTTCACAAATCGAATTCATTTGTATTATTCGCGCTTCGATAGTCATTTCCCGTACACACAGATGTAGAGAGCGAAAGAGAGATAGACACAGAGCTTAATTTATACAATGCTTATATCAAAATTCGACCACGAGTATACAAAAACAAAAACAAAAGTTTAATAAACTCTGCTCTGCTGTGAGGTCTCACTCCTATGCATAATCATCTCTAATTTTCATTCAATTACAAAAAAATACATCAACGTCATGGGGTGGGCTTTAAATCCTTAATTTTATGACCTAATTATTTGCACTGACATTTTTGGGGAAAGTTTGTTTCTATAGACCATTTGGAGCAAAAGTGCTTGACAGCATCCTTTTTGTCTGTTGTATTATAGGAATCCTTGAAGTAATAAACTATTGGAGAGATTGCATTTGCACGGAAACTTCACATGAGAAATTGTTTATATTTTGAAGTGAGGTCAGTTAATCAAGTTCTATATATCATTTCCAAAGCCAAGTATTATATAACAATAGTCAGTAATCATGCTCAGACTTCTTTCCTAGGCCTTATTAGCCTGCTGAAAACCTAATTGATCACACACGATACCATTTTTGGCTATGATTCGGTAGAAAAAGATTTCATTTACCTCATAATCCGGCCATAAAAACGGCTCCGAAAATCAAGATTAACTTACTCAAACCTTCAAAATTTCAATCTACATTGATTGATTAACCCTGGTCCTAAGCAAGGCTGGCCTTGGGCTTAACAGCTACCAAAAAAGCACAACCTATCCTTGTCAAAAGTTAATATACCATAACGTGGCCATAATGTCATAGCAAAAAAAGCTAAAGTATCAAAAAATGAGTTTAAGTTACGTTTCATGAAAGTAAAATAAAAGGGCACAGGAACAGGAGAAGGGTGTTTACATCCCTTTGGCAATGGAAGCTGTGGCAAAAGCACGACCTAATTGCTTGACGGTCTTCCATCTCCATTGTCCAGTCTCCACAAAAAAAAAAAAAAAAAAGATTCATCTGGCCACTGTTTGTGTGTATGTGTGCTTTTCTTCCTTTTTCTAGCATGTGCCCCATTTTAAATGGAATATTGAATTACGCCTAATGGCCAACTCGCATACAATGCCCTCGGACGACAAAGAGCTCGGTAATAACTGCAAAGAAAGAGAAAGCAAAGAGCAAGAATTATTAAAAAATAGAGAAATATTTTAAATATTTGTCAACCTTAAATGTTTTACTGCACCCAAAACACACAAAAAACAGGAGCTCCAAAACTATGTAGGATTATTTGAAAAACAAACTCGAACTAGGAAAAGAAACCTCTTGAAATGTATTTACTTGTCTGTGGCCTAAAACAAACCCAAAAAGTTGTGGGTGAATCATGACTTATTTTAAAATACTCTATAGGCCAAGTCCATTAATAAGAACCTGAATTGCCAATTGTATGAAAAATTGATTTCTATCTCATCGAAAAGAATTTCAATATTATTGGTATGGATTCGTATTGTATAGTTGTTAAGAAAATATATTAACATATTTAATTTAATATAATGTACATATATTAGTTTTGAAGCCCTTTAAAAAATATGTGCAACATATAATATATCAATAAAATAAACCATATAATCCGTTCTTAAGGCTTAAACTTTCAATATTTTTACAGCTTATCGACATGGATTAAAGGCCAAGTAATGTTTGTTAATTAACTTCAGATCGATTCAATGCCAATACCAATTCTTGTAATCAATACTTTTATGAAATTGAGAATAAGTTTTAAAACTTCAATCTAATATTATGAACTAAAATCATTCAGTAATGTCTCAACATGTTATTTTTAACAAAGTTTTTAAAAATGCATAAATACCTCATCATTTATCAATGTAATTTATGGGTAAAGGATGCCAGGGCCTTTTCTGTGTGTCCTTCACTAGATCTAATAGAAGAAGCTTATTGGGAATTTTACATGCCTTTTGCTTGATGGCATAATAAATATTTCGCTTTGCCCTTAGTAAATAGTGCAAACAATGAAGTCCCAAACTAAGACCAAGCTCCACACACATATACACACACACTCACATAAACGGAAGTTCAATATGTTTGTATAGGGTCTAAAAGACCAGAAGCTAGACAAAGGTAGCTCCAGAGAAGGACATTTTTCCGCTGCCTTTGTCAAAGGGAATCGGTTTTTTATGCCACATCATTCAATGCGTTTGTTTGCTCTCTGCCTCCGTTGCTCCTTTTGTATGGGACATTCCTTGAAGGAAAAAAAAGAACGGAGAACCACTTAATGGCAATCAATTAGCAAAGATTGAACTGGCAACCAAGCGACTCATAAATAGTCCAGTTCATCTTTTATCCTTTTTTACAAGTGTTTAGCTTCAACGAAAGAAAAACAGAGGAAAAGGCATTTAGGTTTTCCCTTTTTTTTCCACATTGTAAACACTAACCAAAGCAAAGAAAAAAATTTGATGCTGGCAGGGGTTGGGTGAGGTAAGAGGTGCTAAAGCTAAATAACAAACTTGTTTCGGTTGATTCCTTTCTTTTCTCTTGCCACAAAGTTTCAATGACAATGGGCGGCCCCAAGTATGAAAAAAGAAAGGAAAGGCAGGAAGGAAAATGCTACGCACACGGAAGTTGCCTTTTCATCGAGTTTGCCGTCTTCTTACAACATTCTTGTTTTTATTCCTTCATTTTCTTGTTTTCTTTTTTTGCTTTTAAGCATTTTTTGTTCATCTTTATTTTTTAAGGTACTTTGTGTTGAAAAGTAAATGAAGCCGTATTTGTTGAAGGGCTTAGGTCATAATAAAGATAAATGATAAGCAAGTGATAAGACTTTTTTTCTCTTTTCTCAAAAAACATGAAATAAA
This sequence comes from Drosophila tropicalis, assembly GCF_018151085.1. Lineage (NCBI taxonomy): Eukaryota > Metazoa > Arthropoda > Insecta > Diptera > Drosophilidae > Drosophila > Drosophila tropicalis. The sequence continues at coordinate 1,471,063 of NW_027172855.1, forward strand.
GGTGGCCCAGGTTAACGGAGATAGAAATTTTCCAACGTACTGTGGTTATTAAATATGAGAAACGAAATGAAATTGATTTTTATGTATAATTATTTTTGTATAAGGAGCGATATCTCAATTTTAAGTGAGATACAATGCCAGTAATTTTTTAAAACGCTTTAAAATATTATTCACCCGACTAAACTTTGGCCATAGACCCTTAAAAAAGATTGCTTGACATCAATTGTTTGGAAATATGAACTGTAGTTCATTCTAAACAACAAAACTTTGAGAAAGGTGTCATAATAATACGTACTTGAGCCGAGTTTGCTTCTAAAAATTAATTCTTCGACTAATTGATTCAGTGAAAACTATTATAGTGGTTCAATCCCGCTCAATTCAATAACTTTACCTATGGCAATAAAAAGTTGCTAAATCAAGTTTAATATATTTATATTTAAATTAGGGACGAGACTTAAATGGAAACAGACGGACAGGCAGGCCTGGGTTCGAAAGGGTTTAACTTTCTGTAGCGAATGAAAGATATTCTGCGATAAAGTGAATTCAATTTCAAACTGAGGTTTTTATATTATGTCAAATCCGTAACGAAATATTTTAGAATTTCAATCCGAAATTCAATTCAACAAATATATACCAACTACTAAAGCTTTCTTACCACAGTGCCAGTTCGTTATTCCTTATCAATTTTTGTAATACAAAACACAGAGCTTGGATAATATTTTTGGCAAACAAGCGCTAATCCTTTGCAATTCTTTGGGTATATTTCTTTCTTTTTTTTTTGCCTTGTGGTAATATTACAAAAATCCTTCTTGGCGATAAACTTTGCTATTTTTTTCTCTGCTGTTTGTGAATGGTCGGAAAAAGCGGCTTAGAGCAACCAAAATTCGATTATGAATTCGATTATGAAAACGGTCATAAACAGGAACACACAAAATTGAAATAAATTATTTGTTATGCGGCACTAGAAAAGTTTTAATAAAGTAAATGTTTTAAAATCTGTAAATGTTGCCCGAGGGCAATTAAAATCCCCCCAAAATATTCCAGGGAAGGCCAATATCCGGAACATAAAACAATGGTCCAATGCCCTTTAACTTTACTTAATAGCCACCAAATATTTGCCAAACAAATATCAAAGAATCGCCCTCCTAGCCCGCCTTTGGACAAATCAATTGATTTGTGTCTTAAGTCATTTCTACCCCCCACACAACCCCACATAGGAAAAAGAGAAGCCACCCTCGTTCCAAAAACTCTGACTCTAGGACTTATCTGTATGGGGAACTTTCAACATCGTCATGCTTACAATTTACTTCGATTTCCATGGTGAAAGGGGGGGAGTGGAGGGCGGCATATCTGTATAATGTATTAATTCCGTCTAGTTGGGGAAGGGGGATCCCATGGATATGGATTAGGGGAATGTGACTTGTACTCTAATAGAGGGTGGGTGCCTTGTAATAAAATTGCAAATTTGTCTATGCGTCTGGCAAAGTCGTTGGCCAAATGTCAAAATTTGTGGCTATTGATTTGACTTCCTTTCAGTCGTTCGTTCGAATGGGGGGAGGGATAAGTGAGGAAGGAATCTATTGATTTGATGACAGGGGTGGAAAACTATGCGTCGTATATAGAGACATATATCCTGTGGAATTGACAAATTTCTAGTTGTCGTGTGTGTGCATATAAAATGCATTTTAAATTTGTATTCCTCTGAACTCAAAATGGGGTGCAATGCTACAAAAGGGCGACCAAAGGGCAGGGGTGCTAATAGCAAGATAACCATTAAGGATTTAAAACTAAATTGCTTGGAAGTGTGGCGGATGTTAAGTACTTCAGAGATATGATAAATAAGGAAAAAGATCTTAAAAAATTATGTCAAGCAGTTGAACCAAATTATATTAAAAGAGGGATGAAGATTTTATATGAAGTATACAAAAAAGTATATAACTTGAAACAACTTTTAACTTTAAAATTGTTTAGATCCTAAACATGCATATCTCAGAGTGGTTTAAATATAATTTCTTATGAATAGAAGTGACTTTGATTCACTTACACATTTTGGATATTAAATAAAAACATTTGTATTAGGAGGTTTAGCAAATTCTATTAGAGCGCTGTTAAAAGATGTGAGATCACTGAAAAGTTAATTTAATGTTCATTGTTATATTAAACTATTAAGAACTCTTCATTTGCGAATCTGAAACTTTGGCATATTTAAACCAATTTTCGAACGTTACTTCTCCTTTTGAATTTTTAATTGAAATGCAAATAATGCTAAATTTAAGGTCTCTTTTCAAACTACACTCCAAAAATGCCAATCATCACCAATGATCCAAAAACCAGGGACCGTAAATAATGATTATTTTTTTTTCTTTAAATGAAAAAATCATTTACTTATAGAGGACTTAGAAAAGAATAGATTACACCAAAATATTTCATTCGATACCATCTATGCATTTTTGGAAAGATTTTTAAAAATTCAATTTTTTCAATTTTCTTCAAAAAAGATCATTAATTTTGAGTAATTTAATAAGAATTATCCATAAAAATCTTTTTTGATCAAAAAAAATAAAAATCAAAAATAATGATTAAAAATGATTTTTATTTTTTTTCGCTCAAAATAAAACTCACTTTTGAAAAACGGCTTCCATGTTAAATATTTTCAAAATATTTTTGCACATCCTTAAAAAGGACCTCAAGGACTACCACTCCATAAAATTTTTTTTTTTTTCAATAAGGTATTCAGTAACAAAAAATTTTTTTTTATTTGCTGTTTAATTTGACAAAAAGCAATTGTTCCAGTGATTTATCGGACAGGTTACATCGTTGATCCGTCAACAGCATTTTAAGGGCTGAAAACGCTCTTTCGACACTCACTTGTGTTGCGGGAACCGAGTGCACCACTTTGGCCAGCTGATACAGACTTGGGTATACGTAGCGCTTTTCCTCCCAATATTCCATTATATTGGAGGACAAGGAAATTGGCTTCGGGCTATAGGCTTCAATTTCCGCATACCCCTTCTTTAGCAGATCCGATCGCTCACCATCGTCAGTTTCGTCTTCCGAAGTTACCTCAATGCAATCTCGACGCGTGTTAATACTGTGCTCCGTCGCACAGTGGACGGTTTGCTAAGTTATTGGCAAAAATATGTAAAATTTCAACCAACCAAAATGTAAAAATATTTTGAAAATATTTAACATGGAAGCCGTTTTTCAAAAGTGAGTTTTATTTTGAGCAAAAAAATAAAAATCATTTTTAATCATTATTTTTGATTTTTATTTTTTTTGATCAAAAAAGATTTTTATGGATAATTCTTATTAAATTACTCAATATTAATGATCTTTTTTGAAGAAAATTGAAAAAAATCGAAATGTAATGATTATCAAATAAGTTTTTTAATTTAACTTATAATGATTACGGTCCCTGCAAAAAACCTTATTTCATGATACTTTAACTTGGTCAATTTGTGTTTAACACCACTTTAAAATGTAAAATAACTTCTTCAAATCGGTTAAAAATGGCTAAAATACTGTTTAAGTGGAGTCACAAAAGATTGTTTTATAACATCTTAAATCGCTATTTCTATCGACTTTTTGCCGATTTTTATTAAACAGTAATCTTTAATTTTGCATATGCTCAAAAACTAAGAACTTGCCCAATTTCGGTATAAAATCATGATGTATACACCTTCATTGGAAAATTGACAAGCTAATTGTATGAAAGGATCTAACCGAAAGTTTAACTTTACATATATTTATTATCTTAGACTCCCCTTCGCAACGATAATCGTTCGCTCTCTGACAAATATGCCAGAGTGGTCAAGAGAGAGAGAGAGAGAGCCTGCTACAATTGGTAATTAAAGGTTGAATTGGATGTCGCTTTTATTGATATATCTTTATAAAAATGTACCACCAGGCAAAATTAGCTTGAAATTTGTAAAATTTTAATAAAATTAAAGCTTACTGTATATGTTTACCATAAAAATTTCCAAAATATTTTGTCCTCTTCGGCAGAATCAAATCAAAGAATCATCAATGTTTTCCAAAGTTTTCGCGGTGAACAAAGAAAAAAAGCCCTGTCAACCAATTTACGATTCTAATCCATTTTATGTTCCAGCTGTAACATCGAGGATATCAATCAACGCGGAAAAAAGAGTTTTCACTAGAGACACTTTAAAATTCACAGTAAGAGAACGAGTGAGAGATAGAGAGAGAGAGAGACAGATAAAGGTGACCAGAGAGGGAACGGCTGAGAATTGGAGATTGTCTGGAAAAGTAAACACTTTAAATGCGACTGCTGTCACTTAGTTGATGACTGGGGCCGAAAAACTTGAACCTGGACCAAGGGCTATCAGTGGAACATACACACACCCACACCCACACATATCTACACACACATACACACACGTCACGCCTCTGTGGTGCCGCCTCCCGCGTTCTTGCACCATGTCAACCAATGCGATTTACGACCATTATTCAATCAGTATGACTGTTTGTCATTTTGTGCAAGAACCTTTCTCTGCTTTTTATTTTTTTTGTCGTTAGTCTCCTGGCTAAGCGGAGCAAAGCGAGTGCGAGAGTGAGGATATACATAAGGTGATGGGTGCACAGTGGCGGGATGAAGTCAACTTGACGCCGTCTCGTCTGTTGCATTGGGGAAAAACATTTGCTAGACGACTGACTGGGCCAGAGGCATAACCAAAAGGGGGGGCCATTAAAATCTGTTTTCTTCTTTTTCATGAGACAAATAAATAAAACTCATTGTACTTGTGTCTCTGTGAAATAAAACTAAATGTTTCTCACTTATGCTAATTCACAATTGTCTGTCTAGGCATCTGCCATATAATTGTGGGTACTCGTGTCCTGGCATCCTTCGTCCTGACAATCGCCTTACGCCCCACCGTGTTGTCCTGCAGTCAGTCAACGTTGACGCGCGCTTTTAATGCATTCTTATGTCATTTTTTTCACTACACTGCACTCGAATGTCATTTCTTTTGTGTGTTTGGTTGCCAGAAACAACTCCCTTCCTTTTAGCCCCAGCAGCTGCTCCGCTACCCTCTAGCCCTTGCATCACTTTTAATCCACATTGGATGTTGTACTTTTCGCTTTTTATTCATTTTATACTTTTTAGAGTTGTGAGACAGAGAGCTCCCCGTGCCGCCACACCAAACTTGAAATTGTGGGCGCATTTCATTTATGTTGACAAAAGGGTTTTCTTTCATTCATTATTCTCTCCATACCCTCTGAGTGGCGAAAGGCAGAAAGGTTTAGGCAAATTTCATTGTGTTTTGTTTATGTATTTATAAGAAATGACGAATTCACTTTAGAAATTTGTCATTACATGCCGAAGAAAAGAGCTCGGAAATTCTGATGTACATATACATTGTTGATTTACATATGGGGAGGGTATTTAAAAAGTCGTCTACACAGCTCTATTTGGCATTGCTTTTTTTGTTGCCTTTATGGTACCCAATTTGGAGTTTCTCCCTTTTCTCGTCATATTCACAACATTTTTTCTTGGCCATTTTGGTTTTTGGCTCTTGCTCGCTTTTTGGCTTCACATTTTGAAGAGTTGATGCCTTGCGCTTTTGTTGCCGTCCATTGTCATTGTTGATGTTGTTGCACTTCGAGTTGTTGTTATTGTTTTTGAATTCTATGGCGAACAACATATGACACGGGCTACATGGAACATATTCATACATACATACAAATATACATATATGTACATACATACATACATATGTTTGTATGTAGGTATGTATGGCATGCATGTAGATATGAAATGAAATGGCAACAAGCTGCAGCTTAACGTTGGCGCGTTAATTGATTTTGATTGAGATACCAAGCACGGTTGGCTGAATCTTTGTTTGAGTCATAAACGAACCAAAAAACAGAAAAAAGACACACAAACACACGAAATGGCGAAGAGCGCAGAATAAAGCAAATGTTGGTTTAAACAAGGATATGATACAAAATGAAAAGAAAAAAGAGACCACCTTCGGACTATCATCGATCGAAGTTTGCATACCCTTGTCAGGCTATTTTGGAAATTTTAAACAAGAAGTTACTCTTAACATAACATCAAACTGTATTTGATCTTTTGATATAGTAGTCCGATCTTAATAACTTTCTGCTCACACAGTAACTCAAAAGTTTGTGGAAAACAATGAATAATTTTCTAGCCTATTGCATACTTTAAGGATCAAAATTTCCTCCATTTTGCAGGCTATAAGCAGACCAAAGAAAAGCTCAACTAAACTCAACTAGATATATCCTTATTTCGTTAGGGTATACAGACTGCAAGTGCAAATCGTGTTGATTGTGAATAACAGCAAATAGAGAAAATATTTAGTAACGAGCATTCATCGTGTTTCACCATTTCATTTCACCTTATTTTCCTGTCTCTATAACTCAAATAAAATACAGGTAGAAAGTAGTTAAATATAGCACACCACATTTAAAAAAAAGTACCTAAATATTTCAATAAATATTCTCATATTAAAACTATAAATATTTTTCAAGAATCTCTTTTGTGCCATAATAATCTTGATTAAGTAGACAAGAAGCAAAAGAAAGGTGAAGCCAACCTCAGCAATTTGCTGTGGCTCAATTGTATCCAACGTGGTCTGCATAAACAGAGGAGTAGAAAAAAACAACAACAAAAAATTAAAAAAAAATAAGCTACATAAACTCTCTGCTCAAATTAATACAAAAACTTTCTTGATTATTTGCGAATTACCTGAAACAGGAACAAAAGCAAAAAAAGAAACAAGCAACAACAACAGTAAGAAAAAGCTGCAAATGCTTTCCGTATTTGGCAAAGACAAATTCACATGGGAAAACTTTGGGTCAAAGGAGAGACAAGACAGGATACCAAGCAGCGCAGAGAGTAGTCAGGGGACCAAGATGTCAAGTAGTTGGTCTAAGCCTGACAGAACACACGGCTGGTTAGTCAAAATAACCAACAAAATACAAAAACGAAAAATGCCAAAACGAAAACGGGAATTTTTGTCTTTGACTCAGTTTGGCGGCTTGTTGCGCGTGCCATTTAAAATTGTGCAACCGTGCGTATGCGTAATGTTTTTTCATATGAACTCCATGGCCTTAACAACTCCTGGGCCTTAAAGTGACAGCCAGGGAAATTGAAATTCAGGCAACACACACAACCCAGAGAGTTGGACTACATCTCAGCTGCGATGAGTAGAGAGTTGAGTTTAGTTGAGTTGAGTTGAGTTGACTCAACTCGATTCGACTGAGTGCACGAAATGATGATGTTTTAATTCTTTCGGTTAACCAAACTTTGAAGCCGAAAAATCTTTGCTGCAGCATCTCTCAACTAATTTGTATGCCAGGCAGCAGAAGTCGTTAAGTCAAAAGTCGAGTTGACTGACTTGACTCTCGACGACTTGTCTTTGAAGTTTTTTTTTTCACAAAATTTCTTCACTGTTTTCTTCTGCTAGGCAGAAGTGCACAAATTCAATTAGTTTTCGCTTTTTTTGTTTTTCTTTAGTTCTTTTCGTTGTTGTTGTTGTTTTCATCTAATTAAAATGCCGCACATCATTTACTTGAAAATGCATTTTAAATAACACTTGAAAAATTATGTGACAATGTGCCATAAAAATGCATTTGCAGCAGCAGCAATTGCAATTGGCTAAATGTTTTTTTTAATTAAAATTTTCGCTCTATATATAAAACTTTAAATACCATATATCAAAAATGAATATGGAAACTAAAGTGAATGCCTTTTTAGCTTGAGCATAATTTAATTAAATTGTATGATACACAGAATATAATGAAATTATTTGAGCAGAAATCAGTTTTGCAAGAAAATTTACTTCACTGAATAATCATCATATTTCACATTTGCATTTTGTTGTCAAAAATTTCATATGCAAGAAATATTTACGTATTCCCCTTCAAGTCAATATGCAAATCAATTTTCTAAAAACGAAATGAAATCAAAAGAAAAACCTTAAAAAATAAATTACGAAATTAAGATGACGATTTTTCGAATACCCTTAACTTACCGCTTAGAGTATTTTAAAATTTAATTAATTTTATTTATATCTAAGTTGGTAATGCTAGCTGATCCTAAACTACTCTTTATAATATTCTTGCGAAATGTATCTTAATTTTTTTTTAGCATTTGCTTGATTGATGCTATAAAAGTCATATTTAAAATCTTTTGTAGAGAGAGTAAGAAGCGATAACTGATTTACGATACTCTAGAATTTTCTTACCTTATAAGGAATATAAAAAAAACGAATAGACTTTTTTTATTTGTCCAACATAGATACCAACATTCTTAAATCGGAATGTTTGAATGGAGTCAGCATTCAAAGTTTTGATTATTAGCAGGCAAAATCAGCCAAGAAATACTGGTAAAACAAGATAATCCGCACTTCAACTAATTAGTTGATGTAAAAATACTTTAAAAAACTACAAAGATCCTAAAATTTAGGCTAATAATGTTATTACCAAAACCCATATTGAGCCATTTTAGGCAGTAGTTTGCCCTTTTAAATGACCCAATTGGTCCTCTTTCGAAATGTTTCCTAATTTTTTCAAGGTGAATGTAAAGAAAACAAAGCTTATTTTACTAGTTTTAACAATAATGTTGGTTAAGTAAATTTGATGTATTCCTTTTAAAGGGCAGAAGTTGGATTAAAACTGAGAAAACAAAAAAAACTGAAGCGAATCATCTATATACAGCAAATTATAGTTTATGTTCCTGTTGCCTTCTGTTACTCTTGGCAAAAGAAGTGTATTATATATTTCTGTATAGGTGTATATTAAATGGAAACTTCATCTAATAGCAATTAGTTATGCAAAGTAGCTGTAAATCTCATACGAATCCCATGCCATCACATAAGGACATAAAAAAGGAGAAGCACAATTTTATTACTGTTCATTTTTATTACTGCTGCCTTGGCAGAAATCAAAAAATGCCCCCACACCACCGCCCACCACCCATCTCCCACATGACGCATTTCGCATCCCTCAACTCGCTACTCGCTCATTCACTCAATCAGAATCCCAATTTGACTCCTCAACCATTCAATCTGGCAATATCAAATGCTTTGCGTGTCCTTTGCAATTTTTCTCATACATCAATTTTCATATTGTGCAATATTCTTTGCCCACTGGAGGGGAAGTAGAGGCGGCGGTGGCGGTGGAGCACCAGAAGAAGTCAGAGCAGCGGAAGGAGCATCAGCAACAACAGCAACAACAAAGGCGACCAACAATTTTGTTGTTCCTTTTGTGAGCATTTTACGCACGATTTCATTTACATTTCTGTATTTCAGGGGCTTATGTTTTTGGCTTCTTTTTTTTGTGTTTATTGTTTTTACATATATATGGTATATATATTTTTATTTTTTGTCTTTGGTTACTTGAATTACGTTTTATCAGTTTTCATAAAAATGAATTAAATCTCAGCTGTTGAGTAAAAATTTCCTTTTTATACATATCTTCATTTGCTTTTGTATTTTCCATTAAATAAATTTCATGGAAAAAGGTTGATTGGCTACACTGGCAAGTAGATGATAAAAAAAATAGAACCCAAATATATCTTAATTTAAAAAAGGAACCGGTTATCCTTTTTTCTTTTGCCTTTTGATATTCATTCATTTTATTTTTTCAACTCCCATCTTTTTTTCCTTAAAAAAATTGTAAATAAAAAACAAAAAATGCACTTGATATTGTTTTAATTAACACAATTAATACTTTTTAATTATAATTATTTTTAAATTCAATTATTTTGCCAACTAAAATAAGAACACATTTGCTTATAAATTAATAAAACAAAAGATTATAACCAAAAGTGTTCTAGAGACAGGAAACTTTCAAGCCAAAGTTGAATAAAAATAATTCTTACAATAATTTTTCTGTCGTAAAATGAATATTGGAATAAGATAAAATAAGCAGAAAAGTCAAGACACAACTTGATAATACTTGAAAAATATTTTGGTTACATTTCAGAAAATATATGAATTAGTTCAATATTAGTCTTGAATTCAAATAACGTGAAATCCATTTTCTCGATTCATTTATTGATATTCAATGATGTTTTATTGCAGAATCGTAATAATATTTAAATAATATTGATTTAAGAAATCCATAAAACTTATTGACTTGTTGGAAACAAATGTAAAATTGGATTCAAGTTTGGTATATAAACTAATAGAAACTGCAAACAATTGCAGGATTCTATCAATTTAATTGCATTAAAAAGGATTTTGATACTCTAGATTCAGGAGATTTAGACCTGATGACAAAGCATTACTAAAAAGTTTACTCTTTCAAAAAACACAATTGTTGCACTTAATTACGTACAAGTTTTCTATTAACAAAAAGCTGCCAATGTTTTTCTCATAGTATTGGCTAAAACAGAGCATCTTCAGTTCGTGGACAATTCTTTGGATTTGGCACTTAACATTATCTTCATGCCATCCGCAACAACTTTATCCATCCACTTGTTGTTATATTATTTATTACACGAATATCTTTGCCACATGCTGTGCGCCCAGGGAGGACCCAGAGCGAGAGTGAAGTGTGTCGGCGGGGGTTAGGGGGGTGTTGAATTGGGTGGAATGGTTGAATGATATTTTTCGGCTGGTTCCATTTTGCACGTGTGCTCTTGCCCTGTCCTGTCCCTGTGACATGGTGGAGAGAGTTTCTTTTTATTAAAATGCCTTCAGGCTGGCGTGACATTGAATGTGACAGAGTCATGGGGCGTTGAAAGTACACACACACACACACACATAACTAAATTGTTGCTTTAAGTGGCAAAATCTGCAGAATGTTTGACTAATGGAACTTCTGTTAGTTATCATTTGGGCTAATGAATGAAACAACACGACCACACATACAAACACACACACACACACAGACATTTCAATTAAAAAATACAAAAGCAAAAATTAAAAGAAAAAAAATTCGCATAAACTCGCATTTGTACATTTTGATTAGTAGTGAAAATTCATTAGACCATAATTTCATTTGCATTTGCATTCATTATCGAGCAAACTTTTCTCTTAGCCAATTAATTTGCTGGCTGCGGGCATTGGGCAACATTTTAAAATGATTGAAAATATTATTTCAGTCAATATTATTGACAGCTGTGGTATTCTGTATAAATTTGCATATATCATTTAGAGGTTTGCTATAAACTAAAAGTGTTTACCAAATAACAAACAATTGACCACATTTGGTTACTGGATTATTATTTGGCCATCCGCGACAGTTCAAATTGGCAAAAGTTGCATTGTCAATGGTTGCTTGATTGAAGTCTGTTGTCCGTAGTCTCTCTAATTTGGATGTGCGTGTGGTAAATAGAACTTTTTGTTTATTATAGTTAAATGGATAATAAATATGATAATGTTACGTTTACACACATACACACTCACACACACACATAGACATAGAAGCCATTTATAATGATTGGTTTTTCTGAAAAATAATATGGCAGGAAAAACCATTTTCCATCTATTTTACATCAAATGTTAATGGAATATGGTAATAAAATGATTCAACGTTTTGTAAAAAGATTTTTCTCTATTTAGACTAAAATTAACATGATTAATGGCATATAACTGGTTGAATAAACTTTGTAGAGATTTTTTATTATAAAAGATCAATTTTTTTTTTTTAATTATTTTGTTGAAATGCAAATTTATTGAGATCTGAAGATATAGAAATCTTCCTTTTAATTACCAATATAATATTCATACATATTAAATATAAATATGCATTGCGCCAAAAAGTAGGCAATTTTTATTCTTTAGATACATGCATATGTAGTTATGTCGTGTAGTTCCACGAACTCAGAAAGAACTTCAATTCATGATTAATTTTAATAAAAAGAAGTGAAAATTCTATATAAGATTTTCCTTTATTCAATTAACTATTAGAAACTCCATTTTCATTAATTTTAAAGGAAAACTAAAACTAATTTTATAGTGGAAACGCTTGTTGTTGGATTAAATTGAAAATAGGTTGAGCGATATGAGGAGTCAGACAAACATTTATCTGCGCCACATGCAAATGTTGAGGTCTCTTCATCTTCTTTCAACATTCTTTCTCTGTCTCACACACTCTCTCCGTCGCTTTCTATTTGGTTGTGTGGGAAAAACATTTGACTGCATTGTCGAAAGGCGAAAGCGTCAAATAGTAAGCCACACAGATAAAACTGACATGAAATGAGTAAATGTGAAGACAAAAAGTGTGAAAAGAGAGATAGAGAGAGAGTAAGCGAAAACAAAGTTGCAAATGTCATTGTCATTGTTTGCGATACAATTGAAAAGTATAATTAATTAGACAGGCGCAGTGTTGGTCTGCACATGCTAGTAGGAGTGAATGATAGGAGGGAACTTCGGTAAAGCAGCTTAGGGCCATAATAGGACAGTGAAGAAGGTCCTGATACCGTCATGTCTCTCAACCTGCACAAATCCCCAACAAAAATGGACGAGAGACAACGCATTGCAGTTGCATACACAGAACGCACACAGATAGATAGAGAAAGAGGGAGAGAGTGAAATGAGTGAAGATACAAGCTGGTGGAGAGGTCAATGGTAGAACATTGCTGCCTGCAGTGTAATTAGCATATTAGACAGCTCAGTCAAGGAGGATAAAACCGGCAAAGAGAGAGAGAGAGAGAGGGAGAGAGAGAGAGGGAGAGAGAGAGAGAGCGCGCGAGAGAGACAGAGAGAGAGGGCTATATAAAGGTGTTCAACCTGACCCATTCAATGCAATTAACGTAAGGCGGCATGAGCTTGAACAGTTAGCCCCGATTCCATTGCTGAGCATTCAACATTGTGGTATGGCTCTGCATTCGTTGATATGACATTTCGGCCTACGAGAGTGTGACAGTGTGTGCATCTGCTGCTGTGTCTGTGTGTGTGCAATGCGTTTTGGGTAGAGGAATGCAACTATTTTACACACATCAGTACAAATATTTGACAATGCAGTAACTGTATCTAGTATTGTTTGATGCACATTTAGAATCAAAGGTGTAGGCAAGGAATCTTTGTCTAAGAGTTAATACAATTACATTCTACAAAGTTCTCAGATGCCAAAATTACAATGAAATCGAAGAACAAAATTAAAAGATAGATCAATGATAAAATGGGCTATCGATTATGAGTTCAATGTAGAGAAGCATCATCAACAGCAATTGTTTTATTAAAAACAAACAAATCGGAGATTTGATTGTATTATGCTTAAGCAAAATTAATAAACGTCAAGCAGTTTGTGTTCTTATGGTTATTGTTTTTCGAGTTCTTATTTATAAACAGAGGCTTATTGGCAATTTTTTGTTTAAGAGGTTGGTCTTTGCTTATCTTAAATACATTTACGGGTTCTATATATTTCAAAACATTCAAATCTATATTTGATCTATACAAAAAATTAGTAGTATCAATATCAATATACAATTCTGTGAAACCTTTCTTGTTTTTTTATTTTCACCTACGCTCCTGGTTTCATCAAGCTGTCATATAATTTATAGCCTGGCCAAATTGTTGTCCTAAATTACGAAATGGACCAAGGGGTATTTGTTACAAGGTAGTCTTACTCTGGGAAATAGCAACTGTCTAATGTCTTCGTGCTCTGCTGTCCTATGCCCACTTCGGTGCCTCGTTATCATCTTAAGTTTTTGGCTTTAGGTTGGCCAAATTGAATTGTATTCCCTTCAGAAGGAAGGGGATGTACAGAAGGTGTAGATGAAGGCCGATTGGAGGTTCACCAAGTCAAATTTAATGGTTGCTGTTAAATTTATAGACATTTATGCATATAATTTTACACTTTTGGATAGCAAAGCCAAGCCCGACCACACAATCAACCAAAAACAATGAGATAAACTGGCAGTGGGGATGCAATAGGAGGAAAGGCAATGAAAACAACAATGTCAAAGGATAACCAAAATAACAATAAAATGCCACAACGAAAACAACAGCAGCAAATACCAAACTATCCAAGCAAATGGGGCAAGGGTGAGGCAAAGGAGAGACAAGAGGACCAATGTCCATGGTCTCATTGAGGCAGGATAACGCGCCAGGATTGCAATACGCGACACTTGCAGCGAATGTCCTTTTCAAGTGAAACGTTTGTGTTTTGTTCGGTTAGTTTAGCAAGAGGCAAACCATAGAGTGGCCATTGAGAACGGTGGCGGGGGCGGAATGCAAAGGATGCGTTTTATTTCTATTGGGGTCATCGCGTTGAGCGCGTCTGGTTATTGTTCAGTTGTCTGACTCGTACCCCAAAGGAATAACTATTTGTTTTCAGAGAGAGTTCTCTGGATTCTTAATTGTAATGCCCTTTTGTTTGGAATGTTTTTTTTTCTCGTTTGTTTTTTAACAAAAACAAAAAGGTATAATTGATGACAAAGATAGCAAATGGGAAGGGAGAAAAGTTTCTAGACGATGAAAGTTTAACTAAATTTCTGTCTTTAAGGTGAAAGACTAATAAAATAAAAATAAAACATTCTCTACTGAAAACAAAAGATATAAGATTATAACAGAAATGGAAGGCGAACTTACAAGGGATTAAAAATATCCAAGAACAAAATTCAAACAATAAAATAAATAATTAAACAATATTCTGATTTACCATTTGTTGCTTTAAATTATGTTGAAATAAAAAGTAGGCTTATAAAGTGATGACCAATTTATTCACAAGTTGGTATTATGTCACTCAAAGGGCATTTACATTCACTCATATCATCGTCTTAATGGAGACTGCTTTTCTTCATATATTTAAGTAATTTCATATGTACATATGTATGTATGTTCATAACAAATGGCCCATAGCTCAGATAATCGCCTTACAAGATCAAAAACAACATGAAATCGAATCGAATCAATGATAAAAACGCCATGCTCCTAATTACACACAATGGGCAATAAATAAAATATTGACAAATCAAGATGTTTTGTATCCCTGCTGCTTTGTTGGGGTCATTTCTCTTTCTCTCCCCATCCTATTAAACGACTACAAAAGAACCACGCCCATTCACAGCCCCACCCACCCTTATACACAGACAACATAACACACATAGCATAACAAAAGAGAGAAAAGTCAAAGCCAAAAATCACTTCATTATGGCTAAATTTTTGTTATCATTAATCTTCCACAAGAGAAAATACTTATAATGCCTTAATATATAGACTGTGTTCAGAACCCTAAGCTAAATTAACTAACCGATATAACTATGACATACCAAATGTGATTTATGGCAAAAGATTGTTCCATAAATTTTCATTAGCATTGAGTAAAATTACAGAAATTGCAGTAAATATTCAAAAGTAAATTGAACTTTAAACTAACTTAAAATGTCGCAGGGAACAAAGGTGGTTGAAATGCAAAGATCGGCCGAATTTGTTGACTATATAATGATGCTGATCCACTCATAAAGGGGAAAGTGTATTGAGTGTATCGATTTAAAAGGTAATACAATATAAATATTTTAAAACAAAAATGAAAACTCTCCCCTGAATGTTTAAGTGGCCGCGAACTCTCACTCTTTTTTCACTGCCATTTCTTTAACTCGCACCTCTCTTTTAACTTGAACCTGTTGGCAGCTTAGAATGCAAAAAGTGCATTTCAGCAGGAATTTCATTTTTTTTTTTTCTCAAAAAGCTTAATGTACATTTTATAGCACTCTCCACATAGTGGAATAGGGGGGACAGGAAAGCGGCAAAAAAGAAAATAGACGAAGAGCAGCATAGAGAGAGAAGAAAGAGAGAGAGAGAGAGAGATGAGGAGTCAGTCCTGGTTCCTGGGACCATACATCATTTTAGCATTTCAAATACGTAGGCACATAAAAATCTCTTAACACCAACTGGCGGAGATGGGCGAATGCATAGAAAGCAGAAAAAGAAAAAAAAAAAATGAAATTGTAATTCAACTTTAGTGTTTTTTTCAAACTGTCTGCAGGCGGCGGGGAGTATGTGATTTTGGTAGTCTCAGCAACTGTGTGTGTGCGAGTGTGTGTGTGTGTGTGAGTAGCAAAGTTGGCTTTCAAAATGAAAAATTGAATTTGTTGCTTGTTTTTCCCGCACCCACACACAAAAAGCCATGCTTCAGTTGAATGTCTAGCTCTTAAATTGAAACGCTCGTTACGCACACTTTTGCACTGTTTATATGCGTGAAAATTCGCCTTGATTTATGCAACAATTGCCATGCCTCAAAAAATATATAAAGCTTTCCACTCATTTTGGTTTGCCTTCAGTTAAGTTGCATTGCAAAAATATACAGTTAAGTTCAAAGTGCATACAACTTAATAAAAATGAATGTGCTTTCTCCCTCTCTCTCTTTCTCCCTCACTCTTTTTCTGGGGAACTTATTCAGCATGTGAACATAATTGAATTTTATGACTACAAATTTGCCAGTAAGGTGAAAAGAATATAAGATACATTTTAAATTTGCGAGCTCTGCAATATGTAAGTGTAAACGAAAACTCTTTAACTCTTAACAAGATATAAATTGGTTTAATTTAAATAAAGATAATGCTAAAAAAAAACATGTTTTGCCTGTTTAAATTATGACTTTGTTGAAATTAAAGTCATACTTTGCTTTTAAGCCGGCTGGAAGTCACTTTTCAAAAGAAGGTTATTTCAATGGCAGCACAAGAAATGGTGAGCAGCCACAAAGTTCTTAGCTTAACATCTTTAGAATCTTGTTAAACAAATTTGAGTTTAAAAATTTATAGAGTTATAACACTATTAAAGTAATTAAAACAAATTGCTTAACTTAAAAGTATTAATGGCCATCATTGACTTGTAATTTTTCATCTCTTATCTCGAAGTATTTTACTTAATCCTCCACTTCCACATTATTAACAATGGCTTTGAAACAAAACAAATATATTCTTTGACGAAAACTTCTTCACTGTACATTATTTGAACACATTAGAAAGAAGATCACTGCCAATTGTTTCATTCCAATCCTTCTTCAAGACTACTCCCCGTTGGTTTAAAATATATATACATATATATATACACTCTGCAAAAACAAATTATTTAATTTATCATATAGTTAATTCAAATGACTTATTTCAACATACAATTATGGTAAAGCAGACAACTTAGCAGACCCACAAAAAACAAAACGCATCCAACGACAATAACCGACTCTGTACGGATGATTTTTTCGAATACCTTTAGATTATGTTTGTTACTATCTAATAATACGATTGATCCACCAAAAATGCACAATATTCCTCCAGCCATAAAGACCAGAATGAGTAAGTACACAAGGCACTTGGACATAGCTAAATATTACTTCTTCAAAATCGAAAAACTTGTCAGGTCATTCTGCTGTGTTAATCCGCTCTGGACAGAGGCTCCAGAGAAACTAAACTGTTGTAATCAGGCCGAGTTTAAGAATACACGAAACAACAGCCTTATCGCTTGTATTTTTTTTTTTTTTTTTTTTTAACTATAATCACAGAAACCATAAGATTCTGATATCTAAAAATATACTTGGTGAAAGAAAGCCATAAATCAGCTTAATAGCTGTTGATATTCAATAGAAAATGGGTAAATTGGCTGCCTAGAAAACGCAAAAAATCTATTAAAACCATTTTCCAAAATGATTCTTGTTGTCCTTTTGCCGAAGTATTAAAACAGTGGGTAGCCTATTAATCCTATCGAAATGGAAAAGACTAAATTAACTGAACATAGCTGAAATAAATAAAATCTGTTATCGTATTCGAGACCTTGACAAATTTGCTTTATTAATTCTAGAAGCACTAAATACTTCAAGGCAAGCCGATATTGAAATAAATTATATTTAATCTGGCCCTAGGCTCATCCATTTGGATATATTATTAATCAAAAATTTGTTAATTTCTCCCATTAAAATGTGCCTTAACTTTTGACAACATCGTCGTCTTTTCAGGAAAGTCTTTAACTGATTAGAAATTTACAAAAATTTTATGGCATTACTTGTACCTCTTATCTTGTATTTAGTTATTGCGTTTCAAAAGCGAGTTTCTCTGGTCGTTCGGTTAACTACTGATTGCAAAAAATAAGAATGAATACATATATGATATATATATAATAAAGTACTCATGAACAGTATGAATCATAGCATTGTTGTTGGTAAAGTGTACGTATGTTTTTGATTGCATATTAAGAAAATAAAGAAATTCCCTCTGCAGTTGTCGGGATTTTTTTTTTTGAATAAATATTTGTGGATATTATTAAGCGATTATTGATTAAACACCGCGACGAAATTCATTCATATAGAAAACTATCAATAAAAGTTTCAAAAAGATTCAAAACAATCGAGCATCAGCTTATATACATTTTTAGGAAAGAATTATACAAGAAAATAGAAAACAATTGGATAATTTGTATTAAAAATCTTTTCGTTATCAATATATCCCATTGGATGTTTTATCTTTAAAAAATTATAAAAAATACAACTTTTGTGCAAAGCAATAAAAATCGAAAGTTTTGTTGTAGGAGAGAAGTTTAACTAGCTACAGGAGACTAGAAGAACGAAAAGAAAAAAGTCATACAGACTGCTGAGGGAATCCGAAAATCAGTTTAAAAAAGGCAGAACTTTCTTTGCTATTATGTTGTTTATTTATTTTTAACTTAATTTTTTTTGTTTGGTTTTACTTTTGCAAAGTGCGTCCCACATGGCGTATGAAAGTTGGCAACTTGTTCGCGTGTTTCGCACTAAAGGCGAAAGAGAGAAAAAAAATGCCATGGAATAGAATGGAATGAAATGAAATGCAAAGACAGTAACCAAGGGAATTGTTAAAGAAAAACGAAAGAGAAAGAAAAGCTGAAAAAAAAATGCAGTAAGCTATGCAAATTTGTTGTTGTTTTTAGACAAATCAAAGCCAAAGAAGAGCGAAAGCAGCCACTCCTGTTGGATGTCCTGCTGCAAGGAGCAAGCAGATAGACGCTGTTCTTACTGTGCACAGTAAGATTTCCTTTCTCTTCGGTTTCTTTCGTTTTGTTTTGTTATCCCTCTATATTCTCTGTGTCTTCGTGTGTGTGTGTGTGTTCCCCATTATATTCTGCATGCTTTGCATGGCGCATTGTCCTGTGGGATTCCTTGCCGCTTTTGTTTGCCCAGGCTCCTCTTCGTATTGTCCTTGTTTGTTCAGTGTTTCTACTGCTGCTGCTGTTAGCAGCTATTTGTTTGATTGTGGAAATATTTGCATGCAAGTATAGTTTTTATTGGCACAACGTTGACACTGATAAGTTTCCCTCGGGGGCTTAGCAAGACGTTGCCTCTCACTCCCACTCATCCAGCTCCGAATCCCTATCACACTCTCTCTCTCTCTCTCTCTTTCTCACTCTCTTCTTTGTTATTTGTCGCAGAACGTGTGTATGAAATTAAATAACAACAACAAGAAAAATATAGCTGAAGCGAGCAGCCAGTCAAGCTCACTTGAATATTAATTAATGCTTTTGGGTTTCATCTGTTTTTTTTTCCTTTTTGTTTTTTGTGTTGTGTTGCTTTTTCTTTCTTTGCATCTCTTTGGACTTTCAGTTCTTTCTATTGCCCCCTTTTGGTTTTTGTCATTCGATTTGCATAATAAACATTTTGTCAGAATTTGTCCAGAGGGAAAGTTGCTTTCCAATAAAAAGTTATTGAATTTCAAGTTTTTTCAATTCAACGGGGGGGCAAAAACAATTAGAAAAAGTACAAAACAAAAAATACGGAAACAATCGCTTCGAACAAAGTTAAATACTTTGATCAATTTTCATTAAAGTTAATAAAAAGTTGTTTACCAATTTTAAATACCAGTCAGAGAGACCAGTAAATTTTCCAATTAATTTTCCAAAAACAATCGCACAAAACAGCAAAAAAAAAAAATAAACAAAAAACCAATGACAATTGCAGAAGAATCAATGTCAATTATTCGACTCATCGATTTCCTTTTTATGCAAGTATTAGTCATGTATATAATCATATAGTCTTTATAATTTTAAAAAGTTATCCAACAGCCAATTTTTTGAAAGCAAAAGTTAATTGTATTCATAGAGAATCTTAAGAGAAAAATTTATATGAGTGTCTTTGGTGGAAAAAATGTTCATCAAAAGCAAACTACTTATCTAAGATGAGCAAAATGTATATTAATGACGTCTGTCAAACATTTAAATTAGGTAGCCTCAAATTTACTTTATGCGACCGAAACAAACAGAAAAAATTAGAGAGTGCTCATAAAAGATCTTTCAAATCTTAAATTTCTAAAATAATCAAGTATACTGGAAAGAGTTATAATAAAATAAGAAGTCTCTCTTATTTGATTTACCTGCAAGAAGAAACAGTAAATAAATCATAAACAAAATAATCAAAAAAACATAAATAGGGGCTATTATATTCTTTAGCATTTCGGAAATGTTTTGTTTATTCACATTTTTTTGTGGACTTTCATTAACATTTTTTAAAATGTCGCCAATTAAGCCTTGAAAAATCTTAAAATTAAATTAAAGCTAAAAAGTCAAACTTTTTTTTTTGCTGTACAAATTTTTGAGATATCAACTAATATGCCCCCTTTTTAATATAGGGTATATTTTTTCAATTCAATTTCTATTCACGCCCTCGGGCTTGGGCAACAATCTTCAATTTCAAAAAATTAAAATAAAATAAAAAATAGAAATTGAAAATATAAAATCCGCAACACGTATCAGCTGATAAGCACGTACATGTCACACTCACAAACCTCTTGCTTCATTTTCGCCCCACACACACACACACACACAGAGAGAGACACACACGCACCTAATGAAGTGCGCGCTAAAAATCATTGCATACTTATGCGCGCAATTTGGCATCAAATGCCAGAAACAATTTCCATTTTGTTCAAATATTAAATAAGAAAATAAGGAAAAAAAATTACCACACAAAAAAAAACACAAAATGATTATATAAGCAAATGCGCAGGTTTGCCAACAAAAATTTTCAACAAATAAAAATAAATAAATAAATTACACCGGCTCCCAAATGCGTGTGTATGTATATATGTATGTGTGTGCGTGTGTGTGTCTGTGTGTTGAAGTGCATTTAAAATTTCGCACCTGTTTTGCGTTGAATAAATATTTGATTAACCAGGATCTCAAACAAAAACAAAGTTTCCCCATTTACACGTAACCGAAAATGTTGATGATTTCTGTCAACTAACTGCCAATGTGTGCGTGCGTAAGCGTACATATGTATGTATGTATATATACATACATATGTGTTTATTCGTTTCTATTCAGTCGCGAGATATGCAATGTTACATTCGAGAACGAAAATGTGGTTTGTGGGGAACGTCTGACAAAAAAAAAAAAACAACTACGAAATGTGATTCCTGAGTGAATGGCTGTCTAATGAATGGACGCATACACTCACTCACACATATGCACAAACAAAGCTGTGCGTGTGGGTGAGTCTGTGTGAGTGCTTGTTCTATTTCAATTCCATTTTGCTTGCACCGACAGCCCAATTACCATTTTGAAGCCTATTTTTAGTCAATTTCTCTTTCACTTCTTTTGAGTTTCTCTCGTATTGCAATGCTTTTTCGTACCCGTTGTCTATTATTAGGATGTGGCGTTAAAAAAAAAACCCAATACATTGCACTTTTACCATCGATTCAATTTCAAATGATTGTTTGCTTTGTGATTGTTTGCGGTCTTCAAATTGGTATTGATTATCTTTGTTTTTTTATTTTTTGGCAATGATGAGTTTAGTTAATCTCCCGATTCAATGGTCTTCACTAATCAGTAAAATTATAGTGCGGTGAATTTGCTCATCAACAAAATGTAAAAATGTGGTATTCGAGATCCTGAATAGAGTTATGATAATTGCAGCAAGCTTGGATAAATTTAATTGTATGTCATAATATTTCATATCTTGTCATTTTTTATTTGAATGGAACTGCAAATTTGCAAGAGAAAATATCAAGTATCATCTTTAATCAAAATTTACTTAAGGTAAGCCAAACGTATGCATTTTTATTTATATTTAATTGGCTGGGATTATTTTGTGCTTAAAGCTTATGTAAATTTACAATAGACACAATACTCTTTAAGTGAAGCTCAGCAAAAACCCTTTAAAATATTCTCTGCTACTGCTATTTGTGTACATAAAATTTGTCTACTCTCTTCAACAAAAATTTCACCACAACCTTCTTGAATTTCAATTCGTAAATTTTATATACTCGACCAGCCACAAGGAAAACTTTCTTAAAAATGCACATTTCACTTATCTTGCGTTTTACACTTGACATTTTTCCTGTCTAGCTGAGGAAGCAAGTAAGAGAGAGAGAGAGAGCGAGATAATCTAAGAAAGAGCAAGAGAGTTAGACAGAGCGAGAGAGAAAGTAAACTGTCCACCCTTTAGTTTTTTTCCCAGCCCAAGCCACTAGAAAAAAGAGCATAGAAAATAATTTGTTTATTTGTGAACATATCTAACTATGTTACTTACATGAAGCTGCATTTCCTACATCATCCTCCACACTTGACACCAGCCAAAACCCCAGTCGACCCTGATGTTGAACTTTTTTCTTGCCCCATCCGTTGTTTATTTTTTTTCTTGTTGTTGTTATGCCTTTGATTTTGATTTATGTTGCAGCAACCCCACACACCACACACACACACACACACACACACACACACAGTTACACATAGACATTGCAAATGAAGCTGAGGCAGAAGCCTCCAAACTCAGACCTAGGCAACCTCATTTGCTACTTTGTCGCATCATTTCACCACACAGACATAGACATGGAAATAGGAAGACAGAGGATGGAAGCCAGTGTTTGGTGGGCAGGGAGGGGCAGAGGTTTTGGAGTATAGAGAATGGAGAAGACAAGTGAAACGCGTAGAGTGTAGACTGTAAACCAAAACCCAAGGCATGCCAACGCCTAGTTGGAGTTGAGGTTCTGATTTTTTGTTACCCCTTCCTACTCCAAAAATGTTTTTGCGTCTGCACACATACACATACATACGTACACCATATAAATGTGGTGTGAGTCTCAGCTTACTCACATTGTGAGTGTTTACGCCTTATAAAACGCAACATTTTCTGTAGAGGACGACATTAGAATTTCGCTGGCATTTTGGCAACGCGACAAACTTGCTTTTACCCCAACTCGACAGAAAAAAAAACACGAATGTTACGCTTTGTTTGACTTAAATTTATGTTGATGTTTCTTTTACCATTTTTCTTGCATTTTCAAAAAGTACAGAGTATAATAGACTATTCAAAATGCATTAAGAGTAAAAAGTTTAACTATTTTATACAAAATTTAACAAAATGATTAAAAACCATTAACTGAAATTTATAAAATTTCGGGACAGAGAAATATCTCTTTGGAAGATATGCCTTAATAAACGATCCAGTTAAAATCCTCTGATTATATTTAACAGCATAGTAAAGGGTATTCCAAAGTCGAAACACTAATTAAAGAGGAGAATTCTTCTTTATTTTGGCTTTACCAAATCATGGTTTGAGATTTTGGCAAACTGTCTGCCATTTGGTCTGGTAGTTTTTTAAAAATGTTTTAATTCTGCCTGAAATAATAATTTACACAGCAAACTTCTATCCAAAGAATTATCGTTGTTGATTTTGGCATTCCTGCAATATAATTATGTTTAAATTCACAAGTACTTAAATATTTTGTTTTTTTATGCTTAGATATTTATTATTTTTAGTATCTTTTCTTTTTTTGTATTTCATTTGTTATTTATGCCTGGTTTTGTTTACGACTCCCTGGTGATAAGAGTCTGTATATATACATATATCAGAGTAGTTTCAACATATGCCTATCAAACTTGATTGTTAGCCACAAAGAAAAGAAAGGAAAGTGCCATAAACATTCCATGGATACTTTATTTTTTACGATTTTGTCAATTCATTCATAAATTTAAGCAACAAAACTAGAAATTGTCGCTGCGGCGTTTTTGTATATAGAGAGGTAAGTAGTTGAATATTAAGCAAAGCCAAAGGGCAGATTAAAATATATTAAAAACTAAAAGTAAAAAAAATATAAACCAACATCTCTCTATTTATGTGGCCATTGGTCAGAAGTCAGCAGTAATTAGAGCAGCAAACTAAAGCTGGACATAATCTTGCACATATAAAAGGCATACAGAAACAGTTGGTTTTCAAACTCTGAAAAAAAGAAGAGAAATTTCAAAATTCTTTATAAAAAAAAGAGATTGTATTTATGGTTTTTCTTTCTCGTTCACAAAGAGAGAATATGCCATTAGCTCACGTTTGTCGAAATGTGGGTAAGATGCAAAAAGAGAGAAACTTTTATATTTCCAAGTTGAAGTTGACTGACAAAACCTCAACATGCCACTAAAAGCATAATCATGCACTTAACTAAAGCCCAGGCCATGTTTTGTAACTGTATGTGTGTGCCTGTGTACATGTGTGTGTGAGATGTTTGTGTGTGTTAGATATATCAGAGGTTAGAGTATAGAAGGGGTAGCAGGTGTTGTAACGCACGTAGAACTTAAGTCATCATCATATAAATAAAAATTTATGAGTGCGTGTGCTTTCGTGTGTGTGTTCAAGTGAGTGTGAGTATACGTACATACATATGTATGTGTTTGTGTGTGTGACCATATGCGGTAGACCCAGAAGTCATGTGGTGAATGTAAGAAGAGAGGTTAAAAAGGTGGATATGCGTGTGAATTTGTTAAAAAACAATTCTAAAGGATATTACTTTATTTGCACCTGTAACTGTTGAAAGAAAGTTTTAATTTTTTTCCACTTCATCTTAAACTAAACTTAGCAGAAATATATATGGCAATAAGGAATGCATAGGTATTATCATATTTTAAGTTTCTTATTAAGTGTTTTTCAATTTCAGGTGAAATGGAAAACCTACCATTAAATAGAGTATTACGTTTCTGTATTGCCTAACCCTCTATACCCACTCACGTTCAACCAGACTCTATTTTATGCATTAGTTTAAGTCGATTCAAACCACAAGCTTCAATGGTTAGTATTAACGGACTTAGTAGCATTGCTATTGTAGTTAGCTCTTGCTTCTTTATGCCTTATCTGATTGTAGATATTTGGGTAACAGTCGATTAAATGATTAAATTCTTAATTGTTATATACTCATCATTGTTGTTTACCTTTAAAGTAAATGCACATAGAAAAAGGAATGGATTCGATAGTTATAGGTAGAGAAGTAAAATCTGAGCAACATTTAAGAGCTAAGGATTAAAGAGAGAATAGAGAGCCGAAAGGGAAATCAATACATAAACAAGTTGATTAGTCGATGAAAGAAACTATTAACTAAGGAAGAAGTCAATATCTAAAAATTTATATCCACAGTTAATATAGTTTGTGGTATATGTAAGTGAACTCTTAGCAATAATCTAAACTCGATTTTCCCCTAGCCATTTAAACATTTTAACAAAAATATAGTAACCAATTGTTGAATCATTGAGACATAATTGATTTTACTCCTAATTAAAATAAAAATTTCGCAGAGTTCAATTCTCTCTATTATCTGAAACATTTCTATAATTTAAGACACATAGTCTATAAAGTAGTAGAGTACAGTTAAAGAGGTTATCCAAAACAAACCACTTCTTCTTTGATCATAAGATACATGTCATTGCCAAATTTTCAGTCTTCGCAATAATAAGCAAAATCAAAGATATACACACATATTAATATTTCTCCATCTCTTTTCGAATTTTTTTGTAAATTCCCCTAACAATTAAAACTGATTTTTGGGTGTCTCTAATCGCATAAAATATTCAAAGCTTTTGCTCCTTGACTACCCTTATGTAAATACATAAGTCTCTCTCTTTCGCTCTTTACACAATTACAACTTTTACTTTTTATTTCAAAGATCGTGAGTCCTACTTAAATGTAAATTCAGTTTCATGTAATATGAGAGGAAACTAACAAAATACAAAAGCCGCTTGCCAAGCTACTTTTCAAGTTAAAGTTATTATCCTGAGGGGATGCAGTGGTAAGAGAGCGAGAGAGAGATAGATTGAGAGCAGCCACTTGCAGACTTGACAAAACTCGGCAGACTTTTGAATAAATTTTCAATCTCCAGGACAGCAACGATTATGAATATGTAAGCAACATCATGTTGAATGTGTCTCAGGATGAGGTTGAGTATGGCGAGCCGTCGCTAAGTGAGAGAAGAAAAAAAGCCAAAGCCAAGTTTTCCTTGAAGAACATTTTTAAAAGCCGCTTAACTGTTTTCTATTCTTAGCGTTTTTTCTTTTCAATTCTATTTACACTTTTTTTTATGTTGATGCTTGTTGATGGAAAGTTTTTGGTAAACTGCAACAACAGAGACGAGAAAAAAATGTTTTTTTTTTTTAAAGAAAGTTCTTGAGTCTAAATGGTTTCTGGCCTTTTTTTATGCCCCCATCACGAGCGTCATCAAAGAAAAATCACTCAAAATGTTTGCAGTCCAATATTTATAGTCGCATGGTAGACGTTTTAAAAGTTCAGAAAATACATTTTTCTGCTTTTTTGTAGCCTTTCAAAACAAGAGCTGTTTACTTCAAATTTTCAGGACATTCCTAAAATGAGGGGCCAAGCTTCTCTTTACTTTTGTTCTTTTCTTTTAAAAAGAAGTTAAAAACTAAAATGTTAAGTTGATCCTAATAATTCTATAATTAATATAGTACAAATTTTAATTATATATTGTCGTTTAATGTCAGCTATCTCTCATTTGGCTAAGAACTCTTTGAGAATGACGAATTTCAAAATATAAATATGAATTAAGCCCTTTAAATGTAGTGATAACAAATCTGCAATTAAATAAAGACAATTAAATTTAATGTCTTTCAGTTGCTAATCAAGAGAATTGCCACAGAAAAAAAAGAATCAAGCAAAACGAGAGCACAAAAAGTTACGAAATTGTGGAGAAAGAAAATGGGCAAAAGGAAAAAGAAAATAGCAAGTGGCGGCAATATCTCTTTGTGGTCAACCGCCATTAACGTTTATTACACCCACAAATCGCCAACAATGAAACCACAAACTGCTAACAAAAACCAAAAAGCATACACACACACGTACACACTTACCCACACATACACACACACAGAAGGAAAAAGGAGAAAGAAAGCGAAAAAATATAATTAAAAATAAACATTACGCAAGTAGAGACAATGAAAAGAAAACCAAAAAAAAAAAATTAAAAGGAAAAGCAAGCCAAAAAAAAAACTCTGCTAAAGAAAATGTGTAATAAAATAAAAACCAAGCAGCAAGGTGAAAATTGCATTAGACAAGGCAAAGCAAGGCCAGGGAATGAACGTCCACTCCAGTGAGTTCAGGCGAATGTCCTGGCTACTTAGCACTCAAGCTCCAGCATTTTCTGCAGCAGCATTTTAGGCGCTTAATTGAGCGTTTTAGTTATGCTAATTGTTTGGTTGTTGTATGTGTGTGTGTGTGTGTTTGTATAAAAGAAAGAACCCAGGACAGTACAACAATCAACTGTGAAAACAGAGAAAAATCTTCAGACCATTTCACATTTTATTGTTTGTCATTTATTTCGAGAGAACTGAACTCATTTTGGCGGCAGAGAGTGAAAGAGAGGGAGAGAGAGAGAGGCAGAGACTGTTAGATGGCAACAAAATGGCATCAGGTGGGCATAAGACGTTGATGAATTTTTGTTAATTAATTATATTATTATGTTAGTGAAATAAAGCAAAAGAAGCAAGCAAATCGTAATAGTTATCATTACAATTACGAAGAAAACTCTACATATATGTATAAATACAAGCGAATTGATGTTGAATAATTTTAAGAAATTATTATAAAGCTACCTAATTATAACAATCTAAAAATAAACAAAGGCAATATCAAGCCGTAAATAAATTGCCTTTCAAAGTACAATCTTATTAACTGGTGCCAATTAAAGGACTTTTACTAAGCATAGTTTGTTACTTACTAAGTAATCATTTTAAATATATACTTACTTTCAGAAACTTTTCTAGACATTTTACAAGATTTTCTGAATCACTAGAAACTAATAGTATTGATTGTTGGGAGTTAAGAAAAAAAATGAAACATTAAATCCAACTAAATTGTCGCTGAACAATTTATAGGCTAAATTTTTAAGCTGCCTGACAAGATCAAAAAACATTTTATATCAGTTAAGGGTGGGAGCTAAAGGCGGAGTCTGTTAATTAGAGATTTTTGTAATTCACAACCAGTTTAAGCACTAAAATTGTAGTATAGACATTGCGATGGAGTGTTATTTCCCATTGCGATGGAATGTTATTTCCCAAATTCCTTTGCTGATAAACCTTTAAAGAGCAATACAGACAATCTACTCACCTTTTTCTGTTGCATTTGCAATCATCTTTGTCAGAAGATTGACTACAAAGAACCATAGTCATTTTCATTGGCAAAATTTCTTTTGATCAGAATTTAAAAAGGTTTTGAATTCTTGCAAGAATTTAAACATTTGCACCAGGTGAACATTATTTTAAAAGTTTAGATGGTGGAGACGCCCATTTGATTGAAGACTTTATAGTAAGACGATTGCAATCGCTAGGGAACTTCAAGCTGTCAAACTTAAAACATTCTTATTACCGATTAAAGATTTAGCATTTAAATTTAGTTTTTTTTTTTTTTTTTTGTTTTGTTTTATTTTGATTATCTACCGTAAATACTTATATTTAAACATTTTCTCCTTTTGCTCTTTGGTTGTCTGTGTCTGTGTGTATTTGAGTGTGTGTGTGTTTTTTTCTTGAATCATTTTTCAACTTTCACGCATTTTTCTTTCTTTATTATATACAAGTACAATACATACATACATATATACTTTGACATACATATATAGGCAAATATTTTAAACTTACAATCTAATTGCTCTGCTTTCGGTTTTCGCCTTTAAATTATTTTCTTTTTTTCTTCGTTTTTGGTTTGAAATTACATTTAGGCATAGTATATATATATATATATAACTTTATATAGTACATATACATATAAATATCAATTTAATATAATTTATATAAATAATCTTGACTTTGATATATATAAATATATATAGATGATAATTGTAGGGAACCAAAATAAAAAGCTTAGCACAACATTTTCCTTTTTCGTAAATATTTATTCAATTGCGACGAAGATGAAAAGTGGAATTAAAATTGAAAGATTAAATGCAAAGTGTTAAATATTTTTAAAGAAACCCGTTTAAATCAATATTCGATTCAGAACTCACTTAACTCAATTCGTTGAAGTAAAGATTAAGAGACTTTGTCTGTATAAGAAGTTTAATATTATGAATAAATCAGAAAACTATTTGAAAAGTTTTGAAATAATTTAGAATCACTCTTCATCTTGAATTCCGTCTGAATAAACTTTTAGCTTAGCTGTTTTTTTCTTTGTTAATAAATAGCTTTTTCTTCATTTTGTCTGTCCAAAAATTTTCGTGTGTTGCATCTTTCTGTTTTGTTTGTTTCTCTTTGTTGTATTTTGTTGTAAATGCATTTGAAGTTACTTTGAGCTAGCTTGAAACGGGTGTGTCTCTGTATAAATGTGTGTTTTTCTGTATGTATGTGTGTATAGGTATGTATGTATAAATATTTTAGATACATTTTGCAGTTTTGCTTTTTAGCTGCTGGGTCTGGGCCTAGGGCTGAACTTTCACATTCACCATCTGCTTTTCGTACGTCCCTCTGCTCTGCTCCCGCTCCTGCTCACTGCCGCTTCTGCTGCTGATGAGCACTTCCTTTTCCATCCCTGAAGTGTGGCACAAGAGTTGCATGCGAATTGAATCATGTTAATTGCCTGATGCATCTGCTGTCTGTGCATCCTTTCCAGCTGCATGGGGCCAACACCCGTTGGCATTGTCGTCGTCGTCTTTTTGTTGTCCTGACCCGCATGCCTTGCATCCGGAGGCTGTCGACATGGCTCAGCTCATCCGTACCCCTTCCAAGCCGCACGCGTCTGGTCTCGAATTCCTTTGTTACCGACACTACTAATTGCTTGCCCAGTGTCCAACTGAGTAGCGCCAGCAGCGATGCACTGACTGCCAAAGATTGACTAGGGCAACCACTGGACGAGCTAACACCTCGCCATGCGGCACCGCCATCCTCTACACCATCCATACCGTCATCATCATCTCCTTCGCCTGAGGGTACAAAATGAAAGAGAAAGTCTAGCGAGAAATAGAAAAATGATGCAGGCCATGTAGTCTGGATTCTTTGTGCTTTTGGTGTGTGTTAATGTGTGTAGCAGTAGTAGTAGTAGAAGGAGACACGCTAATTGGTTGATCGACTTACCCTGCAATTGGGTCAAATAACTATTCTTTTTGCTCTGGAATTGCTCATCTTCGTGCAGTGTATATTGATCGTATAGTTCATCGGGACTGACACGATTACCATTAGCCCCATTGCCATATTTAGTGAATGGATCCGCCTCAAGTATGGTCTTCTCCGTGGTCTTCCAATAGATATCATGCAACTGGGCACTGCAACGAAGCTGTTGGCCGAAAAACAAAATAAAGCGGCATATAATATTAAAATTCCAAACCATTTGATATATGAGATTTACCTTTAATTTGCCATTGTCAAAATGCTGATCTGTAACCACAAAATGAATACCCACAATGGCGGTTTCCATATCATTGCGTACATCACGTATTATCTTATGATGCCGCACATGGGATGGATTGACCTGAAAGTGACAATTTTAAATTAGATATATTGCTAGTTTGCTGTATTTTGGACATAAAGTTGTAGACATTTTATTTTAAGTAAGTTTCCTTATCAAATCTACATGGCTAAATTTGAAACCTATTGAAGGTGTAAATTAGGTGTTCCATTGAAAACAATGCTTAATTTGGCATAAATTTACGCTAGGCAAGAACCGACAATGGAAAATTAAATAATAAGCGCAGCCAGCTAAATAATTAGCTTACGAACACACACAACCAATATATAGTGATACAAATTCACACACACGAATCCCCCCACACACACACACATACACACTCACACATTCGTGCTTAGGTTCAACATCACTCAACGGCAAACAATGCTTATTGATGCTGCATACTAGTCAGAGATGTGGTTCGTATAGGGCCAGGGGGATGGGAATGGGTGCCAACAAGGCAACAGCAAAACAAAGCTCCTACACATGCCACACCCTCACGTAGCAGACACCCACACTACAAATATATGTATGGGTGTGTATGTATGTATTTATGTGGACCACAATTCCGCGTTCGGATTGAATGGAAAGGCGCGCATGGCATTGAATTGGTTGTCGAATTGAGTTGGAAGAGTTTTGGCCCATGTTTGGTTGATTGGATATACGAAGCTGTCGCTATTTCCTCTACACCGAATGCTTCACTATCCTCTTCACCTACCACAAAATGCGCTTAAACAATAAGCCAATAACAGCAGCAGCAAGAACCACAGATATTGGCCAACCGACAAACAATCAACAAACTAAAGTTCTCTTCCAAAAGAAATACCTCAAGAGAGACTCGCCAGCTATTTTCCCTTGTTTCCCTTTCCGCTTTTTTTTTTTTTTTGCTTTCTATTTTTCACAGGCAAATTAATTTGCAGCCATAAAGTCAATCAAAGTCAAGGGAATGCCGGAGCCAGGAGGTGCAGAAACCTAGGAAAGGGCACTAGGGAGCTGGGTGGGTGGTTTGGCTAGTCAAAGAATTTATTTTAAATGCCAATGAAAGGAACAACAACAGCGAAAAACAGAAGCGGAAACACCTGACCGAAAAAAAAGATGCGAGAAACGTGACCCAGTTTTGAAATGAAATGGTATTGGCATTCCAATTGAGATTTTCTTCTTCTGTAAGCTGAACACCTTTTGGTATGCAATAGTTTTCTCCTTTCTTTGCGTCACGGGTGTCTCTGTGTGTGTGGGTGTCTCTACATAAAATAACGTAAGCAATTCAAAGAGGAAAAATAGCATATTTTTATATTTAATGAGCAAAATCACGTTTAAGTTGAAACTGTAAGCGAATATTACGTTTCATTTTCGTCTGTTTGTACTTATTAAATTTTGATTATTTGCAGAAAACCAACAAGCTTAGTTAATGCCATCCAAGTTAATATTTACGCTGAAAAGTTTTCAATATCAACTGACTTTACTTGAGAGCATTGAAACGGATTTGAATAATCCTTGTTCATATTGTTACTTTTAGTTCCAATTAATGTAAATTTATTCAAAACCATCTTTAGCAGTCTAAAGAAATTTCCAAATCTACGATATTTAGATGTTTAAGGATAGTCAATCAGATGTTTGATTCAACATACAAAGAGCTTTTTAGTCTTTTTATAAATGCAGAGTCCTTTCAAAACCATAACATATTTCAAAGTAGGCTAAATTATAAACTAGTTGACAATGGAATCCTCAAACTTTAAAGTGAAATGAATTCTTAAAGCCAAAACTCAACTGACTCAATGACTTCTTTTATGTTATGCTCTTCTGGCTCATAAAATTGTTCAATTTTACTAGCCAAAGCTTCTGAATTTGTTATTTTCCAAATGGGGGAAACATTTTTTGTGCAATTGACACTTCCCGCCTTCGACATGCATTTAGTGGACTTAAATCAACATTCACAAACAAACAGGAAAAAACAAAAATGAGTTAGGTACTCGAATATGCAAAACTGTGAAAATTGTTCCGCAAACCGAAAGGTTTTCACCATTCCCAATTGCCACATTGCATGCATAAAACTTTGCCTAAAATTTATTCCACATGAGGAGATGGTGTTTAGTAAAGTGGGCGTATGGGATTGTGGGCGTGTCAACATACAGTGCGTTGATCTCCATGACTGCGTATGCTTTTCTCGTAATTACAAAGCAGCGCCCTTAACCATTCTCATGAACATCCCAGCATACTCTCAGCGTACACCGGATCGGAGCAAAAAACCTCCAAAATCCGACCTCAGACCCATCACCCTTACCACCCGCCCCTCCACCTACATACATACATATGTATATACACGCATAAATTCCATGCAGATGCCTAAAACGCTCGAAAAACAAGAAAATTGTGTTTGCATAATTTCCAGACGCGTTCACCATTTTTGGTGGTTTCCACTCACCTCTTCATTATTCACCGTCCATGTGAGATTTGCCGCTGGCCGGGAATGTCGCGATGTGCAATTACCTCGCAATATGTCGCCAACCCGGTATCTGGGACGTATACCCGTTATGAATGGTGCATTATGTGGTGTCTCTGTAAGTGGAAAAGAGATACACAATGAGAATCAGATAGAAAAAGAGAGATAGAGATAGCATGAGTGCATCGCCATCGATTGTCACTGTGTTTTTGATACACTGCAGGTACCGAAAAAGAGAAACGACAAAAGCTTCGTCATCCTTTCTCCCGCCATCGGTCTGTCTGTCATATTGGATCTGTGTGCGGGAATTGCGTTTCAGTGTGTGTGGGCTTCCTCCCATTTTGTGTAATGACAATCGGAGTCCATCCTGCATACCTACACATACACTGAACATACAGGTGTGGTAGTATGTCCTTTTCATAATTGAATTGCATTTTTGCAAACTTTAAAAAAAATTGTAATCACTTTGATCCATTGATTATATATGTATTAAGGGCGTATTATTTTCGCCCGACAAAGAAGACATTTAATGACCAAAATCTGTGCTCATTTAAGACTATTTCTTTTCATAGTAAGTATTCGAAAAACTTTGCAAGTTATTTAGATTAGAAAACGAGCCTTTTTATGGCCCAGAGTATTGATACATTCAAATACGTTAGCTTTAATTACACTTATTAGTCAAAGATATTCAAATGAATTAATTTCGTCTTCACATTTATACAGACATCCCGAATCTAAATAAATTTTTTTATATACACAAAATCTAACAAGTATCATACTTATCAAAGTTTAA
Organism: Drosophila tropicalis; assembly: GCF_018151085.1. Taxonomy (NCBI): domain Eukaryota; kingdom Metazoa; phylum Arthropoda; class Insecta; order Diptera; family Drosophilidae; genus Drosophila; species Drosophila tropicalis. The sequence continues at coordinate 1,504,893 of NW_027172855.1, forward strand.
CTGAATCTACTTTAAGAATCATACATTCAATTTAGAAATTGAGAAAATAAACCGCATTTGGTCTAGCTGATGTAAAAATAAACTGTTTTTTTTCGGAAACAAACTAAATACATTTGCATTAAGACTTTGCCAAAGTATTTAAAGTCTCACAAAGGCAAATACAAACATATTGCATGAAGCAACTGTCATATGTATACAACCAAGGGAAAAAGGAAGCAGACAAAAGTCAGTTGGCCAAAGTTCAATTGACCACGACCAAGTCAAGTGTGTCTAGATGTGTGAGTGTGTGTGTGTGTGTGTGTGTCTGTGGGAAGTGAAGACATAAAACTTAAAAAATAAACTTCTAAATGTTTAAAAATGTTTTCAAGAAGACATCCAAACGTCTTGGAAGGACGACAGACAAACACAGACAGAGCACAAACAAATTTACTGGCAAAGGAGATGATGAAGGATAAAGATACTTATTTAAACAGGCAAACATAATAAATGCCAAATACGGAGACGGTCAATAAACTGAGTAGCTCTAAATATATCCTGTCATGACTCTATCACATTGCCGCTTCTTATTTCAACAAACTTGTACCAAAGTGTCTCAAGTTTGTTGTGTTTACTTTTTGCGGCTTTCAAAGTGTTAAAAAAAACAAATTTTATTTTTTAAGCCAAATTTAGGTAATCTCTGATTACATATTGTACATTTGGAAAGGAATTAATACAAATATATAATTAGATCTAATCACTTTTTATGCTTCGAAAGCTTACTTGAATTCTTTCAACTTAAGAAGAGGTTAACGAACAGAAATTATGGCCTAATATTGCACGAAATATAATACTTTTCTTATTGTTTGAAATTAATTGTATCCACATCCCCAGTCAGTTTATTATATTTAAAGGCATTTCATTTCCAATGAATTTAAAACCCTGTTTTCATTCGCATATTATTCTTGGCATTGTTAAGACAGAACAAAAACCCAATATCGGAATTTTATGAAACACAGTGAATTGCTGTCAGTTTGCTTTGTAAGTTTTTCTCTTAAATAAAGAAAATATTTCGTTGAGAAGATTGTTTTCAGATGTCCATGCAGTTGTCCATTTGGGATCTTCTACCGTTTTCCTACCAGAATAAGCGTTTCCGTTTTAAACGGCAAAGATATGGTACTTATATTTTTCTCCTGGCTTTATAATTCCAGATTCGTTTTGTTTGTTTTTTGTGTTTTTATTTTGGCTTGTTGTTTTTTTTTTTTTTTACTTACCAATAACTTCCAATTCGGCTGCTGCTATTAATGTATGAAATGAGGGCGCATCCGCAGATACTTCGCAACTGTATTTACCGGATGTTGCCATTGTTACCACATCGAGGACCACTTGGCTCTCGTTCGAGGACAGGCGCTGCAACATAACAGAAAGAAAAAGAACAAATTTCAGTCCAGTGTATGAGTGTGAGGAAGTGGCGCAACGCAAAAAACGAAAAACAAAAATTGAAATAAATTTGTTAAAAAATACCCAGAGCAAACATAAATACGTACGAATATAACTATATTTATATACCATATGAAAAATTGTCCAACAAACGCAGAATGTTGAATTGGTTCCTGGTTGCATCTCTTTTTCGGGACAATGGAAATAACGGGTGGCTATTGAATAATTGAGGTTCTGTATGAAAACACATTTAAATTGTCCAACTTTATATGAAGCTTGACCCATATGGCAATTACAAGCTATATACTTTATACGTACATATATGCATATATATACACCTATATTTATGAAATCATCAGAAAGCCTTTAATAATAAAAACAGAAAAAATAACACCTCAGTGGAAGTGCCTTTTTTATAACTGTTCGATGGTTTTTTAATACTTATTTATTGTCTTGTGTAAACAACACGGCGTATACGTAATATGCCAAAAGCTATTGATAACTATTTTACATTGAAATCGACCACGCTATTATAAAGCCCACAATCTTAATCTACTCTTCTAAATGATAAATAATACAGCCCCATTTAGTAGCAATTTTACTATACAACTAGCGATTAGCTCAAAAAGGATAATTACTAGAGCAAGGGTTTAAAACTCTACGGCATCTAAGAAAAAAAAATTAATAATCATCCATCAGTAGATATAGTCTTATTATTTGAAAAATGTACAAAGAGATAACTAATGCAGGACTAAATATGTTGTTTTGTCAAAAACATTTAATAGTTTTGACTAGATGTCAATACAACGGAACAGTCAGCGTTAATTTCAAAAAGTGATCGAGTCCCAACGGAACAGTAACCAAATTCAAAATTAACGATTTTTGTCTCTGGTTTTGAATGCTTTGCAGTTCGATAACTAATTCGTAGACAACATGGGCAACTTATCACCATTTCGAAGCCAGAAATATACATCTGTGTGAATGTATTCATTTCCACCCCTCTGCTGTAAAGTACATACTTTAGTGTGCTTTAAAATACTATATCCGTTTTTCTGTACAGAAAAGAAAATTCAATTATTCAGAATGATAAAGTACAATATTTTGCCTGCTCTCAATTACTTGTAATTGTCGGATTGAGGTACAATACCGCACTAAAAACATGTATTCATTTCCAGAATAAATGATTTAATAGCTCTTTTGGAGCTCTTCTATTTATAAAATAATATATAATATTATATCGATTTGATGATAAGCAACAACACTGTATATAGAGAGAGTATATATGATCCGCTAAGTCATCTATTTTTCTATATATTTACCCAGCTTACTCTTCAACTGAGGCAAATCATTGTTAAATTTTCACTGCTTCTAAAAAGAGCATAAAGTCTTCGGTGTGGTAGATTGAAATTCATATTTAATATTTTTATAACATTTTTCTATGTACATAAAATGGTGGCGGGCATGTTTTATTTGGATTTTTATTTTGTTTTATTTGAAATTTGAAAACAAACATTTCTATTTCCATTTAACGTTGGCAACGTTTTTTCAACTATTGTCACATGAAATAAAAGAAAAAGTTGAGCGGAGAATGAGTGTGTGAGAGAGAGAGAGAAAGAGAGTCCGGATTTAAAAAATAAATAAAAATTGTCAATTTATTTTTCTTTATATATGCCTGAATAAATTTTTCGAAAATTGTGAAACAAGTTAAAAATGCCAATATTTATTGAAAAATATTGCCAAGTACGAGAAATGGCAAAACAAAAATAAATATAACTATATATTTTCCATGAATGTGTGTGCGTATGTGTATATTGTATGGGTGTGTGTGAGTGGGCGCGGGGTTTTCCGGTTCGTAACTGCCGTCAAGCGGAAGTTAAAATACCGTGTTTTGATTTGATTGCGCATTGAAATTTCTCATATGTCTGTTGGCCCTTCGAAAATCTCCCATCTAAATTCAACCAGGTTTTGCTCAACTGAAGCTTGCGAAATATAAATGTTTTACATTGTTGTAGCCGCAACGCGTTTAGTTTAATTTATTTCGTTTGCCCTTTGTATAGACTCACACACACACACAAATGAATATGTGTGTAGTCGTCCTTTTGATTGTCGGTTAAAAGTCGTAAAAAACCTTTGCCAAAATTTAAATCACAAAACTATAGAAAAGATTAAAACAAACTATTGAACTGGAATTGGGGAATATATAGCAAAAAGTCACACATACACAACATTTATTTAAGGTTTTTCAAAGCTAAATAAATTAAACTATAGTATAAGTGTAAATATGAATGTGAATATTTCTTAAGCAAGATTTCTGTGCGAAAAAAAGTATTTTGCATAAAGTTTATAGAATTTACAAAAAGAATCATTTCTATAGAAAGCAATAGAAACATCTTTGTTTCAGATTTGATATAGGCTAATGCCTGTAATAGGGGAAGAAACTTAATTTTCATAAATTCTATTTTGTTTGAAAAAGTCTTTGGTATATTGAAAAATTTGAATTAAACTCAGGAAAACGTTTAGTAGATAGAGGAGAGATATAATAATAACAACATTACTTCTTTGTAATATACTACTGTTACTTCTTTAATAAGACTAAAATGATTCGATAGACTAAGCACATTCTTGATTAAAGATTACAATGGTACAGAAAATATTGGAGAAATCGAAATTATTATTTATAAGCACAAGTTGAGTTACGTCAATTATTCATAGTAGATACTTTCCGCTTAGTAAATGTATTTATCTAGTTAGGGACAGAAATAGACTTGTCAAAATCAGTTCTAAAGTTCTTCATACAAAATACTATATACAGAATCCAATTGATGGGTTCAGTTTTGCAGTCTGTATGAGACTTTTGTATTTTCGATATATGCCTAAGCGGCTATATTTGAACGTCAGTTATATACCTTCATTTCCTTTCCACAAATCGTGTCTTGTAAGCTCAGAAAATTTAGCTTCGTATATCTGATAGATTTCTCCTTCTCGCCCTATTTTCAATCAATCAATCCTGCCATATAAAAGTTTATCTATTCTTAAATCTAGGCGATGTTCTGAAAAATACATCCATACTCAACAGACAAAAGAGTCCCATACCAATGTGTTTATATACAATTTACTTTCCCAAAACATATAGTATAAATTGTTTCAAGTGTAAGCTGTTGGGTTTTTACAAGCATTTCCCCTTTGACATGCTTTGTTGCACTTCAATAATGGAAGGATGAGGAAGAGAGAGAAAGAGGAGAAAGGATGGATTTATTTTTACGAACCATACTAATTACAATTTCAGACTCGTTTTTCAAAAGGAAGAAAACATTTCCCCGAAATCAAAATAAAAAAAAAGAGTCCTTAAAAAAACATTCGTTTGCTCTATGAAAATTTGTATTGTGTTGTGTACGTTTGTGTGTGTGTGTGTGTGTGTGTGTGATGTCGTTTCAGTTGTTATTGTTGTTAGTTTTTCTTTTACCCACTCACTTATCCCACATGCGCCTCACTTCCTCCCTCTTACCAGCACTTCACTTCTACAAACATTCTCGCGCTTGGTGGCATTTGTATGCCTCTTCTCTGTTTATTTTTTGCTTTGAAATGTGGCCTGAGCACTTGCCACATGTGATTTTTGTTACTTTCACTCCCAGATTTTTGCATTGCAACACACAACACTCAGATATGGAGGGATGGAATGGGGAGAAACGAATGTAAATATTTGTTAGTTGCTCTTTTAAGCTTCATTGTTGGTTATCCTCAAAATTTAGTTGTCACTGCTTTGCTTTTTTTGCTACAGAAAAAGAAACTCTTAAGTGACAGTTTGAGGATAATTTACGAGATGACATGTCAAATGGTTTAAATGAAAGTACAACCAGTCCGAGATTTTCACCACAACGTTAAATGTAGAAACTTGAATTTTCGGAAAACCTTTGGAAACTATTTTCCTAAGCGAACTCGTCCTTATTCGAAGTATTAGAATAGAGTATTTTCTTACTTACCCGTACTTTAACACCTGGAAAGTGAAATACTTTCATTGGCGGCGTCTCCTTTGGTGTATATCTGTAGAATTCCCTTCTGCCCTTATACCATTTCACTGAGTATAAACTGTCATCTTCGATGTCGTAAAAGCATTTTAATATAGCCTTCTCGCCTCGGCGCACAGCGTGAGGTACTCGCACTCGAACGTCTCTCAAAGCACTGCTGTAATCTGCAAATAAAACAAGGCGGAAAGATGATAATAGAAACAATTGTGTTTTTAATATTAATATAAACCTGTTTCAATTATGTTTAATTATTTAAATCTATAATGCTGTCAACACCATGGCCCTAAGCAAACAGCCACTCCCTGAGGGTCTGTATCAACAAAACTCAACGGGCAAACATTTCTCATTTTTAATTTACAATTTGCATTTATTTTATTATCAATTTCAATTCCAGTTTTCATCTCTTTTTTAACGGTGCTTCATTTTTTTGCATTTGTTTTTACGGCATTTGGGCATAATTTATGAGCAGCATATTTTTTATTTTGTTGATTTTTTTTTTTTTTTTTGGTTTTTGTTTTTATTAAATAAAGGCCAAACGGGCTTTTTATTGACTCAACAATTCCCACGATATTTGAGATGATTTTTATTTGCCTGCACGATTTGTGTATGTGCATTTGTATGGGTATGTATGTATGTGTGTGTGCTAATGGTATGTATACATGTTAGAAAAAAGTTACAACAGAATTTTAGTTGGATTGGTATATAATGAAACCTCTGTGACGATTTTGCCCTTGGCTTATATTAAATAGTTTCACATACTTTAAAGATCAAAAAATGTTAATCTCGGTTCAATATAATTAATATTATTTTTCCTGTGACAACTCATTAATGAAACTGGATTGCCCTAAAAAGTAGGCAATGTTCAGTTTTTTTTATATTTAACTAATAATTGAAATCAACGGTTTTATTACAAGTTCAGATATATTCTCTGAAATGTAATCTTTATAAAGTGCTTTTTCACAGAAATTTAATTTTTGAGTATAAACAAGTATGTAATAATTTAATACATTTGAGTTACTATTGACTTTTTTTTCATTTTCATAATCTAGTCCACTCACGTATCGGCATGACTTTCAGCATGATTTCACACCGCAAATCTTTAGCAGTGAAACATATATACATACATACACATGTATATATGTATATCTATGAATATAGGAATTATTTCTACTCTCGTGTATATACATATCTATGCATATATCCAATGTCTGTTGTCTGCCACTGACATTTGTACACATGTCCATTCGCTTGTTTTGTTGCCACAACGAGAACGAGTTTTGAAGGCCGTGAATTTAACGGGCTGTTGTTGCATTATAAATCAGCTTACACAACATACAAAAGTTAAAAAAAAAAAAAAACAAATATTCAGGCAAATCAACCAAACCAACCCATCACCAAACCGCCTTTGCTTATGCCATGAAATATGAATAAATTTTTATTACATTTTGATTTGTTGATGCCTGATTAAGTGTGATGAGATTAAAATATATATATATGTATTTTGAATATCATAAAATGCAATGAACAAAACAAGATTTGCCGATTATATGCTTGTCAACATTTGAATTCATCGAAAACCTATTGAGTAATTGTCATAAATGTATATGCAGCTTTTTGTTTTTCTCTTTTTTTGGTATGTACATATATATGTGAATTTCCTTTCATTGGATTCATTTTCATTAGTTGTCCTCTTTTTGGCCATGTTGGCCTTGTCTCCATTTCATGGCAGACTAAATAGACAAGGTTGTAACCACTCCGGCAATAAATGTCCAAACAAACAGGCAAACCAACTAACCAGCTCAAAGCTCCAGCACCCACATCCTCATCATCGTCATCATCATCAACATCAGCCACCAGCGCCACCAAAGGGGCCAACAAGAGAGAAAAAAGGACTTGCAGTTTTGTATGTTGCCCTTGCAAATCCCATCAAATAACTGTAATTGCAAAGTTTTTACAGCTAGATACGAGGGAGCACGCCTACCGCCAACCAACCGGACGGAATCGGATAGCAGCAAGAACAATGCACATGCAACCCGACCATTTGTCTACAAAACTCCTCCAGCTCCAACTAACTCCGCCTCCTGCTGCTTCTAGTCCTGGGTAAGCTTCCTCCTCACAACGTGTGCAATAAATATGAATAACGAGCACAACGTGAGCGGCACACAAAGTAAAAACCAAAGGGGACTACTCCCCAAACCCGCCGAACCGGGTCCGACTCCTCAGTCCTTCTTAGTCCTTAGTTGGTGGTTGGCAGTGAAATGACAGAGCCGCAGAGCAGTGAGGGTCTCCAAGCCGAGCCAAGCCAAGTCCAACCACCTCGTTGACGACACGCGGCGGTAAATATTTGTTTTTGTCTAAAGGACATGACGAGGGAGGGGGCGGGCCAGCTCTCGCCCTTTACTTGTGTCTAAATCTTTGTTTATGCAACATGCATGGCATAATTTAAGTAGTCCATCCTCATTCGAGTCTGTCAAACGAATGTCCAGTAAAATGTTGACAAAAGGCTGTGATTTACACCCATGCACATGTCGAGTGAGGGCAAGTGTTGGATGCAGTTAACAGATTGCTTAGTGAGCCTGTGACTAAATCTGTCTAAGGATTAGCTAAAAATGAAACAGAAAGAGCTATCAAATGGGTGTGGTATTTGCAGCTCTTGTGGTGCTGGAATAATGATGTATGCTTCCAGAGTCCAGCAACGGTTAAATATACAACTAAATAAAACCACACTACAACAATTTTTAGCACAAAACCGATATGCATAAGCCTCTATCTTTCATAAATTTTACATTTAAAAGCTTTGATTCTTTTTACAAGTTTATAAAATGTCAATTAATACCAATGATTTGCTTAAAAGCTCATAAAAGGCTTTGAGACTTTTTTAAGGCTTAGACTTGTATTTTCGTGAACAACATTTTCATAACTTATTCATCTCCTAACATTTTTACTGACATCGACCAAACATTGCATGTTTCCATTCCTTGCTGAGACATTAGAGCATTTTGATTTGGGTAGAAGGCATGTTTTAGATTTTCAAATAACGTTACCCAAACACTTACTTTTCGAAGCTATATAGAAAGTCTGTATATTTCAAATTTAAACTCGACAAATAGACAGCCAATACAGACTTTTCCCATACCATGTAAACTAACAAAGTCATGTGTTTCTCTTTAAGAACATGTCTGTTTGGTTAAAGCTGCGAGACTTTTGGAAAATTACCAAGTCCTCAACAATATATTCTCCTTTAAACTCCATTTAACTTCAAAACTTACAACTCAATTGCCATATGTCCTATATTAAGATGCCATTTCACTTATGCTTCTTAATTTAACCAAATTTAAACTGCTCGATTTGCACTTTACTTGACCTGAAACTAACCTCAACCTCAAAATGTCTCTTTAAAAGTTTCTAGCCAATTGCAAATTAGTTTTCACCTTTGCTTGCTCTCACAATCCTTGGCCTTAGTTTTTGGCAATACAGAATTATGACACATTGTGTCAAAGATATTTTTCAAAGGAAAAGAAACTAACAGCTTACCAACTGCTAATTGAAACTTTAAATACCAGAGTGAAAGTTTTAATTTCAGGTTATATTGTTTTTTCTTATTTCTTTTTTGGCAGCCATACAAACACTCACATAAGTATAGTAAGTATATAAACTCTTGGAGCAAGGGATGCTTTACTCTCTCTCGCCTCCTCAGGCCATATAATTTCTTTTCACATGAACTCTTGCGAAGCAACAACATTTGCCTGACTGACCACACAGTTTACACGAACAAGAAGATGAAACTAACGAAAAAGTATAAGTCCTGGACCTGAGCTTGAGCCTGAGACTGGGAGAAACTTTTGCAACGTTCAAGTTTATGAGCTTTTGGCTGTTGGAATGTTGCATAATGTCAAGTTGCACTTATGCAACAGATGAAACATGAAGTAAAAGTAGAAGGACGAGATGTTGGAGAAGAAGAACGAGTAGACCATGATGAGGAAGTTTTAGCTATTTAAATTTTCTATTAGCAGTTCGGTGAAAGTTCACTGAGAAGTTTTGAGCTGGGGGGTGGCATGCCATTTTTTGGGCGGGGTGCAGGACGGGTGTTACTTTTATCAAGGGTCAGCTGTCATTTCACACTTTTTGCTGGCGCCAAATACATCATCATTTCCAGTGACATTTCGAGACCATTAAAAAATTGAAAATCGCATCAAATTGTAACCGGAGATTATGGAACCAGGTCTCAAACACTCGCTCCCTTCCCCCCACCAAATTTCTTAGCGCCCAACCAATATCAAACACTATTAGTGTCTGGATGGAGTTCAACGACGACTTTGTGCAGTCATTATTCAATCAGATTTGACTGTTGTCTGGCTTTACCGACTTCACTCACTCCTACAACCCAAAAAAACGTAAGGAAAAAAAAAGAAAAAAAGGAAAACCAAAAGCCAACTCCTACTCCATCCTCCTACATAAAACTGACTCACTGACTCCACTCTAGTCAGTCGACATCCATCCAACCACCCAGCGACTGTTTATTCAAGCGGACTTGACGCCATCGCGTCGGGGATGCTCAATGGTTGCTCTGTCAGTGTCCTGTTTTCTTCTCTTGTCCTGAGGGTGGCTTGAAAAATTGTTGACAATTTTTGCTTAATGCATTTTTATGTCAGCTTTTCCCCCTCGTTCATTTTTTTCTGCATCCCAACACAAAACCCAAACACACACACACACAGCGAGACTTCGAGCAGAGACAGACATGTGGGAAAGTCACCATTACTTCATTCATTTCATGCATTTTTAGCACCAAACCCAAAAACTTCAGCATCGTATCGTCGGTCGTCTCTCCCTGTTGTGTTGTCTTTACCGCCGCCTCGTTGGAGCCATTCAGTAAAGATTCTGACTGTGACTTCGTTGTTGCTGCCATTGACTATGGCCACCCACCCATAGAGCTGCTTTGTGTTGATTATGAAATTTAAGCACAAAAACCTTGTGCCTTTGGTCCCCCTGTCCCCTTTTTACCCATCATTCTTTAAGGTTGTCGGTGTGTGCATCTGTCGCTTGGTTTGCTGTTTGGCATTTAATGGCATATTTTCCGGTTTTTCCTGTGGCGAACACTTACGGCTTTTGGTTTGGTTTTCATTAAATTTAATGCATTCTTTTCTGTAATTGTGCACAGCTTGTTAATTGGAATTACCAATGTTTAAATTACTTAACAGTTAACATAAATTAAATATATGGAGGACAACTTTGAAGATGATACAAAATATAAATGAAAATCTTTATCATTTTTTAAATCACTTCGGTAAGAAAAAATGAGCCTTTAAATTGAAGAAGTGTTTGAGATATTGGTTATTGGTTCTTGTTGCAAAAATTTTCAAATATCTCTTGATTCGTTTCATTTTGTAGTTTTTCCGTAAGAATATTTTGTTGAGAAGTATTTAGAGCATGGAATAAGCAAATACCAAACAATTAAATTCAAGTTCGAAAAATTGATTAAACTATTTTGAGAACAAAAGGACTAAATTTCTTCGTTTTCTGTAAAATATACGATTTTATTAAGGCAATAATTATTTAATAAAAATGAATAGAAATTAATTTGTGCAATTGAGATGGATTCCTTTTCACTCAATATAAACCACAAGTATGTTATCTATTTCATTATCCAAAATGCTTCAATTTATCTTGAGCCATCTGGCTAACACCATCTTCTTCATTTACAGTCAACGAATTTTCTAGTACCTATCGTTTTTTATCCCCCCCGCCTTGACCTCTGCACCATGACGTTGCCTCTGTCTCTATGTCTACAAGGAGAAGCCAACTTAACAACCTTGGCCATTTATTTAAAACTAAATAAGACAAGCATCGCTAAATCGCCAACTAAGCTCATAAAACCAACCCAACGAACAAGTGGCCAAGTGTAAAGCAACATGGGAAATGTTCAAAATAAAAGAAAAGAAATAAAAGTGAAAAGACTGAATGAACGAATGAAGAAAGGCAAAGGCAAAAGCGACTGGGCAGAGAGGTGAAATAGTATGAAAAAGTGCAAAGGATCAAACAACGGAAAGCGAGTCACACACACACACACACACACACACACAAAACGAGTGTCTGACCAAATAGAAAGAAAACCATAGTGAACAGCATTTTCTGTGTCGCTCGACGGTTTTCCCTCGCTCTTTTGTAAACCGTTTCTAATCTAACACTGAAAATTGTGCAAGAATTTGTTGCAATGAGCTTTTTATTATCCATTTTCGCCTTTTTTCCCCCTACACCCACTCACAGTAGCATGCCGTTCCGCCTTTGTGTATACCATAGGATTTTCGTTACCTTTTTTTCTTTCTTGTTTTTTTTTTTTTTTTGTCTTCCTTGGTGGAGGTTTTAGCACGCTTTTGCATTCCTTTTACCTGGTTTGGAAAATTGCAATGCCAGCATGTTCGCTCCATCTAGGTGAAAATTTATACTCTGCATTGTGTGACCCGGCTGAAAAATACTTTCCCATGCTCGTCCCATACATGCTTGGGCGAAAAAGCCGCCTCGGCCAGACGTTCAAATTATTTGCGGATTTGTTAAATTTTCGACATTTTTTTCGCCCTTTCTTTCGTTTTTCTACTCTATTCCATTTGGTTTTTTCCTATTTTTTTTTTTTTTATGCATCTATAGAAATTCCACAATTTGTCGTGTCTGTTAAATGGTCGTTAAAAGGAAAAGGGTAAACCAAGAGCTTTTCGCTTGTTGACCTGTAAATAACTTGACTTCAACGAAGAGATTAACATTTGGGAGATATTTATACAAAGTGATAGTGGAAATAAAAATGAAAATTTAAGTAAAGTCAATCTTTAAAGACTTTGACTTTGAAAGCATTCTGAATAAAGTCCAATCGAGGTCTAAATGAAAGTATTGAATGGAAAAAAGTTCTGAAATGAGTTGAGCTTGCTAAATGAAATTCTCTAAAACTTTCAAACAATTTTCGGGTATGCAAACACAAAATGAACTTTTGTATGTGTTAGTTAGTTATGATTCCCAACTACTTTTAGCATTGGTGACATCTGCTGATTGACTTGGACTCACTTTATGTTTGTTCCAATAAAGGATCACAATTCTGTTCATTTAAAAGTTCAAAGTTTTTATCTCTAAACAGGCTATCAATTCTATAAATAGGTGATACCAAGATGAATAAATTATGAACAGAAAATATATAAACCAAAATTATATTTAATTAAAACTAAGCACAAGATACCTAACATTGGCTGACATTCTAATTCTATTGATAGAAAATATATAATCTTTATGGGTTTGAATAATTGTTTGTGCGTTAAATAAGATTATAAAAACTTTGAGCTTATGATATTATTGACTTGCAGTAAAGTTGCTAATCTCAACATTCTCTTAATTAATTGAATTTTCGTTTTGGCAATTAATCATCTCTTTACTCCAAATTTAGATGCATATTAAGGAGTTTGCTGTAACGTTTCTTTTATTGCTCCAACTAGACAAACAAATCAAAGGCATTAAGACAAGGGAAGCCAATAAATTGTCTGCACCCCCTAGCATGTCCCCTTCTCCAACCACCCACTGACACAAAGACAAACGAATAGAAGCAGAAACTAATTTCGCCCGAAAATTTCCAACTTTACTTAAGTTGTATTGCCATTCTAGTTGAACGCATGTCGCTTTAATTTGCAATTTCCATTCATTTTGGTTCTCAATATTAAATCCTTGCCGATTTCTAGACAATAAAGCACATTGAGTGCATGTCGAGCATTAATATATTAAATGAGAAAGAACGGGTCGAGTCTGTGCCAACCCCACGGTTCACCCCGCTCCAGGCCAACCCCGGCTAAATCATATAGAACAATCGATTCCTAACAAGAGCTCAACCTCCCCCATCGCGTGCCTCTGCCAAATTTTGGCTAAAGGAAGTGATGACAGGCAGCCAAGGAACAGAAGAGCGAGCCACGACGATGGCTGGATGGGAGACGAGGGTGAGGATACGAGCTCTATTGGCTGGCAATCAAAACGCATTGCCAATCAATTGATTTACACAAAATCCCTCATCCCCGCCCACACCACACACACACTCCCACCCCTTCGAGCCCAATCATGTTTGATTTGCAAATAGCTGTCATTGGGTTATCATAATGTCACTCACAGAAAATCAGAAAACCAAAAAAAAAAAAAGCCACCAGAATGCAGACATGTCTCCATGTTCCCATGGCTGGCCATGAATTTCTCTAACTAAAATTTTAATTGCATTTTGGTTACAAGCAAAACGAGTGCAACATTTGTTTTTATTTGCAGTTAAATATTTATTTATTTTCTAGCTTTTGTCTTTAACAGCTTTGGGCATCAAATAAATCATTTAATATCAGGTTTTCTAATTTTATAGCAAGCTAAATTTATTTACAGGTCAATTGGACTTGAAATTAGTTGGAAATCGGGTTAAATAAATATTTGCAATTTTTTTAAAAATTCTAAATCACAAATTTATATTTATAAAAATTAATAAACTATTTAGAAATGTTGTATTAAAATACATAAAACTTTAACTGCAGCAGAGCCAAGAACTTTTAACTCCTATCGCTAAAATTTGTAATCCTTTAACTAGTTGGGAATTACAATTAAGTCAGGCATAAAAGTAAGACTTTATTCTCCTAGGCGTTGGCATCAGGAACTAATAAGTACTATTTGAAGGAAACAAAATGTCGAGGAGATTATTCAAATAGCTAACTGAGACAAGAAAAAGGGTTATGTTAAATAATTTTTTAGATATGCACAAAGAAAGTAACTTACAATTAGATATATTATAGAAATGAGAATATGTAAAGAGAAGTTAAAGTTATAACTTAAACAATATTTGCACCAATAGACTTGATATTCTTAAGAATCTTTCATGTTCTCTAACTATTTGTCCAATTTACAATTCATTTGATCTTTTATCTATTGCCAAATAAATTTAAATTTTATAGCCTAAGTCTTAAAGTTGTAAACTTAATATATGAGAAACAATTTATCAACAAAAGACACAAATTTATTTTCTTATCCGACACTTTCTGAAAATGAGAAGACTGAAAAGTCTCCCTCATATCGTCATGCTTTTAAACCTTATGATAACACGTCTCATATATCATAATTATCGTAAATCTGTTTAGCATAGAAACTACTCTAAAAATTATACATACAACAACCCTCTATTCCCTTTTAGAATGCTTAATTTTCTTAACTCTCACTCCATGGATATATGTCTGTACTCATACCATTACAACCACCATCAGCAAGTCGGTTGCCGGTATTAACCCCGGTATACGTAATTTTTAATTTACCATGACATAAATCGTATAAAACTGTCAAAGTCACTAAAAGCAAAGAAGCAACAGCCTGTCCATCCCCCCCAATGGACTAGTCCTTATGCTCTCTGTACTTCCTGTTTTTCTACTGTCTCCTGTTTGGAGCACAAATTATGTCTCAAAACACAGAAGGGTGTCGAAAGTCAACAGAGACAACAAAGGCAAAAACAAAAATAACAGAAACATAGCAGAAAGCACTGAAGGAATTGCCAGGATGCCAAGCCCCAAAACGAAAGCCAAAGAACGTACATTAATAAGTAAATCTTCAACATGTGACGGCTATCACTGGCATTTCCGTCTCCGCACCCTAAAAACTCAAGTCAACTCAACTCAACTGAACTGAAGCCATTTATATTTTATCTTGCCGTTGTCATCGGAGGTTCTCTTGCGTCTCTAAAGTTTCTCCATTTGCCCTGCCAAGAGCGAAATGAAGTTGCCATGTTGTGCAGAGAATTTCTTCAAAATGTATCCTCATTTTGCTGTGTGTGAGTGTGTTCTGGCTTGTCACCACCGGAAGTTGCAATTCCTGTAGTCAATGCCTATAAATTTAACTTGGTCTTTTGTAGAATTTCTTGGTCTGATGGTTGTTCTTAGAGTTGACCATTGCATGATATGTTTGTAGCCTGCATTTTGTGTGGTTTGAGGTTGACTTAACACTATGGTTAGTATTAATTTAATTATATGAAAGCCATAGAAGGAAGGAAGTGTGTATGCTAAGTGTCGAGAAATGACTTAAAGGCATCTAAACCTATTTAGTTTGAATCTCCACTTGCTAAGAAACTAAATACAGTTTGTTAGCAAAAAAGCTTTACCTATTATGTGTGCATATTCGAAGTAGATTTTAGAAATGGTAAATAGAATGTAGGGTCTTTTACTGTCTCAATATATATTGCCAGGGATTTTGCGATTCAGAAAACAACAAAATTATATTTGAACAATGCAAAACAAGAAAACCATTTTACAACGAATAGTTCAATTGTGTTTCTGTAATTTTTGAAAACTCCATTGAACTTAATTTTGCATTGCATACTAAAAAAAACTTCAAACTAAAAAAAATGGTAAATTCAATCTCTGTCTACCCCAAATAAACAACAACAACGAACATGTATGTATAAATATGAAAATGAAGCAAAGAGATTCAATGAAATTTATTTTGCCAAGGCATAAACCAATTTTTAGTACAATTTTGCATCAATTATTTGAATATTCATTTTAGTCTATTTCTCTCTCTCTCGCCCCCTCTCTCCTAATCATTTTTGTTCGTTTTACATAGTAAAAGTAATTTTATTAAAATAATAAAGCGAACACACACTAAACTGATAAGCGGCTCATATTGTTGCTTTTAGCAAAGGCGCACACACTCAAAGTAAGAAAAGAAAAAACAGAGGCAAGTCCTTGCTTATCTCCATGGTATTATGGTATATTTATTTTTTTCGTGCCCTTTTCTTCGTCTTTGTTGAATATTTCATCACACACACACACACACACGCTCACTCTTTCATCCGCTCATTCGGTTGTAAAATGCATTTGATATTAGTTTATACATAATCTTTGTTATGAAAGGAAAGTTATTGGATATTACCCTGACAAGAAATTGCATTTTACTTTGGCTTATTTTTAATAAGAATATGGTATAACAACAAATAAGTCAAATTAGTTTTTACTCAAGAAAAAAAATTTTATAACGATTTAAATGTCAAATTTTTCTAAATTAAATGGAAAAAGGCTTGAACCAAAAATAACTCAATATTAAATATGGAAAAATATTTTAAGTGTAAAGCATTAATAAGTATTAAAAGTATCAAATATAGATTTATATGTTAGATCTTCTAAATGTTCAATAAAAATTCAAAATATTGTACCTGATTTTATTTGGTTAATGCTAGTAAGATCTGATCATTTTTTTTTTTTTTTTTTTGTTGAGATTTTGAATTGATTGGCAAAATATGTCAACTGCCATTAAATGCATTTGAGACTGATATGTCGTGGTTAATTTTAAGCATACAAAATACATATATTTCTGACCGTTTGGACAGGTTACTATTTTATATAAAATAAATAATACTATTTTAAATACAAAGCAATTTGTCTTTAATTTTTTGCTCTTCTTGTAATAAATGTACAACATGAGAGTTAATTGCAACCCACTTAACTCAGGTCAGTTGGTTTTCTGGATCACTCGAACCAAATAACTTTTTTAACTTCACAGAGCCAACAAAAAAACGAAAAAAACAATATTAAGGCACTCAACGAAATCAGTTTAAATGAAATTAATATGCCAGCAATGTATGAAGCATTTCACACACACACATACACACCCACACACCACATTCCACACACATACATACATATGTACACAGCGAGATGCCACACACGACGAAGCTGTACCTCTGATAAAAAATGTGCTGCATAATTTTTGGCGTAAATTGAATTTGGTCTTTCAACAAGTGTGTCAGTTCAAGAGGGGATAAAAAGCATATGCGCATGTTAATTTTTCTACCTGTTTTTTTATGACAGACCTCTCATACTTTTACTTTATAGAGTAGTCTTATTATGGCGTATTTCATAAATAAATAAAAAGCGAGAGAGATGTCTGTCAAAAAGTGCAACATGCATTAAATATTGAACATGCAATGGGATAGAGAGAGAGAGAGAGGCAAAAATTGAGTACCAAGACTAATAAAAAGCGGAAGTCGTATGTATGGGGCATTTCCGGTTACACATTCACAGCAAATGCGTCTTGTCAGTCAACAAGCCAAACACGCACACACACACACACACAGAGAGGAAACGATATTTGTTGCCAAAAAACATAAATAATAAATATGCCATGGAGTAGTAAATGTAAATGCGCAATGAAAAATTCCATAAATTCAATGGCCCAGCTGCGTTTCCCTTCATGACATTTAACACTTTGGCAAACAGGCAGCGAACGAGTCAAGTCAAGAGCGAAACAAAGAATGGGAGCAACTGAGGTCCTCCTCAAAGCCATTCAAATGCACTTGAAATTCTTAAAGCAACAGCTGTGACCCTCTAATGGCAAACAGTAGGGACATTTTCACCCAAAAACAAATATAGAGATGAAAGTGTGACATGTCTCTCTCTCTCTCTCTAACTCGCTGTCTCTTTTGCCTCATTTCATTTTCAATAAAATTTTCTCGTATTCCCAAATATCCCTTCTCCCCTCTCTCTTTTACTTTCCACCTTACTTTTAAGCTTGTATCTCTAGCCTGTAATAGAGATGTGGGTGGGTGGGGCAAAGGGATGGGCGTTGCTGATGGCCAAATTGTTGTTAGCCGGTGTGAAAAAGCGCCAAAGCCAAATTAAATAAGATTTGTTTGGCTGCCGTTCAAAGATGCCGTAACCAAAGTCAGGCAGGTCAGGACGGGCCATATCCTTCACCTAAGTCCCCTAGCCCCCAGCTCAGCACCAGAACCGTCTATCGTTTTGGTTGTCGTCCTTTTTTGATTTAACTTTTGTTGATGGCAAGGACTTAACGCCGCGCATTTTAATGAGTCTGGGAGGCGTGGCCTCACTTTCGGTTTGTTTGCCAACAAACATGCGTCAAGTTCAAGTTGGTCTACAACGACAACAATAACACAAAACAACAAAAAATAAGGAAAGTTTTTATCATGACGTCTTGGCCTTAATTTCCACTTTTTCCACAGTATTTCTCTCTTCCTTTTGCCACCCTCTGGCACCTTCTACCTATTCATCTATCTCTATCCAGCTTCAGTTTTTCTTTAGCCACAATGTGTCGCCTTAGACCCATACACGCCCCGTAGGAACATGTTTGTTTGCCACGTGGTCAGAAGAAAAATGTGTTTAGAATGCGGAAAAGTTGTTGAAAATTGAGTTTTGTGTGCGTGTATGAAGTTTTATTCATTGATTTGTTGCTATGTCAATGTGTGTACGTGTGTGCATGTGTGTGATACATACATACTTATGTCTGTGTGGTGTTTCCTTGAGCTAAGGTGTGCAAATAGTGAATCGGACTGAAAACAATAACTATGAATCAGAGAATTGGGCTATCGCTATTAGGACCATATCCCTAAAAATGTAACCGAAATTTTAAGTCTTCTCATCGTAAAATGGTTTTTGTTGTTCATGTTATCATTTTCGAAAAAAAGTAATCAAAATATAGATTCTGAATATATCCTAAATAGTCAGAATAATATTTCAGTGTCACTTTGTTATTTAAACTAAAGACAAAGTCTGAAGTTTCAAATTTATCTTCCCTGTTGCCTTAATTTAGATGTAATTCACAACTTGAACAAGTTTTATGACTTTTGTAATCCTAAATTATTTATCAATTCTGCCGATATGTCAACTAAGTCTAATTATGCAATACATCACCTTAAGTACTTTTAGACCAAAAATTTTATGTTATGTACAAAAGAAGGGGCATATTTTTTGTAACTTAAAAGGATCTAAAAAACTTTTTCTTAATGTTAAACTTCTTTTATTGTTTAATTCTCTTCAAGCTTTAAATTAGCAAAAAATAAAATACCCAATTATTGGTCACAAAACAATATCCTTTAAGCTTGGCTAAGAATTCATCGAAGAAAAACACAAGTTTAATCAAATTATCGTTATCAGATAAGTCAATGCGATCGATAATTATCGGCAAGTAATTCTAACAGCATTTTCAGGACAAATTTCATTGGAATTTTAGTGATGGGGAAATTTCATTTTATATGGCATTACCACAAATACATAAAAAGAAACGCATTACACATACTTAACTCCCCATGCCTTCTTTAGTCGTTGAACAATTCAAAGTCAATTCCAAATTCGAATGGCAGAAACAACCGAAAAAGAAAGCTCGCAATTTCTAAGCTAGTGACGCATTAGACGTAGTGCCATTCGATACGTACGTGTTTATTGGCAACTCTTGGTTTTTACGTTCATTATTTGAGGTCATAGCAACAACAAAATTGTGCAATAATTTTACCTCGTGTGTGTGTTTGTGTTTGCAATTGTGTGTTTTGTATGTTTGCAAACTTTGTAAGAATCGAAATGTCGACAAAACTTCGACTGCAGAAAATTTAATCAATAACTTTGATTATTATTATGGCTGCAGCAAGAGGGGTCATGTCTATAAAGGGGTGTGGGGGCTGGGAATGTACCTACAAATGCCAACAAGTTTATTAATTTCACAAAAACACAACAGCAAAAACAACAACATACACAATTCTCATGTGACGCTCCACACTCCTTTTCTTTGCCATTATTTCTTGCTGTTGCAGTTCACGTCCTGTTGCAGTATCTCGTAAATTTTTTAATAGGGAAATATGCATGTAAAATGCTTTCATTAAGTTTTTATTGCTTTGCCGGCACGTGGATGAGGTGTCGGGAAGAAAATATTGTAGAGGAGTGAGGCCAAGAAGGAGATGCCTTTTTTATTGCCCAGGACCTGTGAATGTCAGGCAATTTCATTTGTGCAAAAGGTGATATTGTTATTTAATATGCACCCAAATACACACCAAGGATAGCTGAAAGAAGCACAGAGCGTATACAAGGCAATAGCGGGAGCCAAAAGAAAAACGAGTTTTCTCATATGAAAAGGAAATGCAATGCATATTGTAGTGATTGTGGGATAGTAAATGGAATACAAAAGGAAGATGGTTGTAGCTACAAAAGAGCAGCAGTGAATTTCACAAACACTTATATATATCAAAGAATGTTTTATACCAAAATTTGGAGAAAATGCATCAACTAAAATGAAATAAGAGAAAAATTATTGAATTAAGAGAATTCATAACTTGACTTCTGGACAAGAATGTCCTCTACCTTAGAATTGCCTTAACTACACAGTCAGACAACTTAAGATGTTGAGCAACTTCTCTAGAAAAATGTTAGATAATCAAACATTAAAACCAATCATTTTTAACAGATATCTTGTAAAATACTAGAAATTAAGTTTCCATATAAATTGCCAAAACTAGAGAAAGGGTATGAAGTAAAGGGTATGAATTTCGATCTTTTATTTTCTAGTTTTTCTACCCATTCAACCTCATATCCGATTAGCTTTACTTAGCTAATGGTGTAAATTTCAAGCACAATTGAAGCCAATTGCCTTCACGATTTCCTCTACACCGCTTATTCTCTTCCTTTGTCCTCGTTTCCATCACTTTGACCTGACATTTTTAAACGCCCAACGCAAGCAAGCCAGCAAAATGAAAAAAAAAACTGATGGGAAAAGGACGACAGACTGTCCAACGATGTCAAGATGGGGTAAATTAAGTTGAAATTAGCAACGTTTAAATTATAATGAGCGTATAAATGATTAATTTGGTTTTACCGAAATTGATAAACTAAGTCCTTCAATGCTTAATTAACTTGGCTTCTTTTGGACAGAGAGCCATGGATAGATACGCACACACACACACACACACACAAACACACAAGTAGACAGACAGGGAGAATTAAGCTAATTGCTTAACTAACGCCTACCTAGGTGACACCTGAAGGAAATCTTAGAACATTTTCTTACCATTTAGGTTTTTCATTTATCTCCTTTTCGTCTTGCCTCTCACGCCAGCAGACACTCTGCCTCAGATGTCTGTCAACGTAGACTACAAAATTAAATTATCTTTGCTCAATTCCCAAGGGAAGACTTTGCAAGACGAAGGCGTAGCAGAAGAAGATAAACAAGTTGGTGGTCGGTCAATGGCTTTTCAACGATATCTGCTTATTTTCACAATAATTCTATTTGTCCATTTGATTGCAACGCCAAACAATACAGGGCCAAGAAAATAAGTTCTCCATTTACCAATTGTCATGCTACGAAAAGGACCACAAAAAATAAAATCACCAACAATACAAAGCACAAAAAAATCTTTCAATTACTTTAACTAATTTATTAATGTTGTTGAAAATGTTTCGAGGGATTTGGTATCTTGCTTCTCAGCCCTGTCTCCATTGTCTCGGCATACTTTACAAATACTTTTCTGCAAAAAGGCAAAACAACAAAATAAACAGAATGAAGATAATGATAAGGAAGTCGAGCGTATAAGAAACGAAGAAGCAACGCTGTCTAAGTAGATGAAGGTTAGACATTTCATTTTAATTAAATCCAGCAAATTGTTGAAATTGTATCTAGCGAAATATTTCAATATGTTCTAAAATCACAAGTTAAATAATTTATGTCTACCAAAATTTTTCCTTGTGGTTTCAGTGCTTATGAGAGAAAAAAAATTAAGGATTTCTCTTTTTAGAGAACAACTAAGTCTACTTTATAGTAAGTCTACTTTATAGTTAAAATCTTTAGCTCTTGTCTTCTTTTAATGTTAAAAAACTGCACTTGGGCAATAAAAAATACATTGCGTATACGTAATATCTTTTAGCTTTCATATCAATTCATTCTTCTAAGAACTACAGAACTCGTTTTCATCAAATTTTCTTTCCACTTGCAAAAAATCTATAATTGTCTTGATTTCTATACAAAATAATGATAATGCTTAACCTTCCTTCCAATGAATATACCTCTATGGCTACAGGGTATACATATCTTATATTCTTAGCCTTATGGACAATTACAATTCTTGTGTTCCATTCTGGTCTTCTTCTTCATTAGCAATTACCGTCATTAACATTTATGGTGTTGACCTCAAAAAACAAAAGCTGCCAATGGAACAAGAGAACCCGTTAGGAAATTAAGTAGAAAATTGCAAAAATTAACAACAGCATGACACACACATACACAAAAACAAAACCAACAACAAAAACCGAAACCAAATGCACAAAAATTTCATTCTTCTATTTTCTTCTTCTCGTGTTGTGGCTTGTTGAAAAACGACACAAAAAAACGAACAGTTTTCTTTATTTTGTTTATTTTTTTGTTGGACTTTGCCAAGGGGAGCTTAGACTGCTTAAGGAAAATTAATTAAAAATAAACATGGCACACGCTTGTACTATAGGAATGTCGACCAAAATAGACCACAGGCAAAATAGAGAGTCAGAGTAAGGGACACGTAGAAAGAGAGATTGAGAAAAAAGAGAGACAGGGAGAAACACAAAAAAAAACCATAGCCAGACAAATAAGAAAAATGAAACCCAGTCTCAATCCCAATCCCAATCCCAGACCGGACCAGAACAGAACAGACCACACCAGGTCCAAGCCAAATTCCAGCAAAAAGCTCACGAAACATTTTGCGGCCACAAATCCGAGACGATAAGAAAATAAGTAGCAAGTAGAGAGTGAGACAAAAGACCACACCTACCCAACATCTCTAGCCCTAGGTAGCACTGAACGTAAGCACCAAAAGTATTTAGTAATTACGTCAAGGCAAGAGAACGAAGAGACTCCGCCCCCTCCGCTTCCGCCAAAGGTGAAAATTGCATTAAAAATGTTTCGGGCTATTTTTTTTCTTTTGTTAGCGATGACAAAGTGTTTGGGGAATTTAGTAACAAACAAATAATGGCATAAGAATTTGCCTTTGCAATTAATACCAATTATTTATTGAAGAGATCCTTTTTCTATAATAGTTGAAAATTATTGAGATGTAAAGATATCTTAGGATTAAAGATGGAGTTAGAGCTTACCATCTACTACACATAAATATTTATGAAAAAGTAATTCAGCAAAGCATTATTATTTAAAATTTACATTCATTGGTTTCTTAAATTAATTACAAGCATCAAATTTTCCTTAAAGTTAAAGGAAAAGTGAAGAAAGGTTAACAAAAAACCAAAACTAAGTCTAAATCAAATATATGTATAGTTTAAACACCCGTAAAAGTGAGTAATGAGTTTCACTAGAATCAGATATTCTAAACACAATTGTCATCCCCTAGATTATCAGAAAATAAAATCAGTTAATATATTTAATTTACTAAGTAAGGATTAAGGATTATTTCCTTTGTCCTGCATTCCTAAATAGCATTTTAATTTTCTTGTTATTTTTGGAATGTATTGTTACTCTCTTATTGCATTTTCATATGATAAATGATACAGAACATTTGAAATTGTTGATATCTGGGGAATTTTGAAAGTATTGTTAATCTAACAACAACAACTAGAAGTATTCTAGAAATATTCGAAAATGATTTGTTTTCATAATTAAAAGGCAAAAAGAGGCATTATTTTTAAGGATATTTTTGAGGATTGCCATCATTCAGTGTCATTCTGTGTTCCAGGAAACTTAATATACCAAATTTTGGTTTTTAATTGTATAATGTTTCTTTTGTGGTTTGCTTCTCACGTTGCCATCTCTAATATTAAATAATCCTAATATTGTAAGCATGCGAGGTTATAATGAAAAATATACAAAAGGACCATAATACAACTCGATTTGGCGCATTAAATAGGCATGTGGGAGAAACTTGTTTTTGGTGGTAGGAGTTGTATGTGTGTGTGTATAAGTGTTGGTGTGTATTGCTAGGGAAGGACCAGACACATGAAAACTTTAGCACTCAGGAAACAGGAAACTATTGTTTTGCGGTTCCAACCTCATGGCCTCAACGGTAATTGTCCCTACCGTGCTATACACCATTTGATGTTGTTTTTGTGTATGTGTCTATGTATTTGTAGGTATGTGTGAGCCATGTCAAATTGTCTGATGTTTGATGCATGTATTGTACAACCATGAAAGAATTGGGGTTTTATTTTTATGTTCATTCAGGTAAATACGCCTAAGGGCAGGCTTTTTGTATAAATAAAAGTAAAGTTGGACAAATGCAATTTGTGTTTTGAGGTCAAGTTGAAGCAGAAATAAATCTTACTCCAGTTATGTTCTAGATTTAAAGCTAAAGTTGAAGTTAAAGTTTCATACTTTTATACTTTTTTGGTTTCAGATGCTTATATGGTTTTAAAATTTCTCCAACGTATCTTAAGAACTGATGTAAGCCCTTTTGAGGACATTCTGTATCTATGGTATAAGCCTAGTCACTTGTCACACAGTTTCCGAGAAGAGACTAAAGTATTGTATACTAAATGAGGGCAAAAAGGTAAGGAAACAAGGGGAAGAAAAAAAAGGCAGACAAAAACAAAACAACCTAAATGGCAGGCACGTTAGAAGCATTTATCAAGGCATCACAGATACACACACTCTCACACACACACGTACATATGGTAGATGCCATGTGCTAACAAGAAGATGAGCATGTGATACCAAACTACAACTCTTTACCCTTCCATCTGCCATCTAACCGAATTCTTGCCAACAAAAGTGACAAAGAGTCGATAATTTCAGTCACGCGAAAGGATTGACTGCCATTTGATGTACATTCTCTGTCATTTAAGTTTCTGTTGATAGAGTGACTGATAGATATATATGTATGTATATATACATATAGATATATCTATATCTGAATATTGCATTAGTTATACACTCACTTTGATGGCACTGATGCCTTGGTGCCTGTTTTTCTTTATTCTTGCTTTATTGACATGTGTCCTGCTGTTTCGGGGACGAACGCAAAGATGCAGATAAAATTTAAACATTAAAGTCAGGTGAGATGCCACCACTAACTTCTTTATATATATTCATGTCTCTCTCTCTCTCTCTGTGTGTGTGTGTGTGATTTATTGAATAAATCAGTTTGGCTGTGAAAGTGCCCTTACTCAAACCCTTTTAAAATATTTATGTGTATGCTTGTGTGCGTGTGGTTTTCAAAATTTATGTTCTCGGTTGGAATCAAAATCAGCCCCTACGAATGGCGGCGAAAGCCGCAAAAGACGCTGGCAATAAAAAATCTAAAGTGTGTGTAAAACATTCGCACGATGAACTTCAAGACGATGCGACTACAGACTTAAAGTTCCATATTTGTATACTCTGTTAGCCTTAAGCAAAATGTAAGTATATTTCCGACATTTGTGGGTTGCATTGACAGGCGTTTCAATTGAGACTTGTGAGTGATCGTTTTTTTTTCTTCTTCGAGGTCTGTGTCCTTTAAATAGTCTAATCTAATATTTACATAAACATATTTTAGAGTCCTGGCCTCTTCTTGGTAGATATGAAAGAGAATAGAGTATTCTACCAGCTTCATATTTTATGTGAGTAACATGTAATTTATTGCCTTGAAAATATATAAAGTTATCAGAAAAATTTGACTGGAGGTAAAGGATGAAATATCTAAATTCTAGAAAATAAATATTCTTAAATAAATTGTTTTATATCTCTGACGAATTCTACCTTAATTTTTTTCATCAAAACAAGAAAGATAAAGATGTAAAGTAATGAATAGAAATGAAAGTAAATTCGAAAATATTGAACAGGCTTAAAGAAAATTTATATTCACTTTATCGTTTTGTTGTATATTCTTATTTACAAAATTGATATGCAAACTAATCTCAACTATATAAAACGCATAGTGATGATAAGTTTCAGAAAAGTCTCAAAAACTAATTTCAAGCAGAGAAGTTTTGACTAGAAGTCAGCGAACCGTTTCTAATTCTAAGAAGGTTTATGCCAAACCATGCCAGCAATTTTGTCCAACCGAATCCCTGATAATTTGAAATGATTTTCCTCCCACACGGAGCTTCCAATTTCATGTTCATGTCGCATTTTGTCAAACTAACACATCATTTTCCGGTGCATGCTTACGGGGAAAATCACACAAAAAAGAACAACAACAACAACAAAATATCAGCTTTTAAATGTTTTCAGAAAATGGTCACATGAAGCACGCATACATACACATCTACACGCACAAACACACACACACACACATACACGTATGCATTGAAATTGTTTCCTGTTATTATGTAAATTTGTTTGCAGCTGCGTCCAGCGCCTGAAAGTATGCAATAGGAATTTGCTCTCTCCCATAGGAGCTAAAGCGCGAGCATCCAAAATTGACCTTACCAACAATTAAGCCGCTTAACCCATCGCACCAGGGCTGGGCAGCTTTCTAAGTCTCCTCGCTGCTCGTACTACCTCTCTTTTTTCCAGATATTTGCTCTCCCCTTAGAAAGCTAAGCTGGACACTTGGAAAAGCGGTTGGTAAAGTTTTTTTCCGGTTTACTATTTTCGTGTTTTTTGCTCTGCCTTTTTGGTTGGCATCGAGATTTTCGGGCATTTTATGTAACTATGGAGAAATCATGTTGACCACCATATCCCATACACACGTTCATTCGCTTAGCTCCACCTCCAACTCCTCCTCCATCATTCCTTTTCCAACTACTCTGTATGGAATTTCAAATTCAATAATAGTTGGATTGTTGGTTATGATTTTTTCTTTTCTTTTCCAACTACTCATACCATTTATATATGCATATAGACGAACCGAGGAAACGAGTCGAAAAATTCCAAATCTCCAACTACTCACACTCTAGAGCTTGAGTTTATTCATATTTTGCTACCATTGATTCGCCCGTTAGTTTTAAGTATGCCAAGCGAAAGGCAAAGCCAAGTCAAGCATCGTTGTTTTGAAGGGCTTGAAGCTTGGATACAGGTATGGGACAGTGGGGGGTGGGCGTTGCATTCTCGTTGCTTGTCTCGAGTGCAGTGAAGGGAGGTGACATCCGGTTCATGCTATGCAATCCTCTGTAATTGGTTCGATAATATATACAGAGATTGATTTTTTTTTATACCCCTCTTATACATTTTTTTCTTTCCACTCTTCAACGTTGCTTCCATTGAGCTTTAATTAAAGGCAAAGAAAGGTATACCAGTGGCAGTGGGTTAAGGGAGAGAATGGTAGTAGGAGGGTGCAAAAAACGGTAACGATGCCAGAAAAAAGAAGCGAGATAAGGAAGAGATAGTAAACGTCACTTGATGTGACAATTTGTGACCTGGTTGGATGTTTGTTGGCTTAACGGTGAAGAAGAATTTTTAATCATCAAGAATAAGTTTCATCTTCAAGATATGAAAATGAATGATTGAACTACAAATAAAAATTAATAAATAAAAAATTCAAAATTATTTAAGTATTTGGAGTACACATTAGCAATTAAAGTCTCCTATAGAACTGTTTAAAAACAATGATTAATGACTGTTCGGAAGTCAAAATATTATTTACAAAGATATATAAAATTTCATGATTTTTAAGCTTAGTAACAGATGCATTAGCAAATCAATTAAATTTTTTAATATTTATTTCATTAACATCTGAGAGAGCTCTACTCTTTAAAGTCTATAGAATTTCTATCATAATTTGATATAAAGGCACAACCCATAAGTAGATCTATCCTCTCAAGGTAGTCATTAGTCAATATTGTGTTACTTGTAATTTTATGCAGGTGTGCATCTCCTTTAATAAATCAATGATTTGAAAAAATTTATGAAATACTTCAATTCTACCAATTGTTCTTAGAGTTCTTAGAAGTTTAAATAAAACATAAACATAAAGGAATTCAAAAGCTTTTTGATCACTCAACCTGGAGAACTGCTGGGCTAATGCGGGAGAAAGAATATGATCATGAATCTAGCATTTAGTTGAGCTATCTACATATATACTTATATACACATACATATGTATATATAAGTTATGTAACATAACCTGGGGACATTTTGGCCTAGTTCAAATGTTTTTAACTGCCTACTAGTCCATCAAGTCACTTCAATCTTTCTTAAGCCGATCATGTTAATAAAAGATCACACTCAAATATTTTATATTAAACTACTTATCATACTATTAGTCCGGACCTGCACATATCACAACAATATGGAAAATCAATACATAAAGTGAACACAAAGTGAACAATCAAAACGAATGTCTACCGCCTATTGCAATTTAATTCTCATTTACAGTCAATATAAATCACATTCATATGATAGCCACTAATTTCCTCTTTGACTTCCCTCCGACTCTAATTAAATGTCAATTTCCACAGGCAAAAAAAAAAAAAAAAAAACAGAACAAACACAATAAAACATTAAGACATATTACCAAAAACAAAAAACCAACAATTGTAATAACAAAATTACATTATTTTATTATTTCCCCCATGTGACAAATTTGCAAGGGCGTCAAGGTTAATAGAAAACATTAGAAGAACAAAATAAAACAGAATATTGCAACAATGACTTGAAGATACCCTATAATTTAGTGTTCTCGATTTCGATATAATAACTTGTCACAATTTTAATTTTAAAATCAAAAGATCTTAAGAAAGACAAAAAAGCCAAGTTTCTTTAAAGGAAATAAACAGGTTTGAAAAAAAAAAAAAACGTTTGTTAATTATGATCCTTTAGAAAAAACTAGTAGATAAAATGATAGGGATATTAGTAGATATCTTTTACTTATGAGATCAAGATCTTAAATAAGACCATTCATTTGCCTTCAAATACCTTTACAGGGTATCCAAATGAGAAATACAAAAACTAACTGTGTGTGGTTATTAAACCTATATCAAGTGCTTCACCGATTTTCGACCCCGACCTAGACTAAGAAGTAATTAGGGATTTGAATTTGTGGGTTGGCGACAATTCCCTTTGTATGTTGGTATTATTGTTGTTGTTATTGTTTCGAGTGCGTGCTGAAGATTCTTATCGGTTACCTTGTGTAAATTGTGTGCGCCTGAAAAGGTCCCCGAAGAAGGCGTTTGCTTTTGCCTTCTTTTTTTGCTCTGTTTTGGCTTTTTTTTTTCTGTGGGAGTTAACTGAGCACTAGACTTGTCGTCTACATGGGAGTGCATTGAGTTGCTCGATAATGGCAGGTTAATAAACGTTTTTGTGTCGACTTTGACACAAGGCTAGACATTTTGTTCCAGACACTGATGGCGTGGGTTCTGCACAGAGAAATGGTTCCTTAGTTTATTGTTCATCTGTTTTTTATTTTTGCATATGTACTTGCATAGTATAACCGTAGGTTTGCCAGAAGGTTTTTGGCCCCACAAATTCCATGCACGTGTCCCGAGTGAGCAACAGATTTTTGCAATAAGAAATTACTAAGAAAATTGGTTAAAGTGTACTTTAGAATTTGAAAAAGTCAAGTTGATTTGACAATTTTCTTTGTCTATACAAAAAAACTCGTTAACCTTTATGAATAATTTTGTCGCAAGTGGCAGATGTTCTATAGATAAACCATTGTAGAAGAAATACAAAGAAAAGGATCTCAAACGACTTAAAAAAAGGAGCTAATAGGGTATTTCATTGCACCAAATTCGTAAAAAACACTAAAACTCCGTCTAATACATCATTAGTCTGCGTATCCTTAAAAATTCTTGAAAGATTCTCAGATTCGATTGGTTTTTAGCCAAAAAGCGCATTATTAATGGGCTTTCCAATTTATTTTTATAATCTCTGGTGAAGTTTTCTAGGAAAACTTTATATACGATCCTAATTCATTTAAGAGCAAAAAAATTAATTGAAAATTCCCAACTAGTTATAAGCATTCAACATAGTGGTGAAAGCATTGTATTTTTGGATAACTTTAGAAAAGTCTACTGATCATAGGATTTGTAGAGTTTTTAAACAAACGAAGGCTTAAATTCAAAGTTTTAAATTTGAAAGTTACCATAAATTTTATATTTAATTTTTTTTTAAAGTATGAAATGTTTTTTTAACAATTTTTATTATGATAAATTTATTGAAGACAAAAAATGTAAAAATTAATTTTTCTAAACGACTTCAATGAGTTTTACATAAAAAATATTTCTGAATAGATTTTTGCAAAACATTATTATTATTGAAATGGCTTTTAAATGGTTTTTAATATCAACTGACAAACAATGCACAAATGAAAATTGATGTTATTGAAATGCAAAAGCAAAGCAATCAATATTTCTTAATACATACTTATATGTACATATGAATATAAACTACATTTATATACACATATTTTTCCATTTTCTTTTGTATACATTCGAAATATTCATACATCTATTTTAACTATAGTTAGAGTATCTATGTACATATATACATATACATAAAACCTATATATATTTTCATGCGGGACGAACACGTGCGAAAAGTTCGTTCATAATTTATCAGCATATTTAAACACTAACGGCATGTTATTGTTTTAAAAACACACTAATTATCAGGGTGGGCAGGATGGCAATCAGGCATATCCTACACAGTTTAGCACTAGGAATATATGCAAGGATATATGTAGTACGTATACATACGTCGATGGCATTGTCTGTTGCTGCTGCTTTGGCTCTTGCCAGTCTGGCAAATAGTTAATAAACATTATTAATATTTACGTGGCAAATTCCTGGCGCACAATAGAAAATCGTTGCTCATATACCTCAACCATACGCACGCACACACACACACACACACACACCTACATAAAGCGAAAATTACTCTGGCCACATTCTGTTATGCACCTGACGACCCGACCTCCATTCTTATTACTCCTCTCCCATAGTAGCTTATGGCAGATTTCTACCCATTATTAATAATGCAAAATTTTCTGATGCATTTCGCCTGATCCCACAATCGGCAGAAAAAAAAACGCATTTAACTTTATTGATGCATTGCAAATTTTATACTCTAACAGTTTAATAGCTTTGAGTATACTGAAAAGAATAGACGAGGTTTTAAAACTGAAATAAGGAAGTAGTTAAACTTAAAAATTAATTGTTGTGCGTTAGGTTCGGGATTTGAGACAAAATAATGAATATTTAGAGCTCTAATTCAAGTGATATCAAAGTGTCAAGATATCTAAACTACCAAGCTGATTGAGAACCACGTTCCAACGGCTATTTGTTTCTTAATGCGACAAATAAATAAACAAACGATTGCATATTAAGTATATTCTGAGTTTTCATTCGATCAGTGGATTTCGTTTGTTTCACTAGCATTTGCATAGAATTAGTTATTAATATGAGTAGTCATTAAAGAGTCAATAATATATAGCGATTGTATATTAAAGATATAACATATCTGTTTAGATTACGACCTTTTTAAAATTTAAGTCAAACCGTCTGGAGGTCAATCTTCAAAAGAATAATATTTCAAAAGCAGCACAAAAAAGGTGAGAGATATTCATCTGAAATTTTAATTTCCATTAATAAAACGGTTTATCTTAACCTTAAAAGTCATATATTTTATTGTTTATTAAACTTTTTTTAAGCTAGTGTTAGTTTAAATGGCAAATGCCACTTGAAACGGATAGTTTTAAGCACTTTAAAGAAACTAGCGCCCATGAAGCCTAATAAAGTAGGTCAGAATATGAGGGTCTAAGGGCCTGATATACATATATTCAAGGCCGAAAACTGCAACAGAAACTGAATTTTATTTTATTCTTCAAATTTATAGAATTTGGTTTACTGAGAACTTTTCTACTAATTTAATTAATTAGAATATTCTATAATTTTTGTATCTAGTTACAAAACTGTCATGGAAAATCAGTATACCCTTTGCAAGGCTATCAATATATGTATGTATAAGGTTTATATATTATGATTTATTATTCATTTTAATAAAATGATTATAATGCACTTTATTTTATTGTCAATGCATTTTTCATATGAAACAACAACATGGAATGATAAAAATTTGCAAATCCATTGGAATTGTTTAAAGTTTTGTAGCGAAAATTCATCAGTGGCTAAATGTAGTTTAAACGAAATATTATACATAGTGATTTTTTTTTTTTTTTTGTAATTTCATTCTTTTGTTTTTCAAATTTGTGAAATTATTCGAATGAGTTTCAATAATCGGGCAATTAATTTCAATAAACAAATTGCTCAAAAATCAAATAGACATTTAATAATTTTAAAGGTCATTGACTAAAAGGGGAAATGCAGTCTATTGATTATAATTGTGGATACATACATACATATACATATTTGTATACATATTAAATTTATTGCTTAATTCATTTGGTTTTTGTTATTTCGCATAAATTTTAATCACACCGTATTTCTAGGACATGAAATTTAATTACACGTAATTAGCATAATTTGAAGTATAAATTATATTGTGTAAATTAATATGCATAAATCTGTGTAATACTTTTCATTGCTTTTATATTTTATGTCCAATTGCTCTTTGTTTTGTTTTCACATTTTTTTTTTCAGATCTTTTTTGTTGACATTTCATGAAGATTGACGACAAGTTTTTGGTCGGAAATGGCGATTGACTCTTCATGCTAATTGCTACTCTAATTGAACCAAATTGTTCACTCAGCTGGTGAATGACTCCGAATGAGTTTTACGTATTCATGAATTGAAATTATTTTGTCAATCACAGTTCGGAAACATTATTTTTCACTTACCAATTGTGATTGTCACTAGCAACGCTATTGTGGCCAAAATAGTTTGATAACAATTATGTGGAAACCTCATGTTGATACAATTTCTTTCCTGTGCGATCTGTAAGTAAAGATATAGAAGTGTTAGTTTAGTTAAAAATATAATATATAATTCAAGTTTTGAGGATCAAGGACAGTATTAAGAAGAAAGATAATTTTAAAAGCAAACAAAATGAGCTCTAATTACATAAGTCAAAGTTCTTATCTGATGGTTATACTGAAACTTTAAGTTTATTAATTAGTATTAATGTATATGGTTCTTTTCCAATTATTTCAGTGATAAGAAAGTTATAAAAAGGGTCTAAGAATATTCTATCTAACATTTAAATTTAAATTGAAGCATTCTGTTACACAATTTCAAAGATAGACAAAACCAGGGTGCCGAAAGTTTTTAAACAGATTCAACAGATTCTTTATATAAGATCATCTAATATTTAATATAAAAACATATACATATGTATATAAAACTTTTAGTGTATATTGATATTTAAGAAACCTTTCGTAAGATGATTCATTTTGTTGGCAAGTATTTGTTGTTAAAGAATAAACCTTAATAAACAATCTATAAGGGGCGGATATTTTGAAAATATTTAAACATTAAATATGTTAGCATTGTAGATATAGACAAAAAAAGTTGTTTATCCCAAAATTTTAGTATAAATAAAAAAAGAAAACTGTTTTTTTTTTAAGTCGTTATACGTATGTTTAGCTTTGCCTTTTATAAATGGATTAGCGGAAAAACATATTTTTCATTTAATCTAAAGTTGTCATTCGTTTCCTCTAGTCTGAATTATGTGTATCAATAGTTCTCATTGACCTACATATCTCAGGTTTCGGGTTTTTTATGTTCAATAAACCTTGATCTTTTGTACCTTCAATATGCAAAATCTTTTATTTAAATATATCACAACTAGTTTGATTAAAACCAAAAAAAAATGTGAAAATACACAGGAAACAATTTTTCGTATTATAATTATAATTCCTTATTTTTTTTCTTGCAAACTTTTGCTTTCTTCTGCAAAACTTTCTCAATCTCAGAGTTCGTGTGGAAATTGTTGTCTGAATTTATGATATTACATAAAAGCCTTTATACCTTCCACATCAAGTTCAAGCAACTTTCATGCAAAGACCAATAAAATACAAGAAGAAAAAGCCAAAAAGTGGGAAAGGGGACCCCACCACCCCCTCGACCTAGACAACAACCAACATCAGTTCTTAATGTGTTAAACTTTTGGCTGCAACTCAACGTAAGGGGCCCGCAGTTGCTGCAGTTAACTGGTCAGGATCCTTTTGGCAGGTGTGCCAAAGTGAGTTTTGCCTTCTTGGTTGATTTTTTTATTCTTTTGATATTTTGTTAGCCACAGAACAAAAATTTTGTATATACTAAAAGCAATTTTGTAATCGGAACACAAAAAATTGCTGTATAAAGTAATAACTATAGAAAAAAGTGCAGCGATTTTCTATACACAACAACAAGAAAACCCCACTTTGCCATTACCCAAAAAGACCAACATACAAAAAGCTGAACAAAAAAATTTTTCATATAAGAGAAAGATGCAAAAAAACAAAAAGCAGGAAAAAAAGACAAAGAATCGGATTATAATAATCTGCTTTATGGTCAGTTCTGGGGGTAACATGGTAGGAAACTTTAACAAGTTGTAATCCTTTATGGCAGCAAATTATATTAGGGTAAGCATATACATATCTATCTTATATGGCTTCAATTCCCCTTCCGTCCCTCTTTCCCTCTCCGAGAGAAGAGGTCCTTATATTTTTTGTCATCTCCATCTCTCTTTTTCTCTCTTTGTATGCGTATTGTAAAATATTTGTTGTCTTGTCCAGTCCATTAAGTTTTTGCAAAAACCTTTTCTTAATTGCTTTAGCTTCATTAAGACCAAAACTTTTAACTTTTTTAATTTATGCATTGACAAAAACTTAACCTGAACCGAGAGTTACAAACAAAGGCCAAATGCCTGTTCTCACTGCGATAAGACCTCAGTTTGGTTGAGTTTGGCTCAGTTCAGTTCAGTTCAGTTCAGTTTAGACCAGGTCAGCCACCACACACACACACACACACACACACACACACAGTCACACTGCAAATTGCATTCGCTCTACCCGCCGCTTACCAACACAGAGAGACAGAGACAGTAAAAACTACTAACAGATACCAAAAATTGCTCGCTAGGCAAAAGTGCTGCATCTTTTCTTCTTTTCATGTCTTTTTTTGTTTTTTAATTGCTTTTTTGAGGCTGCTTCTTAACCGTTTTCCTTTGAGTTGACTTGACCGCTTGGCTGCCATTTGTAAACTATGCCAAAAAAAAAAAAACAGGAAAGAAATGGAAACAAAACAGAACCGGCGAAAAAAAATTTTTCCATTTTGGCCAACTGCTTTTTTGGCATTCAGGCTTTAAGGGCTTTACTCTAAACGTAAACAGGATTATGGCACGTTTTTACGAAGCCAAAGGAAAGGTAAAGCAACTAGACAAATTTTTCAAGTGAATTAAATCGAGAAAGAGCATATCAAAAAAATACTTCCTTACGACATGGATAATGTTAGAAAATGAGACATTTCTTTGAGAGTTTGAAACTACTACTTATGAGATTAGTATTAATTATTATTAAGAAGAATCTTCTACGCAAAAGATTATGGGGCGAAAAATATTAATACATATATGTACATTATATCGAAGTTCTTAGTTCATAACATAGTTAGCACCAACACTAAGGTTTAGAGAACATTTTCAATAAAGAGAATTTCGGTTTTTTATAATTTTCAAAAAATTACTGACTTTTGTATTAAAAGAACAACTTGAACTGTGAAATATGTGAAACTACAGCCACTAAAAATCGCTTAATTTGGATGAAAACGAAAGTGAGAGACATTTGCTTAAAAATATTCCTTTTTGGGAGGTGACAGAGTCTACCTATTTCTAGGTGAAACGGCGAATTTAAAGACTTTGAAAAAAGTTACTTGGAATTCGAAAAATTCAGAATCAAAGTGCGATTCCCGATATTTCATTTCAGAAACCTGAATCTGAATTAATAGTAATCTATTGTGAAGAATGTTAAAGTTAAATTGTTTTAAGTGTTTAAAACTTATCTCTATCTCTATCTCTTATCTCGCTTTAATGCGCTTTCGCAATATATTATTCTGATCTTTAGACTAAGATGGCTAAAGATAAATAAACCAAATCAGATTTAAAATATCTAATAAAAAAATTTTGTCAACTAAAATATAATTAAGTTTTCGGTTTGTCAAACAAATTTCGATTGAACTTGTTTTCATTTGATTATTTAGCAATTGATAAAAACCAAGGCATTTTCAATTTCAACAACCAATTAAAAAGCAAAAAAAAAAGGTCCATTTAATTTATGTTGTGCAATATTGTAAACATTCCACAAGCTTCAAATATCTTTTACCAACTATTTGTCGAAAAATTCTAGTGGATTTTTTTGTTCGGCATTTTACAGAACAGTTTTAGCAGTGAATGCTACTGCATTGTTGGGTGCTAAATCAAAAGGTAAGTTTAAGATCTTTGAAATGGCTTTTACCATTGAGATTAAGAGCAAACAAGAAGACGAGGAAGTTTTGTGAAAATTGGTAAACAATTTATGTGGTCAAATAAAATGGCAAGGAGTATGGAAACGTGGTCGGAAAAAGGGAAACAAATTTATGGCAAGAAAAAAAAATAACAACTCTAGCTATAGGAGTAGGTATGTTGCTCCAATAACTGCATTGAGATAGAGATACTGTTAGGGAGCTGGGATATAAATTACATGCTTAGGCGAGCCACTCATGTTGTGCTCAGTTCTCATATGCAAAAGACACAAACACACACACACACAGACGGGAAAACGGAAGAAAACTTTACATGTGTGTGTGTGAGAGGTTTTTTTTCTTCCTACGGATTATGAAATAAATTTCCACATGCCACAAAATTTTCACAACCGCAGAAAACTCGAATGCAACTTTCTAGGTAGACCAAGAGACTAAAATGGAAAGAGTAAGTAAGTGTATGAGTGAGACAGAGAAACAGAGAGAGAGAAAAAAGAGTAAGCGAGAAAAGGACAGAGTCTTTTCCACTCAGCGAATGCCTGGGTAAATTTATTATTTGTTGCTGTTGCACTTGAGATGCGGCAGACGCCCGAAAGTAGGCAACACAAATCCATATGCACATCCAAACATACATACAAATATCGATATATGGGCTCTGGCCACTACCAAGAGAACCAAAACCTAAAACTCTAACCCAGAACCCAGAAACCCATCCAACCATAACACCAACACCAATACGAAATAACAACAACAACAAATTTACATATGAAAATATTTTTCAATCGCCCCAAAGGTTTTTCCTTCTCTCCATAGCAAAAGAAGTAGCAGCTCTGATATGGACAAAGTTTTGCTTATGGCCCACAAGAAAAAAAACTCACACACACACACTCATACACACACACACGCATAGGAAAAACAAAAACTTTATTCCATGCGAAATTTGTAAAGTTTTTGCCCGTTTTCAATATTATAGAAGAAAAAAAAACTTCCCAAAAGATAAGAATGAAGAATTGCCAATGTGGCAAATATAAAATATATAAGTTAAAATAGGCAAAACATAGAAGAATTCAGCTCAACTGGAGTTTGCACAATGATGAATATCAAAAGTGACATTGTAGAAATTGCAAAAGAAATGAATACAACAAAGAAAGTCAAAATATTTTCAATATTGTAAATTCATTCTTTACCCATTTTTCAAATGCATTATCATCATATTTCAAGTCATTTAACAAAATGTCAATTTGTTTCGACTAATTTTTAAGTTCGAAATGGGTAAGAGAAATCAATATGAAAGTAGATTTTCGATATTAAGATTTAATGTTTAAGTTAGGTAAACCAAATGACGTTGAGGACTTTCTTTTTTGGCTACAACTTTTTTGTTTATTGTGCGTGTGTTTTTTCTCCAATCTGTCCTAACCCCCTTTCCCGTGCATAAACAATTTAAAAGATATGAAATAAAGTGAAGTGGTGAATAAAATTAACCGAAAACTGTTACTTAATGCATTTTCTCGAATTAAATTTGAATTTATTTGACTGCTATCCCAACTAGCTATTTCGTATACTTAATTATTACTTTTATTTTTCTTGCTTAAAAAATGTATAAGATATTTTTGCATTTTGAAGTGTTTTACTTTTATAAGGATCTCATATATGTATATTCAAAAGCACCATCTCCACCTACAAACGAATAGTTTTAAAAGAATTCTCTGTATGGGAGCTACCAGAAAAGAGTGCTTCTAGCTAATCATATCTGTATCCGAGAGAGACATCGAGACGCTAATCTGAAAACGTTGGCGTATTTGGGGGAATTTCTCCTTTAGAAGGATACATGCGATGGGACCCGCCAAAAGAGAAAGGGGATCTTAAGGGGTATCAGTTTTTGAGCCATGCAACTCTGCGGAGATAATTGGTTTATTCTTAATTAATCTTTTGTTACGTTTGCCTGTGTGCTAGGATGGCATGCCGTCAACTATCACTCATGTGGAATCTATGATATCATAATAAAGTATAAGTAAAGTATATTCATGTATTTTTATTATAAGATGCAGTCAGAGAGTGATGCATTTTGTAAGTAACAGGCAATAGAAAGCTTTTCGATAAAGTCGGCTTGACGAGTTACTTTTATAAATTCAGATTATCCTTTTTATTAATTTTCGAATACATCTCATACAACACATTTGGGAGAAAAAACGTTATCCATTTAAATCGTTTATCAATAAAGGCTCTTATTATATGTGCCTGATATGAGTGGGACATACTATTAACATAAGAATATAATGACAGAAAAACAGGATTTATATTTATTCAAATAACTCAAAACCACTTTCATGGCAATTGGTGTCAAATAATTAAAGTTACAGATTTATTTTCACAAACTTTAAACAATAGTTAACAAAGAAAAAATTAAATTAAAATTTGTTTATGCATTTAGCTTTATTTTAATTTGAGATAGAAGAATATTTTTAACCTCAACCACAATTCATACAATAAACTTCAACTTGCGAGTCGAAAACAGATGTAGACGGCCTAAAGGAATGTAATATGAGAAAAATCTTGCAATATGCTGCAAAAGTATTAATTTTCTTCTAAACATATTAAATTCTTGCAAATGGCATTGAGGACCATCTGTAGCCACAATAAATTTCAAAAAAATAATTTATTCATTTAAAAAAGCGAGTCCTTTAAATGCATATTGCATACTTTAGAGCGCAAACATCGTGCGTTTACCATGACCATAAAGATTTTAAGTTATATACATTTTTATTCAACTTTAACAGATTTTATAAATGAATTCTAACTATTTTTTGATCGTTAAATTTTTGGTTTTAATAAAATGTAAATTAATTAAAAAACTTTATGAGGCAAAAGTTTTTCATAATTCACTTCTCTTCCAGGAAACAAAATCCTTCCCAAAACAAACAAAAAAAGTCTTTTCTCACATGGAGGGAGGTTAAACTAATTAAGCTACAGGTAACCACCAGAGCGGCCACAATTGGCAGATGAAGATGGAAAAAAAAGCGACGACACGGCAAGCAGTGTTAACTCCACCAGAGAGAGAGAGAGAGGTCTCAAGAAGAATAACACAAAAAACCATGGCAAAGAAAAATAAAAGAAAACGCCATGGCAGAAGAAGAATGTGACGCCGTTGCAGGTGGCAGTAAAAAATTGTTGAAAGTTCTTTAAGAGAACAAGATACATGGCTGGCAGAGAGACAAAGCTCAGAGGCAAGGGATGGTGCGAAAGGGAATCGGTAGCTGGACGTCTGCCCGCGGGTCATGAGCACCATGGATCGCGGGGCACAGCTCATTAAACGCCTGTCACAGTTTTCCCTTTTCGTATCACGTTTGTTTTTTTTCTCTCTCGGTTCGTTTTTCCTTTTTTTTGGCTACTTGTTTGCCCTGTTTCGGTTGCAGGATGGATAATCCCGGCGACAACTTAATGTGCCTCTCGGCTGTGCTAAATAGCTTTCATTATTTACTTTTGCCACATGAAAATTTACGCGAAAGAAAGTTTTTTTTTTCCCCCATCTCGGGCGAAGATTGGGCAAAAGGAATACATTTTACTTCTCTTTACTTTCATTCTACATTTTTTTTTTTTTTCCTGTCCTTGTTTCAAAACATTGCAAAAAAGTTTCTCAAATTTTTTGGCCTTTAAGGCCTGGGCCAATAAATCATTCCACATATCAATCAGTCAATCAAATATTGATTGTTCCATTTTTTCTGCTGACTAAGCCACACATCCCCTCTAAAAGAAAAAAAAAAAAAGAAAAAAACTACTGTGCTATGTATTTGACATTTTCCATGAAACGAACCGAAAAACATTCTGTGGCAGAAGGATAGAAAAAAGCACAGCAAGAACTCAAGAAATTGTTGCATGAGAGAAGCAACTTTTTTGTTGCCGTTGTTATGTGCAATTGACAAGTTTTGTTTAACGGAAATTGTGAACGGACACGCCCACTACTTGCTTTTGGTGAAAGGTTATCCTGGCAATTGGCTTTGGCTATTGATGATAAGTTTCTCCGGATGAGATATAATCATAAGTTATAAAAAATTAGCAAGTCATGCACTAATAGCTTAATGGTTAAGTACAACTTTAAGACATTCCCTTTTTTATATAAAAAGCCCACTTAATTAGTAGTCCAATATGATTTAGGAGGAATTCTACTTTGGTAATCAAAAAATTTAACTAAACTAGTTGCCAGTTTAATGGAAAGATTTCCAAGTTGTTTGTGCAGGCTCAAATTCAAAAATCCCCAAAAGAAACCTTAGATATCTTTAACCAGATAAAATCTAAAAATATCGAGAACGGTTAAAGGACTCAGCCCA
This sequence comes from Drosophila tropicalis, assembly GCF_018151085.1. NCBI lineage: Eukaryota > Metazoa > Arthropoda > Insecta > Diptera > Drosophilidae > Drosophila > Drosophila tropicalis. The sequence continues at coordinate 1,545,696 of NW_027172855.1, forward strand.
TCACAATCCATTAGAGAAAGTTCACTTTGACCTCTGAATCAGAGTTTTGCTGGCCTTGATGATGGTTTAAAAAATATTTAAAAAAAAAAATTAAAAACATCCAATTATATTCTTTCTTAGCTACAGATATGACCTTAAACAATTAGATAATTTATAACAAAATATATTCCCACCTTTTTGATTAAAAATAGTTCCCCAGTTGGTTGCAATTGTTTTCAGTTGTATTTTTTTTTTCGAAAACTTTTAATGGTAGTCACATGACTGCAATTTTATATGGATTTGCAAATTTTTTTTTTTGGCGTAAAGCAATTTTTATGCAATTTTCGGTAGATTTGTTTATGCCGCAGCAGCAGCAGCACCACCACCACAAGCGAAAATCCTTCGAGCCAAACACATGCGAGTTTCCGGTTTTCTTGTAGTTGTTTTGTTTGGTTTTTTTTTTTTTTGCTTGGTTTCTTATCTTATTTCGCGTATCACGGAACTCGTTAAAATCACCTTAGAACACGTGACTGCACACAAACACACACACACACAAATACAGACGCACACCGTCCTTACTCATGGACGCACACAGTGCGATGGGCAGGCATAAGAAGCAACAGCGTCTTCACACACAAAAGCACCAACAACATTGACAAGAAGTAGGAACAGGGACATGAAAAATGTATCGGGTCCTTGGCTTTTGTTTTAGTAGCAAAAAATAGGAACGGGCCAATGTCAAAACATAAGAACAGTTTGAATTGCATAAAAGATAAAACAGAAACCCGAAAACGAGACAAACACGAGCGTAGAATCTGTGCGGTTGAAACGTCCTCCTTTTAGTCGATCTTCTTTCTTTTTGTTTTTGTTTGACGAAAAATTTGAAATTTTTTTTTTTATTTTGTGTTTTGCTTCGATTTTGTCCACGCACAAAATGTCGTTTCTACGCACGTCTTTACGCAAAGGCAACGCAATGAAAACTGCAGCAGCACCATCGAGAACGAAGCGAAGCGAGTCCTTTACACAGATTTTTCAACACGAAGCCTGACGAACTGTAATAATACCATTCGTCCAGCCAATACGAACAAAACGAGTGTCGGCCATACGAAGGTGAACTCACGAAGGGGGCTGACTGAGAACGTTAAAGTGTGTCAGTCAACAGTTAGGGGAAAATTTACCCAAGTGCAAAGGGTTCAATGAAATGCACTGAAGCTATTCACCACAGTTCTCAAGCGAAGGCGCAAGCAGTTTTAGGGGAATAGTAGCAAAACAGCCTTAAGCAACTGCTTATATATATTCCCTAGGCTTAACTCAACACAATCCACTGCTTGATACAGGGGGAATAAATCAAGCAGTCAAACTCAACACTGCTTTCTTGCGAAATCCATATAAATTCTGGCGAACCAATAAATTTCCAAATTTTCTTAAAAGTTTTAGATACTTAGTACTTAAAACTTGTCACAACAGAGTCTTGAAATTTTTTAAAAGTGAATTAAAAATCTGAATTTTTCCCAAAAAAATAAAAATTATATAAAAATAAATATTTTCTTTATTAAAACTTTTTTGGCATGTTTTGGAAAAATTCTCTACGCCCAATTTTAATGTTAAAATTCTCTTTTCTAGATCTGAAATTTTTTATTACTTTTATTATGGTTATTCAATCGATTATAAACTTGACTTTTATAACTAAATAAGATTTCAATTGGGACGATTTAAAAAAATGTCTTTCCCGATTCGACAAACAATGATGAATACTTGTGTTGTTTAATTACTTTTGGTTATGTTAATGTTGAAAAAAATATTTTCTCTCCATGACTTAGCTCTTCAAATAAACCTATAGAAATATCAGTTTTTCCTCCAAGTGACATTTTTAAAATACCTAAAAATGTCAGGTATGGGATTTTTGTGAGCTTTAGTAAATCTTTAAAAACTTTTAGACGCAGAATTTTTACGATTAATTTATGATTAAATTGTTTATTTTTACATAATACACATGATTCAGAGATATATTTAGAAGAATATGAATACATATAATTATTTGAATTATTAAATTAAAAAGATTTCCATTTGGAAATAAAGACAAATCATTTTCAATATTAAGCATTTAGCAGATATCTCTAAATAAAGATATATACTATATTCTTATGCCAACCACTGTGTAAGTTCCTACAATAGCAGGATCAAAACAAATTGATTGAAGTTGAAATAATTAAAGCAATATATAGAATTTAAATTATACATTCCTTTAATAACCATGAAATAGTAAATAAAATCCGAAATAAACAATATACATATGTATAAATAAAATTTTAAATTAAAATTTGAAGATTTTGTTTGGTTACTGCCTTGAGCCAAAGTTGACATATTTTTGTGATTGTGACTGAGAGGCATGTTGGTTGACTGGTTAAGGCCAACTGACACTTATCTGTCTGAAGCAATTCCACCTACAACACATCTGTATACATACTTGTATGTGTATTTGCTTTGTATTTGTTTAGAAATTAAACTATTCTCGTAATTTAAATTTTAAAGATGCATATCCTCATGTTAAGCTCCTTTATCCTAATTCAAATGGGGCTAATGACTTTATTGTCTCCAGTTGTCTGCATAATTTATATTTGTATTGCATTATTTTTAACCCTAGGAGACATCATTGCCCATGTACGAGAAAGACCTTGCCAAGAAAATCTCTGCAAAATGTGTGTGTGTGTGGAGTCTGGGTGTAAAAATGGGCGGTTGATAATGGCCCAGGCTAATGAACTGGAAATATGCTGCTTGAGTTCATGTTATTGTTGGCTCTTGCCTGTTGGCTGTTGCTGTTGCTTTTGCTGCGGTCATCAGCATAATTGCAAATTTTTATGATTATGACAATTTGTTCTTCAAGTGCCATTTCTGCCGATGGCAACTAATTTACCGTGTACATTATTTGCTTGATAGGTCTCGTTCAAAAGCTCCATATTATAGAGAAATAGGCTTTTATTTCTTTGGCATAGATTTTGACTTATGTATGTTGAACCAAACCAAAAAAATGAATTGTTATCTAGCCAAAAAGGCGCCTAGACTGTTTGGCCATTGCCAAAGAAGTTATGCATGCAATTATCCTATAAAACTATATCTAGTAAGTGTATATATATATATATATATATTTAGTAATTATGAATAAATACTCCAAGTAGTTTTAATATTTCGTTTCAAATTTCAATCAAGAAGTTGAATTATAAAACTCTTTACTTCTCCACAAAAACTCCAGCAGCAATTGAAATAATTGTGAAATACATTTAAGAAACTAATCTGTATCATGTTTTAATCCACACTTTTTTTTATCTGTACTTATATGTATGTATTTGTTAATATAGTTTATAGTATAGTTTATTCATAGTTTATAGTTGTTTTTGTTCTGATGTAGATAAAAAAAGTCAAAAACATAAATCTGTTGATCTGAATGCTACTACCTTATTATAATTGATTGGAAAATTTCATTTACCACAAACAAAAAAACTCGATCGTCATTTGCTCAATTCAAAATCTAAACTGATTTTAATTATCAATGTGTTGTATATACATATGTATGTATATAAATCTAGAATCTAGATTTATTAAATATTTTTAATAAGAAATACTTATTCTAATGACCCTCGCACCCGGGAGTAAAATTGTTTATATGTCATGCTTAGCGTTGGCTAAAATGTTTACCAAAGCGTGTTGACTCGTTTTGTTTTGGTTTTAAGCTAACTTGACATTTTTCTTTAAGACCCAATTTTCGTTTTGTTTATGTGAATTGGTAAAGTCGATTCAAAAATCCCGATTTAGGATCCAAAATTATGAATACAATATGATATTTATTTAATTCTCTAAACGTTGCACTCATTTTATTACCCATATTCAAGCATCATACAAATAAAATCAAAAACTTTCAGTTACTTCAGGATTAGGTAATCGAAACTTATATAGTTAATATATAATTAGGGAAATCATTTTTTAAGATTATTTTTTAAACAAAGACAATATTAATTAGAAGATATTAAAAACAAAAGTCTCTCAAGACATTTCTCTGAATTAAATTCGACGCGTCTTATTTTATACATCTAAGGATGGTCGTTGATCTGAAACTGTTTTTCAATTTACAGGGCTATTATTTTTGAGGTTATAATTTGAAAAATCGTTTATTTTCGGAATGTCGTTTCAGAATCAGCGCTCGAATGAAGTTTGAAGATATTTTTTTCAATCTAGTTCTACTCTTCAAACTGAGACATACATATTTGAAAAAATCTAATATACAGATGGATTTCTAAATAGAATTGTTAAAATTGAAATTTAGAAACTTTCGAATACCCCCATGCCCGAGTTTCATAGATAAGACTAGAAACAATTAAAAATGTTAACAACAATTGTCTTAAAATAATTAATGAGATAAGGATTCATCTTTCAATGAGTACAAAAATCATTGACGGGTATAGCCGTATAGCAGATAAGCAAATGCTAGAGCGCCGTAAAGGTTTTTTTTATTCAAAAATCTGAAAATGTTAAAAAAAAAAAAAACCCCTAATATTACGAATCTGTAACTTACGTAATTTTAAGCGATTTTTGATAGTATCTTGTTAATTTCATTGAATTAAAATAAAATTCCCGCTGTTGAATAAGTTGTCTTTTCAATGGAGACGAAAAATTTAAATGAACAGCAATATTTTTCAATAACCACCATCAAGTTCTAATATATTTTTAAAGTAGTTGATAAATTCATGTCTTTAACTAAGAAAAAGTCTTTTAATCTGCATTAAAAGTCTCGAGAAATGAAATGTTTTCAAGTGATCATCTAATTTCCATTATGATCCTAAAAATTCATATTGACCCCGCATGGTCTTAATCAGGCACTGACAAAAGGTTATTATTGGACGATAATACAAACTTACCGCTCTGGAACAACAACCGACACTGATAATCTGCAAAAGTCGACTGAGAAATCTGAGAGAAGCAGTACCTATATGTTGCCAATCGAGAGCTAAGGTTCCCAAATTCGAATTTAAAAAGTTTGAGCAATAATCGTGTAATCGAGGCGAAGACTTCTCGTTGAAGCCTTCAACTTACCAAATATCTTACACTAATTAAAAGCAATAAAACAACTAAATCATACACTTACAAATTTTATTTGATATTTATATGCCATCCTTAATGAATTCTAAATGTATATATCTATATGTAAATATATATCGATACGATGCTACAACCACAATAACAAAAGAAAATTAAAAACAAAAAAAGAAACAAAAACCCCATAACAAAACAATAGAGAAAACATTGAAAGAAATATTAAATGGGGGCGGGACACACTCCTCGTCTTTAACTGTACACACATATATAGTTTACGGGATGGACAATGGAATTCTTAAATGAAAAATAACATTTGACTACTGACCGATGGCAGAGCTAACTCTTTGGTAGTGCCTACACTTTCATCTCATCCAAAACGAACTCAACTCTTTGTACGTGCCGCACTGCGTTTGCCTTCGATCCATTGGTCAATTTCCAATTTAAGAGCCTCATTAGATTTCACTTTATCCATAGTCAGGGGTGAACGATTAAAGGGATCCGTTTGATCGCTCAGCAAATGTCGAGCAATGGTCGAACGATCGACAGTGACATTGGAACTGGGTAGAATAACTGGGTCAGTCATTAGGGTGGATATAATTGGATCCAGATACTCATCTGGAGCATCAGCTAACAACTCTTGCTCTTCCTTATACTGAGCTCCCATTTTTTGTACCTTTGCTGCAAATTCCGACATGTCACCAATCAATTGACCACCCCCAATGCGTATAAGAATATTTTCGGCATAGCCAAACAATTGCTCACTATATGAGCGACCATCTTGAGATACCGCCAGACAAAAACTTTCATCGGTGCTCAAGTTTATATAGATATGAGAGATTTCCAGCACTGTTTGGGCTGGATCAAATTCAAATTCCTTCTTATTCTTCACCTTAAAACGTTCCTTTTGGGGACCAACCAAATGCAGTAGGAAATAATTCAACATGGCGGCAATACGATCCACCATGCTGTTATGACAGAAAATGCTCTTGATTTCAGTAGTCAACAATTTTAAAATGTTGATCGTATCACGTCCCAAAATATTATCAAATCGTGCCAACATTCCCAAGTGATGAAGATTTGATATTTGCTGTTGCCTTTCGTTGCGCGCCAATTGATTCCATTCACCATTATCCTGGGCCTGTTGCAATTGCTTGATCTGCTCCAAATTCGACAGCGACTCATCAAGCAAAAAAATGGCATCGTTAATTAATAAATTTATGAAACGCAAAAACAATGGCGGCTCCGTGGCTTCAATATTCTCTTCGGCTTCTTTTGCCAATTGTCGAAATGATTTAACATGCTCTTCTTTCGTCCACAGGAATTCCATTATGGCATACATGGGACGGCGATAATTAAATTTCTGTTCAAATTGCACCGATTGCCCAGTCATTTCGATACTAACGAAAACATGCAATAAACTTCTCACACATTGCTTACGATCCACATGACTATCAAAGATATTGGTTACGAAACTATTACGATTTTGATTATATCCTTGTGTTGGCAATAGATATTCCAAAGCCTCGGCTAATTTTGCTCTCAAATGTGGATTCTTTACCAACTCGGAACTGCCCATGAACAAAAGAATCATCTTAAAGAAGGCATCATGTGAAGATTGATACATATGTATCGATTGATCTCCATTCAACCTGCGACAGAAATTCAAATATGCTGCTATATTATCAATGACAGCCTCTGGTACGGATTTCATGTACGGAGCAACAAATGGCGGTGTAACCGATAGCAATTCCAAATTTCGCAACATTTGTGGCGAAAAATTACGCTTATCCAGGCATTCTTCATAACTTTCACGTGGCAATAGAGCCACTTCGGTTAACCAAATGGCTGAGGCTTCGAAAAACTTCAATATGGTAGTATCAGAATCGGGTTCGGAGAGGGCATTTCTAATGCACGAAACCCGTTGCATTTGATCTAATAGCATACGCATTAGATTTTTGGCCAACTCATTGTTCGGATCACTTTGCAGTATATCTTGATACGCTGTTTGAGTGTTTTGAAATTGACGCATTTCCTGGGTTAAACGCTCGATACACGGTCGATTACCCAATTCGAAACATTTATGTGCCATATAAAAGATTTCCGTTATGAAGTGATAATTCTCTGCCGTGATACGAATTTCACCATCTTCAATGGGCAGCAGACAGCTTTCGTCATAGGCTTTTAAAAGATTAACCCCTTTGCCAGCACGTTCGTCATCTGAAACAGCACAGTAAGTGGGATCCACTAGCATTACCTGTGAATTGGAAATATGTACAATTTAAATTTGCCCATTTTATCCGATTCACAATCTTACCTTTAATGAGGGCAGGCAAAGTGGGGCACAGAGACGCATGAGGACCGCACACAAATTAATCATAAATGCATCACTGGCCGTACTATGAACAGTCTGCTCAAGATTCAGATTCATGGTGCTCCACAATTGACCACGTGATGCATTGGCATCCAGACAATGGGCTATCCATTGCAGAGTTTTCTTTTTGCTTTCGGGAGAGATGACTAGCAATTGTTTCACTACATCAAATATGGATTGCTGATGATGTGATAAAAGTGTCCAAAGAGCTGGATCCGTTTGTTGTGCGGTCTCACGTAGAAATTCAAACGGCGCGTTTTGTGTTTTGGGCAATATGGAAAGGCAAAGTAATTGTCCCAGCAAAGTGTCCATATAATCGCCACCTACAAGAAAGAGTAATCAGTAGTCCCACACTAAAAAAAATGCTTTATACACATACCTTTTGCTTGGGGATTGGGTGTGAAGTAATCAATCAGCAATTCACCCAAAACGGCAGCACGCTTATCACTTACAAAATAACCCAAAATTACAAATATTTGTTTCTTAATTGTTATTAAATTATCCTTAGCAATTGATTTTTGCAGGTCCATTAGCATGGGATAAAATACGGCTTTAAGATTACCCAAAGCCTCCAGATGATCAACATCTTCGAGAACTTTTAGGGTAACGCGCACTAGAAACTCTTGAACACTGGCATCCCGCTCATCGGATATTTCAAATAATTGCATCCACTGTTGGCCAAATATTTGTGGTGAAAAGAGATCCGGTTGACGCATACAAGTGCTAGCATTGTTAAGAATCATTTCAATCAGTTTGCCAGATCCGAGCTTCTCCTTTAGTTGCTCACATTTGGCAAAGGCTCGATATAGATAAAGAATCGCATGTGTTTCCAAGGCTTCATCGCTGCCCATACCACCCTTGCCAGGGACTAGATACTTCTGGGTGTCCGACAGCATGAGTCGTTCGAATAGCGCATGGGCAAGTAAATCCTCACCCACCAGATCCTCACTGGTGTCAACCACGACATCGGCTAGGCAGAGAATTGGCCTTGAATCCGTCACCACAGCTGCTGCTCCGTTGCTATCCAATGTGAACAATAGAACATCTTCAATTAGTCTCCTAGATATGCCTACAGTTTGGTCGGTTCGATCCTGCAGGAGGGCAGCAAATGGATTCTCTTCAGTGCTCGTCATTTTACCGATCTCTGGTCAATGTGTTTTAATGTGCAGCCTATGAAATATAAGCTGTTTTTTTTTTCTTCGTTTCCAATTAAAATTCTGTTTTTGTTGTTGTTGTGTTCGATAGTCCAGTATGACCGTTTCGTCTTAATAGAGAAAAATACCGGCTACCAATGTAGCAGTTAGTGATGAGCATTTAAAAGACCGTTTTTTCAGTTTTTGAAAATCTGACATGAGTTTGATTTTCTTCTCATGATTAATTCATTAAAAACTAAAAATAAAAAATAGAATTTACACTTTGATGTTTAGAGGTTGGCTTTCTTGTATTGTATTATATAAATTTTTTTTTAATTTAGGTGAAACATATTTTTACGTTATTTAAACTTTTTCATTTGTATTATATGAGTTTGTTTTGTGTGTTTTATTTAAAAATACAGGTATACAGTTTATCCTGTATACCATGCATTACTATGGAGGAAAGGTATTTGTTTATAAATTCGTCTAAATGTGCAATAGTACGAAATAAAGTAATTTTTCACTTTATTTTTTATCTGTTATATAAATATGAATGCTTTTATTTTTATTTTATTTTTTATATGTTAATGCATTTTAATAATATGTCAATATCTATCGGTGTTAAGGATACAAGTCTAATTTTCAATGACCAAATCGTCCGAATCGTTAACTGAATCGAAAATTAAGTTTAATTGTGGGAAAATTTCTACAGTGAACAAAAGTGCGTCTAATTGATTAGCAAATTGCGTAAACAATAGGACCAGTAAATGTTATAAATACTAGAAGACTTCAATCATTTGCCACAGTTGCGTAACGAATGTTAAACGAAGGTCAATAAAAAATTAACGGTGAAAAAATGATATTCCAGTTATTGAGAAATCCTGGTCCCCAAGATTGGAAGTCATCTGCAGATGCCTTTGCTTATTTAGAGTATGGAATGATTGGCATGGGCTTGTTGCCGCCATCGAAAGGCCGAAAATTGTATTGGATTTTTAGAGGACTCGTGATAATGTGGTCCCTTATATATTTGCCTTTTGCTATGATAATAGGTTGTGTTAAGGATTTTAACAAATTCAGCGCCGGTGAATTTTTAACATTTCTGGCAAATATCATGAATGTGCTTGGATGTTCCTTAAAGATTCTGGCTTTGCATCGACACCTTTCTAACTACGACAGGGCAAAGAAACTGATGGACCGCATGGATGAAACTTTTTTAAGTGAAGCAGATCGTTATAGGATTCGTCATTGCGTTGTACGATGCAATCTTTTGTACGTAATATATTCGATTCTCTACAACAGTTTTTTTATATTATCGGGTTTGAGTTTCGCCTTAAAAAAAATTCCACCTTATCGCGATTATAATCCATTCATCGATTGGCGTTCGAGTGAAAAAAATCTGTGGATAGTATTCTTCCTAGAATGTTGCATATTTTTTTTTATAATTTGGCAACAGGTGATCGTTGATGTCTTTAATACTATGTATACTCTTGTGCTGAGAGCTCACATGGAAATTCTTCGACAAAGAATTCGTAAACTGCGCACAGATCCCAAAGAGACGGAACAGGAATCTTACAAAGAACTAAATCAATGCATAGCGCATCATCAAATAATTTTAGAGTATGTATTAAGTAAATTTACGAATAGTTTATTTTCTAATCTACATATGTATTCTCAGATATGCCGACATAATGCGATCGCTATTTTCAGTTCATACTTTTATACAATTTATATTGATTGGCACTCTACTGGGTACTACTTTGGTAAATCTATGTTTCTTCTCAGACTTTTGGAATGGATTGTCGCTCGTTGTATATATAATAGCGTTGATATCTCAAACATTCCCATTTTGTTACACTTGCGACTTAGTCGTGGATGATTGCAATAGACTGTCGTTGGCTATATTTCATTCGAATTGGATAGGATCAAGCCGTCGCTACAAATCTACTCTTATTCAATTCATTCAATTTACTCAGCAACCGATTGCCTATACAGCTGGATCGATATTTCCCATTTCCACGCAGACCAATATTCAAGTAAATATATTAGAAATGCATTTTGCACATTTTTTAACGTTTTCATCTAACTAAATAGGTTGCTAAATTGGCATTTTCTGTTGTTACTTTTATCAATGAAATGAATATTGCCAACAAGTTTAAAGAAAATTAGAAAATCCATACACACAGGACAATATAAAAATGCGAATGTAACAAGAGCACTAACAACTATCTATATAACAAAACTACACGAATCTACAAAATATTCACTAGCAAGTATTCACATGTTAAACAATAGCTATTTGAGTTTTATAATCTTAATAAAGCCACAAAAATAAATATATTCTCGAAATTGACTCCTATTTTCAATGAAAATGCGTAGAAATCGTTTATGGGATTAAATATTCTGCTCAATTGTGGGAAAACTTCTATATTAAACACAAGTGTTGTCAATTGATTATTGGATTTCAATACATTTCCACAGCTGCACTAGGACATTAAACTAAGTTTATGATTAGAAACATAAAACTGACAAAAAACAAAAAAATTATATTCCAATTATCTGGGACGGCAAGATTTGAAATCATCTGCAGATGTCTTTGCCTATTTCGAGTATTCAATGACTGACGTTAAAAAGAAATAATTGAATATGCTGTTTAAAGGACTCGTGATTATTCAGTGCGATATGGAATGATAATTGTGATATCGGGTGTACCTCAAGGTAGTCATTAACGATCTTTCATCAGTCGTTATTCATTCGCGTGTGCTTATGTATGCTGACGATGTCAAACTTTGTCTCTCTTATAAAGAAACAGATTCTTTCGGTAGACTACGAGTTGATCTTAAAACTTTCATACCTGGTGCCAGTTTAATCTATTAAATCTTAACACTACCCAATGTAAGGTAATGACTATTCTTTTCTTAACTCTTCTCAACTGGTTACTTATTTTTGGACAATAGTCCTTTAGAACGTCTAAATAATATGAATGATTTTGGTGTGCCATAAGTTAAATGTTAACACCCATATTTCTATCAGATAGCAAAGGCTATTAGTGCTTACGTTTTTATTATAAAACTAAAGTTCTTTTTACTTCGATTGTCAGTCCTTTTTTAGAGTATGGATTTTGCATTATGTCACCTCAATATGACTCGCATCATACTAGACTTAAATCCGTTCAAAAGCACTTCTTGCTATTTGCTCGTCGTGGATTAAGCTGGGATCGCAATGTCAATTTGCCTTCGTATTTTAGTAGATTTTTTTTTACCTTCCTTCCTCTGGTCGGTCGGTTAAGACGTAGGCAGCTCTCTGCTTGGTCTCGCGCGTAACAGCCCGTGTCCTGGTGTCATAGCGGCCACGTCAACGTCCGCTAATAAAAAAAAGAATTGGTTGTGTCAAGGAGGTTAAACATTACAGTCCTGGGCATTGAAGACTCTGTTCGAGAAGGGGAAGAAGCTTCTCGGCCGCTTGGATAAATTCTAAGTGAATGAAGCAGATCATTGTAGTAATCGCCATTGGGTTGTACGATGCAATGTGATCTTTTTAATATATTAGAGTTTCTACTATACTTAACTTAACAAAAGCATCAATAGTATAGAAAATATAAATATTTTAATCGTTGAAAGCAGAAGAAATAAATAACATTATCAATTTGTTTAATGAAGAGCAAATATGCACTGAATTAACCTTCTTAATCAGTGAAAAATATATGGAATATACGTCAAATCAGAAACCAACCAGAGAATCGAACAAATTCCTTAATTAAAATCAATGAACTCAATTCAAAGTACTTTATGCCAACAACAAACAAAAACAAAACACCTGCAGGCCTAAACTAGGACAGGGTGAAAGCAAAACATTTGGGTGGGGGGAAATTGGACACCCAAAACGTCAACTGCAGCCGCATGTACCCAAACGAATAGAAAAACCACAAAAAAAAAAAAAAAATGAAATGAACAAAAATTAAATAAATCCAAAGCCAATTAAGACAATCAATCGCAAAAGCCACCCATAAGAAACATAACTACTGACATTTGCAGCAATTGGCGCCTCCTGGTACATGCCATTCCAATCCCCTCCCCCCATTACCACCCACTGCAATCGCTGAAATGCTGATAACAAAAAAACCAAACCACTTCGTGTCTGCTTTAAAATCGGCTTATGATCAACAAGTGTTTGAAAAGAAATGCAGCCACGATGGGAAGTTCGTTAATTTTTTTCCATTTTATATCAGTTTGTCAGTCGATGAGATATTTTCAAACGGTAAACATATACACGCAATGCTACGAAAAAGAAATACACAAAAGTAATAGACCAACCGCAGCTCAAGGCATTTGAAAAACTGGCATATCGGATTACCACCAAAGAGACGACTGTAAAGTTTAACGATTTTTCACGGAAGTTAGTTAAGAAGAATAATTTATTAATTTATAAGTATTTTTTTGTTTGTTAATGGGTAACAAATATATACCAATATATTTATATTTTTAAGTGTGGTTGAGGGTTGTGAAATATCGCTTAGGACAAAATATTTTTCAGTTCTTTTTTCAATGAAATTAAGAAAATCAATAAAAAGCTTTGATTGAAATTATTAAATGAAATTAAATTGAAATTTAATTATTTTTTAATGTGATCTATATGATTTTTAAGAAGTGCTTAATTTATAATTTTAAGTTATTTTTAAATTCAGTTTTTCCACTCAGAGTAAGATCCTGTTTTACCTCAAAACGGAAACATATACATATATAGTAGTAATTATAGGTCAAATTTACTTTAAAGGATCAGGAATATTGTAAGATTTATTTATAAAGATAATTTTGATTTAGGAATCGGAGATTTGACTTTTTGTCTTTTTTAATAATAGTTTTAGGTTTTAAACAAAATTAAAACTAATTTTAACTTTACTAGAGAATATATTTTTATCTGATTCAAGTGGAATCAACTTTAGTTATACATATATAATTATAGTAAATATTAATAGACTTTTTTCTTTTCAATGCAGTACACTTATATTTATAACTTAGTTATAAAAGCTTTAAGGAATATTTTTTCCTCTAGTATAATACAATATTTAAAGTTTAAACAGTTTAATGCTTAGGTGACGGACTAAACGATATAATATTCCTGAAATATTTCCTTCATTTATAATAATAAATCAGTTTAACATTTTTATTGCTTTCAGCGTTAATTCCCAAAATGAGTATTGAACGTTTAAGGATACGACCTTTACACCCCGCATTGCAGGAAACAGCCATTAAGGAATTAAATGAAGTGCCTCAACGTCTGAACGATGATATTGCCGCTCTAAGGGATTGGATATTGAAACAACCTCATTTGCGAGCCTGTACAGATGATCAGTTTCTGTTGGCTTTCCTTCGTGGTACCAAATTCAGTCTAGAGCGAGCCAAAGAAAAATTTGATCGTTTCTACACATTGCAGGCGTCAATTCCAGAGGTTTTCAACGAAAAACGTTTGGCTACAGATCCCATGGTCTTGGATATTATTCGAATGGGGTAAGAATCGAAAGATCCTTAGAAAATGTTGAACAAAATCACTAATCTGTATTGGCTTAAGTATTATTTTACGTATACAACGAGATGCTGAGGATCCAGGACCATGTGTAACCATTATACGTGCTGGCTCTTATGATACGAGAAAATATAAATTTCAGGATATCATACGAGTTGGCTCAATGTTTGGAGAAATTATGATGTTTGAGGATGAGAATGCTACAGTTAGTGGTTATATAGAGATCATGGATATGGCTGGCATTACGGGAACACATCTCTTTGCCCTTCAGCCGCAATTGCTAAGTAAATTTTCAACTTATGCGGATGAAGCAATGCCAACACGTCAGAAGGGGATACATTTCATCAATGTGCCATCGGCGTTTGAGACTGGTTTCAATTCGTTACGTGCCCTATTTCCCGCTAAAATTAAATCACGTGTGAGTAGAGTTATGAGAGATACTATATGTTTGTGTAAAATTGTTTTCTTTTACTAAACTAAAAACTTTGCATATTGCCAGATTTCTGTAAGCTCTGATCCAGATGCAATTTTTGATATTGTACCTCGTGAATATTTACCTAAAGAATATGGTGGATATCGCGGCACAATGCGGGACATAAGTCTAGAAATGGAAGCAAAACTACTGAGTTATGGTCCTTACTTTGCCGCCTCTCAACACTTTGGATCAGATGAAAAATTACGCGAATTTGGTGATCATGCAAGGAGTAAACAGCGTTCATCCTTTGGTACTGTGGGTTCATTTCGAAAGTTGGAAATTGATTGATCAACAATCTACTAACTATACGAACAATGGATTAAAATTAAAGTATAAATGATAACTATTGATTATGAATGTGGTTAATCTTATCAGAAAAAGCGGCTAAAGTAGGTGAAGCAAAATTTAATTTGGGTCGTAAAACCATAATTTTGCGTTATGCATTGTGCATGAAACGTTTTTCCAAGGTCAATATCAAACCCAATTTAGATCTTTTATTTTGACATTGCAGTTTTTTGAATGTTGTTTAATTACATAAAGTTTAAAACAAACCAAATCCGAAATTCTTGAAAAATTTGTTAAGTTTGTTGTTTGAAAGGGATAATCTCATCTGTCACTCGTTAAAAGCGAAACTAAATTAACAATTAATACTTTTATTATCTACAATTTTTCCATTGATTCTTTACAACTTGGACAAATATATTGGAGAAAGACGTCTCCTAATAGCTTCTAAACTTTTTGAATTAAAAACACGATAGTTTCTTGTTAAAAAAAAATGTCAAACTAACAACAATGTAAAAAACTCAAACAATAAATAGCTCTAGTTGTCTATTAATATTTTTACTGTAACAGATTTTCAAAAATATTAAAAATCAAAGAATTGATTTGCCATTGACATATAAATACAATGTACAAAATTTGAATTTAGATTAAAAAACGTAGTTTCAGAAAAAACATATTTAAGTTGTTATACAGTTTTGACTTGAAAACTTATCCAAGAATTATAAAAATTGAAATATTATGCTAATGGTACACAGATATATAAAACTTAAAATTTTACGACTTTTAATACTAGTTTCCGAAACGTTCCGAATCATTTAAAAAGGTCTACAAATTTTAAAAATTACCAATTTAAAAATAGTAATTTTAGAACTATAAATCCGAATATAATTTCTAACAAGATACCAATTAACCCCAAAAAATTACTGACGTTTTGTTTCAACTAGTCCACAATCAGGATTACACCATATTATTTAAAATTTTACAAAGTTAACATAAGACAAGTAAATGGTTCGAATTTCGCTATCTCTGGCCAACTTATCGGGATTAGAGCTTTCTAAGAAGATATATGAAAAAGCTTAGACAGCTGACACGTCCAAAAAAGTTTTAAGTCAAAAGCTCTTTGTAATTTTATTTCACCGATTGAAGTAAATTTTTGTATTAAAAAAGAGGGCACATTTTTATGTTTCATTCAATTCAAATGGGTGACAAATCGAAAATTATTTTTTTTATTGACGAATTAAACGAAGATTGCCTGCTGTAAGTACTGCAAATCACACATCTACACAATACCTTTTGTAATTCCAAACATCTGTTTTAGTTCAATTCTAGAGTACCTGACTCTGGAGGATCAGGTGAAATTATGGCAGGCCACAAAATCTGCGATTCCTGCAAGTCGATTAAACTCTCTAATCACCTACAATTGGCAAAAACAAACTAAACATATTATAGAAAGAGAAATTTTCCAAGATAATTTGGAATATTTAAATGATTTCCTAAAATGCATAGACGAATCAGTGGAAGAACTAAAATTATGTTATCTACCCATTGACCTTGTTGAAATATTTCTTCAACACGAATTTCCCTATCTAAAAAAATTGAATTATTACGCCGATGAAGATAATGAAAATGGTGACGAGGATATTGCCTTACTTACAGAAATATTTCCATCCTTGACTTCTTTGGTTTTGAGTGGGATGAGCACAGGCCTTTATATTAGTAAATTTCAAAACTTAATTGAATTGGATTTGGAGGAATGTTTATGCTTGGACCCGGAAAACTTTGTGAATATTTCTGAGCATCTCAAATTAAAGAAACTAAGCATGCAAAGTCGAGCCAGCAATGGACCGATCTTCATGAAGGCTCTGCCAAATTTAAAGGATATCGAAGAACTTTCTTTATGCATGGATCTTCTTACCGAAACCGATACAGTACAAATTCTACGTTTACCTAAATTACGTAAATTGCGTTATAACAGCGATATCGTCCGTCATATACCATTCAATACCATTGTCAAAATCCGGGGATTGGATATAGTGCGTGCGACATTCAACGATTCCATTTATATCTGCAACCCGGAATCTTTTCCTAAACTACATAATTTACATACGCTCATTGTTATTGAAGACAATGGTTGGAATAGAGAAGATCTTATGAAAATCCTTCAATGTTTATCCTCTTTAGAAGAATTGCACTTGGTTGACTCAGAAATTCTCCGTACTGACGAGCATCTGTGGGAAATGGTCCGCATTTGTCCAAAACTAAGATTATTGAATTTAACCAGAAATGACTTTTACCAAAAATGGTTTACCTCTGGAAAAGAAATAATGGAAAAAACTTTAAATGTACGCAAGGATCGATTGCAATTGAATTTATGTCAAACGGATTTGGACAAAGATATGGTAAGTTGTACAAGGTTTGAATAATAACAATTTAAGTTATCGTAAATATGTTGTCTTCTTGCAGATTCTGAAGAATTCCCGACACTCTAAAATAAACGTAACATTTCAGGACGTGGCCATAGAGTATATAGCCGAAAATGATATACAAATAGAGTTTAAGCCTTAGAAAGTATAAAGTACATCGACAACAATCAGTATACAGAAGATAAGGCTGACTAGAAAAGTAATTTTAAAAATATAAATTTATACTACCTATTAAAAACTATATTGTAAAAATTTTAAATAAATTTTCCAAATAGAAAATAATTTTGAACTCCACAGATATAAAGCAGCATAATACAAAGTGTTGATTAAAAGCAGTTTCTTTTATTCAATTCAAGAAAATAACTCTAATTGTCGTTTAGGCATCGGCGTGCAGACGAGCTGTGGGCTTAGACAAGAAGTCAGAGTATGCCTGGTATGGGGTAGAGCCCAATGGCATTTCCTTCCACAAATCAGGAGTCAGATAGGCATAGGTCTTGGCAATGGCCGCATAAGTGGCCTTGGCAAAGTTACCCAAAGTGCCGGTGGAGCCACGAGCCGATGTATAACAATCCTCAATACCAGCCATGGTCAACAGCTTCTTGGGGACGGGAGCCGAGACAATACCAGTACCGCGGGGAGCGGGAATCAGGCGCACGGAGACGGAACCACACTTGCCAGTGACCTTGCAGGGCACGGTATGGGGTTTACCGATCTTGTTACCCCAGTAACCACGACGCACAGGCACAACAGACAATTTGGCCAAGATGATGGCACCACGAATGGCGGTGGCAACTTCCTTGCTGCACTTCACACCCAAGCCAATGTGTCCGTTGTTATCACCAATGGCCACAAAAGCCTTGAAACGGGTACGCTGACCAGCACGAGTCTGCTTCTGCACAGGCATGATCTTCAAAACTTCATCGCGCAGAGATGAGCCCAAGAAGAAATCGATGATCTCAAACTCTTTGATGGGCAACGAGTAGAGATAGATCTCCTCCAAAGACTTGATCTTGGCATCACGGACCAAACGGCCCAATTTGGTAACTGGGACCCATTCCTTGGAATCCTCCTTGCCACCACGTCCACGACCGCCACGTCCGCGACCACGACCGCGACCTCCACGGCCACCACGAGAGCCAAAACCACCTCGGAATCCACTACGGGCTGGAGCAGCGTCCGCCATTCTATGTGAAACAATGAAATAAAAAAAGAATGCGGTTAGATACGTTATTTGAAAAATATTATTAAGAATATTTAAATATATTTTGGAAAATCAGACACCTTTGGCCATCATTAGGCAAATAAATGCCTTCTGGTGGAAACCGCAAAAGGAAAATCAAATAATCATCAGGTTAACCATTTTCATTTTTTTCGCTTGTGTCTCGACGCCATTTTGAAACACGTGGTTATAGGTCAGCAAGCGATATATTAATTTATTTTGTTCGCTTCTTTTTCACATTCGTGTTTCAATACGTCAGCAGTACACATATGTAAATACAATACTCAATTGAATAGAATCGATCTAAACGCTTCCATTTATTTTTTATCAATTTATTAAAATTATTTTCCTTACTTGTAGGTTTATTATGTATGTACGGGGTGAAGACAAAAAACCAAATGGCGGATTGTAGGGCAGAGCTGGAGGTGGTAACTTCAATGTTTTTGTAAAATATCGATAATTGTATTTTTCTGGTATTTTTTTTCTCCAGCTCTATTCGGTAAATATTTACTTAAACTACTCTGGCCCAAAACAGCCAAAAAACAGTCTGGCAACGCTATAATCTATGAAAAAACGTTTACCAACACTAAATCTAGCACTATACGATTTTTCTACTTTTTAATACTAAAAATTAAGCAAATATTTACCCTCTTTTCTTCGTTATTCTCGTAGTCAAATATGTACATATATTTTATGAAAAATTTCAGGTGTATATACAACTTGGGCACTTTCCCGATCACCCGATCAGTTGTCACCTGGCTGTCCACAGATTAAAACATGTTGAAAATAAATCGTGCACAATTTCAATTACAATTGAGTCTTATATTTAGGTGTACACGCCAATGGGAAACTTCTGTAAAAGCTTCTCAATAATAGGTCAATATATAGGCTCCTGCTGGGGACTGGACTGGACGCTCAGCATTAGGTGAAGTTGGTGCCGGTGGCTCCACCACTGCCAAATTGGGATTACTCCCATCCTGCTGCAGCTGGGCAGTTTGATATTATACTGTTTAGGCGAAGAATAGTCACAAAATTGGCAATTTGACATTTTTAGTACTTTAATAACAGCGCCAAATGAATAATAAACTGAACTGAACTAATCACCTAACCTACATATCTTCCCTGCTGTTGGCGCCAATGTGAAATGCGAAAAGAATTACAACAGCAACAATTGAACAAGTCAAGTAGAATATTAGAATATATTTTGAAAGCCAAAAGTTATAAAATCCCAGCTTGCTTTATCGAAATTAAGATGACTTATTTAATTGCTGATTACATGTTTGCGCAAAACATGAATTATTATAATGAAATTAGAAACCATCTTCATCATCCTCCGCCATCTCTTTGGCCAATTCCAAATCCTGTTGTTCACGCTCGCGTCTTTCTTCTGCGCTTTCGAGGTCTTTACCATATGACTTCGGAGGATAACGCATGGCCTTGACACTCTGATTGTGCAGATTTAAGCAAAACGAGATGCGTTCGTGGAAAGCTAACTGCGGTTCGCGTGTGCTATAGATATCTGTGCTTTCCTTGCTACGCATGTAGTTCTGGGCCGGATCAAGTGTGGCCTCTATAACGCCATCACGAATAGCCTTGGAAACTATGAATTCAGCATCCTCGGCAGAGTCCAATACTAAACGCTTGGCAATGTCCTGTGGGGAAATTCGCGAGTATGACAATCCGATGGAGCGTATAGCAGTCTTGATGACATTGTGTCGCAGTCGGATGATCAAAGTAAATGTGTGATCCAGTTGAAATTTGGGTCCGAATTGAGAAACCACATCGCCGAAACGTTTTAGATTACCCATACGCACTGCCTGGGTAAGTTGGAAATATGGTGCGAGACTTTGGCGCAGACCAGCCTGCCGGAATACAACACGTTCGGGTATGTTGCCCAGCAACAATTCCACAACAATTATCAATTTCTGCACAGTCTGACGAAAACCAATGGCCGCATGCTGGGGCGATTTACGTAAGGCCTGAACCAAATGCTTATGAGCATCACTATACTCCAACTTGGCTGCCTTAATCCTGCCCAGATAATAAAGGAAACGAGCCCATTCGTTATTGCTTGCCGATTCTGGATACACTGACTTTTTCACCAGCTTGTCAGCCTGATCGTACAAGGAATAGTGCAAATAATTACGAAGCAAACAATTTATGAGCACTGCTTGACCCTCGAAGTCATTGCGTAAAGTGGCTGTCCTAAGCCGGCCATGCAAGAAGCCTCGAATTCCTTCTAGGCCATCGCTAAGCTCGGCCACTCGGGAAAAATAGAAATATGATTTAGCGCCAATTAAATCCAATGTGCGACGATTCTGGATAGATATTTTCGACATCAAGGATTCAGCGCAAGTATGGGAGCGCTTTAAGTCGTTCGCATCGATTAATTTAACCAATAGCAGCAAATAGAAATAGGCATCGACTTCAGGAATGGGCGACTTGGTGGCTACCAATTTTTTAGCCACATCGGGCAATTCCGTGGCATCCTTTTCCAAGGCTGGCGTCAAGGACAACGCCGTCTCACGATCCGCTCCACTTGGATAAATGCTCTGGACCAAATTACGGAAAACCACTCCATTTAGTTTACGCCTTGTATTGGGCAAATTGCGCAGCACTCGTAAAATAAAACTGTGTAAAAAGTGTAATCAGTACGGACACACATTATAGTTTTAAGACCCTTACCGTGACTCCTTGGAGGCCACTGACTTCTCAATTTGACGTATTTGCTCGCGTATCTCTTGGACGGCGGCCACATCTTGATTTTTCTTTTCATCGGCAACTGTCGTTGTCGTCCAATCGGCTGTGGTGGCTGCATCCACTTCCATATCTACATCATGGGCACCAGTATCCGCGGTGTTGGACATATTGTCAATCTCGTAATTTGAAAATTGCTTCACTGACTATAACTTTGATTGAAAAAAAATTCAGAAATTACTAATATCAAAAATGCCTAGTAATGCCACTGACAGTGTTGAAAATTACGGAACAAGCAACTCTTTGTCTTATTTTGTACATGTATGTAAATAGCTATCTACAAGTGCTGCTAGCATATTTAGCTTTTATTTTAAACGAAATTTGCTTATATATGTAGTTGGATTGAAGTTTTTATACTGTATTTTAATTTTGAATTGTTTAAAATAATAATAGTTAAACAAAGTTACATAAATATATTTTCAATTGTACTTACTTTTTATGGAATATTTTGAAATGTGAAGAAAATTGTTTTTGGCCAATTTTCAACAATTTAGCCAATTCAGCAGAATACCGAGTGCGTCTATCAAACATAGATTTTTATATTATTGACTTCGGTCACACTTGCAAAACATCAAGAAAACATTGAATTTATTTCTTTCAAAAATAGACCAATTTTATTTCTTTCAAAAATAGACCAATTTTATTTTATGACAACATGAAGATAAAACTAGTGGATTCGGTTGTACGAAGCTTCAAAGTGGCAAAGATATTCCGAGAGAATACCGACAAGATCAATGCTATTGATTTTGCACCAAATGGCGAGCATTTAATTTCATGCAGCGAGGACGATCAAATTGTGATTTACGATTGTGAAAAGGGGACTCAGTCTCGGACGGTGAACTCGAAGAAGTATGGAGTGGATCTTATACATTTTACACACGCCAATAACACGGCAATACACAGCTCGACAAAAGTGGATGATACCATACGATATCTAAGTTTACATGATAACAAATATTTGCGGTATTTTCCGGGCCATACCAAAAAGGTCATATCGTTATGTATCTCACCTGTGGAGGATACATTCCTTTCGGGATCTTTAGACAAAACACTGCGTCTCTGGGACTTGAGATCTCCAAATTGCCAGGGTCTAATGCATTTGTCCGGACGACCAATTGCCGCCTACGATCCG
This sequence comes from Drosophila tropicalis, assembly GCF_018151085.1. NCBI lineage: Eukaryota > Metazoa > Arthropoda > Insecta > Diptera > Drosophilidae > Drosophila > Drosophila tropicalis. Next base: position 1,568,075 of record NW_027172855.1, read on the forward strand.
GAGGGACTGATTTTTGCAGCCGGCGTCAATTCAGAAAGCATCAAGCTATACGATTTGCGTTCCTTTGACAAGGGTCCATTTGTAACCTTTAAACTAAACCAGGAAAAGGAATGCGATTGGACAGGATTGAAGTTCTCACGGGATGGAAAAACTATATTAATAAGCACTAATGGATCCGTTATACGTCTGGTAGATGCCTTCCATGGTACTCCGCTGCAAACATTCACTGGCTATCCGAATAACAAGGGAATTGCCATTGAGGCAAGTTTTAGTCCCGACTCGCAGTTTATCTTTTCGGGCAGCACGGATGGACGTGTTCATATCTGGAATGCGGATACTGGCAACAAGGTTTCAGTTCTCAATGGGGATCATCCTGGACCAGTTCAATGCGTGCAATTCAATCCCAAGTACATGATGTTGGCCTCAGCGTGCACAAATATGGCTTTCTGGTTACCCACAACCGAAGAAGGCATTTAAGAATGATAATATTAATTTTCGTGTGGCTAGTTTAAGTATAAAAGTAGGCTAATTTAAAACATCAATTGTACAAAAATATTGCGATCTAATTTTACAAGACCGTTTTATTATTATGTAGATTATAACTTGATCTGATGGTTTGAAGAAGCTGTGCCAGATTGTGGCCCATTTTGGCGCTAATCCCGAGAACAGGCTGATTTAATCTTCGCTTTAGCTCTTCATAATTAGTCTTGCTCTCGTCCATATCAATTTTATTGGCTACTATCAATTGAGGTCTCTGAGCCAAACATCCGCCGAATTGCTGAAGCTCATGCATAAGTTGTCCGTAATGAAGCCAAGGATCCTGGGCACTGGCATCGAGAACGAAAAGAAGCAGGGTGCAGCGTTCAGCATGTTTAAGGAACTGTATGCCTAGTCCTTTGTTGCGATGTGCATCTGGCACAAGACCCGGGAGATCCGCAATGGTTAACTGGACGTGGTCATCGTATTGGACAGTGCCCAGGTGGGGACGTAGAGTGGTAAAAGCATATGGAGCAACTTTGGGCTTGGCACGGGTGAGAGCATTTAGCAGAGTACTCTTTCCAGCATTTGGATATCCAATCAGACCCACATCAGCCATACTACGCAGTTCCAGGATATAGCCTACGTCTTCTCCAGGTGGCCCATACTCACATACCCTTGGACTGGTCTCTCTGTCCGTCGTAAAGAACCGATTTCCCTTGCCACCGGCTCCACCGCGGGCGGCTACAAACATCAGATCAGCTTTGCCAAGATCCCCGACAATGAGACCTTGGTTATTACGAATGACCGTTCCAATGGGCACTTTGATCACCATATGCTTGGCATTTTTTCCATGACAATCCTTTGCCATGCCAACTTCTCCTGATTCTGCACGTAGCACGCTATCTACATGGTTGAAGTTTCGTACATCATTGGAGGCCTGGAATATCACATGGCCACCGTTGCCACCATCTCCGCCATCCGGACCGGCACGTTCATTGCACCACAGCTGCAGAAAGGATACACATCCATCACCGCCTTTGCCGCCTACAGTTCGCACTTTCTTGGCATCGGAGAAGTATTGTGCCTATGAAAATGGGGGTTTTAATTGTGAACATGTTTTTTTTTTTTTTGGGTTACAGAAAGGGCTCACTTCTTTCCGTGCGGATTTTGCCTTCTTTGGTCGCAGGGCAGTGGGCACCTGACTACATTTTAAACGAGTTTGTTTAGAATTTTTGGAAATTTCGATTAGGCTTCGCCAAAAATTCAGTTTACCGGCTCCGTTAGCGAACATGGCCGTTATTTAATCAACAAAAACAAGTGCAGCTGACAATGATCAGCTGCTTATCGATTTCATTTAAACGTATTGATGGGAATTCGAAATGGACTCAAAATACATCTAAACGGCTAAGAATTGTCTATCTTACATAATAATAATTGCAATAGTAGTTAAACCTGCGGACCAAAAAACAAAAAAATTTGCATCCAACGAAATAATACATTTTTGACACCCTGTTTATGTAGATATATACATACATACATATATCGAACTAGTTCAATTGTCGACCGGGCCATTTGGCCATATAACAATCTACCAAAATAGTTAAAAAGAAGAAATGTGAATAAAGTCAAAGATGTTACGCTATAGACATGTGATCAACCTGCTGCAGCGTCGTTCCTACACTGCTGTACCTCCTTCACCACCCGGTAACGGCAATGGCAATAACTCTTCTGATCCTGAAGATAATCATCCCATACGTCGAACACTTCGTATACTGGGAAATGATATGCGCAAGGTAAGAGACTTTTTGTGCCCAAGGAACCGATACAAGAAGATGTCTCTGAGCGCATTGTAGTGAAAAGTAAATTCAAATTCGACGGCGACAAGACGAAAGGTCGGGATAGCAAAGCGGATGACTTCCAGACGCATTGTGATGTTCTAGTTGTTGGAGGAGGCGGTGTAGGCAGCTCCATAGCCTATTGGCTAAAGGAAAAGGCTCGCGATGGTCTTAACGTAGTTGTGGTCGAGAAAGATGACACGGTAAGGAAACATTTGATCTTTGAATTCCGATTTTAATAGTCACCAATAATTGCAGTACACTAAATCCTCAATACCCGTCTCCATTGGCGGCATGTGTCAACAATTCTCTCTGCCAGAAAATATACAAATGTCACTTTTTGCTGCCGATTTCATGCGTAACTCTCGTGAGCATTTTGGTACAGAAATTCCTCTTAACTATTCCCCTCATGGGCATTTGATTCTGGCTTCTACGGCAGAGGAAGCTGAAAAACTGAGGCAAACATCTCAGATACAAAACGAATTTGGTGTGCGCAACGAATTATTGAGTCCAGAACGTCTCGCCCTGCGATTTCCCTGGCTCAATACCCAGGGTATAACTTTAGCATCCCATGGACTCGAAAAGGAGGGATCGTTTGATTCCTGGTCTTTACTGGCAAACTTTAGACGTCAAGCTACTGGCCATGGTGCCCACTTTGTCCAGGGTGAGGTAGTAGATTTTCTTTTCAAGAAAGACTCCGACATAGTAGTTGTGGGCGAAGAGAGCTCCAGCTATAATGGTCTCGATAAAGCTGTCATACAGATGGCCGACGGTTCACAAAGATCGGTTAAATTTGCTCTTTGCGTTATAGCAGCAGGGTCTAATTCTGGACAAGTGGCACGTCTGGCTAAGATTGGTGTAGGATCAGGAATGCTGAGAATCCCTCTACCAATTGAGTCCCGCAAGCGTAACATGTTTATAATCAGCACACAGGAGCAAAATGTTCCAGGCATGGCCATGCCCATGATAGTTGACTCCTCAGAAACATTCATACGACGACATGGTTTGTGTGGCCACTACATTTGTGGTCACAATGGTGGGCAATTGTCTCAAGAGCAAGCAGATCAACTATCCAATACGGAATATTTTGAGAAGCATGTGAGGCCAATTCTTAGACAACGAATTCCATCGCTTGATTCGGCCACAATTGAGAATAGTTGGTCGGGCTATTTTGATTACAATGTCTATGACGACAATGGCATTATTGGACCACATCCCTATTATAATAATTTATATGTGGCCGCAGGATTCAGTGGTCATGGTATACAACAATCATTGGCTGTGGGTCGTGCTATATCCGAACTAATTATGGATGGACAATTCCGTACCATTGATTTGTCTCGCCTGAGCTTCGATCGTTTGATTGTGGACCAGCCTATATATGAGTTGAATAATGTTTTAAGTTAGTCCATAAGTGTTGATTGTATTTTATGAAAAAACAAACCTCCCAAGGAGGACAATAAAAAAAAAAATTGTAAAATGTTCCTTGTTTAATTTGGTATACAATTTACAGTACACTTCATTGCCAAATGCAATTTTATTTAATTTTATTTAGCACAAACAAAAACACAAAACTGAATTTAGTTAATTTTTCTATTTAAATTGTCCTGGTGCTGGGCCAAAGAGACCTACACCTTGTTTACTGGCAGCTCGCGATGGAGCGAAGCCCAAAAGTTTTTGTATATTCTGACGTATGGACATCGTGCAGAGAATATATAGAAAAATAAACGAACAATCCGTGTAATCATCACCTGTCAGATTACGATGACTTAATCCTTGAATCCAAGAGATAGGCGTAAATGGCAACTGTGCCACGACGCGTCCATCGAAGATGCTATTGAACATGCTGAGAAGTGCGGTAAATGCGAACCCAGTGGCAAACATTGACTTCATCTTCACCAATGACAAATCTCTATTGTTATTCTTAAGCTTTTCCTCATCACGTTCAATTTTCTTTTTGACCGACTTGTCCAAAGAGTCGCCATGAATCTCTTTTCGTCGTTCCACTGTCATTATATGTATAGGGGCAAGGGTAAAGTTAATCAGGGTAATGTTTGCAAAAGAATTTACTCACGTTTCTTGCTTTGCTTTTCAACCTCGGTTTTCAATTT